>NC_048219.1:164364093-164692784 GCF_002007445.2 Ailuropoda melanoleuca | reverse complement strand
AACTCCCAAAGGATGCCCAGTAAACCTCATCACAAAGGCCCTATAATTATCAAAGGGAGACCATGATTTCCTTCAAGGAGCTTTGAATTCTGGTTTCTCCACCACGTCATACTGAAAGTCAGTGAGCAATGAATTTAAGAATTCCCAGCATGTAGAGAGATGCGAGAGTTATACGTAGAAAATCGGTGAGGCAGCAGGCAGGTGAGGTAAGGACGCCACACCGAGTCGGCCCTCCTGAGAGGGCAGCTTGCCCTTCACCCATGGGGAGAGCGATAACGGTGGATGAGACCTATGGGAACCTGCCCTGGCTCTGTGGGAATTGTCCCAGTCTGCTGGGTTAAGTTTGCTCAAACCGCTCGCACATGTTTCAGCAGTGTGATTCCTGACGTTTCTTTGCATACCTGCAGACAAAGGATTTGCCTTCCAGATAACATTCCAGCAATCCATTGAAATCGTTCAGGTGAAGCGCTAAATGACAGCCGAGACCCAGTAGTGTACGGGAGCCCGTCTGGGTCTCACTGGAATACACTAACCCCTTGCTAAGCAGGACTCCATCCCTAAGCACACTGTGCCGCCCGAGCTGGAGCCTGTGCAGTAGCTCCTAGAACACAGGAACTCGTGGAAAAGCAAACAAAAATCGGTGCTAAGTATCTTTTTTAACCTGAAAAAAAAAAAAAGCAGCAAAACTCTTGATTTGTTTATAGTTAAAACTTTCTCCAGGAAGGTATCTTTGTCTTGAATCTTCAATTTCTCGGGAAATATTGGTATAAAAACCTACCTATTGAGAGGGAATTTACCAAAAGAGATTTATTCTTGAAAGTCTATATTCTTTTTTTTAAGATTGTATTTATTTATTTATTTGAGAGAGAGAGAGAGAGAAAGAGAGAGAGCACGCACGCGCCTGCATGTGCAGGCAAGGGGAGGGGCAGGGGGTAAGGGAGAGGGAGAGAGTGAATCCCAAGCAGACTCTGTGCTGAGCCCAGCGCAGGGCTCCATCTCACCACCCTGAGATCAAGAGTCAGACGCTTAACCGATTGAGCCACCCAGGCAACCCGTCTATATTCTTTTTAAAGTTTGAAACTTGCCTCTATTGACTGAAATATAATGTGTTTTAAACCCGCTTTCGCTTTGGCTTTTTTGTTCTTTTTGAAAGACTCAGCAAATTGCACATGTAATGTCACCAACTGGCTTTTTCTGATACTTATCGCAGGTGGGGGATAGAGGTATCGCTCTGCCATCCACGTGCAGTATGAGAAGTGTGAGACAAATGCCCTTTCCTCTTCACGTACTGACTTAATCATCCAACAAAACTGTCTACAAACTCTATGAGAGTTGAACGGAAGGAGCATAAAATAAAAATTTGAAGATTTAAAAAATTCTTGTGTAGAAATACAAGGTGGAATTACCTTAAAACTATGGTTAATAGCAGTTATTATTGATTATGACTGGTTCACTGCTAACACATACAATGCCTGTGTAAGATTTAGGGAAATGTTCCCTTCCTCTGGTTTGGAGGTGTTTTCAGACTGGTGCAAAGCCCCACTGGCTGCTTCGCCTGGCACACCCATCAGTGCACAATCAACACAACTGTACACGGCGATCCTGATCCTGACAACTCAATGATTTCTCTGTGCAACGAGCCCTAGCCCAGTTTCAGCTCTCTTTCTTTCTGAGTATTGCTGCTTGCAGCCCTCACTGTGAATACAGGGATTGCATTTTATTGTCCCTTGTATCCCTCAAGCCTGACACGGAGTAGGCACTCAACAGATAGTTGTTGGTTGAATGAATAAATTAAAAAATGATCAATGTAATAAAGAAAAAGTTTCCAAGTGAAAGGCTATGGAAAAACACAGCTGTCAAAAACATTTTGTGTCATATCTACATATTAGAAAACCTTTTTATTCTTGGTATCACTTACCCCACACAACAATACACTGCTAAATGCTGAAATGGTTAAACTCAAAAGAGTATAAAGTGACCCTGAAATAGCGGCAGAGAGTTAAGTGTTAATTTCTAAGGGTTGGGAGTACAGAAGTCCAGAAATCAAGGAGCTCAGGACAAGAAGTCTGCTTTGCTGATTTTCTTTTTTCATCTCATGAGTTGTTAGTATTACGCTTTGAAAGAGCGTGATTTAGGCTTGGTAGCAATCAGTTGCAGAACACCATTATGCTAACATTTCTAGGGGAAAAAAAAGTTTTAGGAACTTGCTCTTTAGAATTTCTCAAAAGTCAGTTGGAGCCTACACATGGAATTCAAAGCAAGTCTAGTTGGTATGCATCTTTTCCTTCCTTTTCTAATTTTATTGCCCAAAATTGAGTATCCTGAGATGTTAACAGCAGAAAGAACTTGGGGTAGACACTGACAAAAAGGCCATGACCGGGCGCTGGTGGATGGATACATCAGATGGCCTCGAGACTGGCGTTTCTTGTTTGTATGACACCCTCGAATCGAGTGGCCTGTTGCTTTGTGTAGAACGGGAGGTTGAGTTTTGGTGAAAAAGCAAACGCCTTGCAGCGCCTGAGGTTGAGTTTTGGTGAAAAAGCAAACGCCTTGCAGCGCCTGTGGTCCAGCACGGGTCCTTCCTAGCGGAGCCTGGCCTGGGAGGGCCGCCTGGGAGGTCAGCGGCCGGTTCGGGCGCAGTGTCCCAGAATCCCCTCCTGCACAGGACGTGGTGATGAGGCCTGAACGCGGGAAGTGCTGTTAAAGGCTCCCAGCCGTTCAAGCAAAAACAGGCAGCGCCTTTCACAGACCAACCATCCCCTGACTTTCTGAAACTAAAGATTCGCCTGCGTTCAACTCATGGATCAACAGGCCCTCGATGTGTTGAAGTAATGACTTTACAACAGCAACCCTGAAATATCTAGGGGTGTTTGTTTGTTTGTTTGTTTGTTTAAAGCAGCTTATTTCCCCTCACAAGGCAGAAGGTGCACGTCTATTCGCTTTAAACTGGATACACGTTAAACCAGGCTACAGAAAGAATGAACTATCATTATCAAGATTTAGCCAAGAGCTACCCAGATAGAAAAACGGACGTGCGCCTCTATCTGTTTCGCAGGAACGAGGCTGAATCAAACATCTGCTGGGCTTTCCTCCCCTCCCTCTCCCCTCCCCGATGCTTAATGACATCTGAAGTGCTTCAGCTTTGCACATTCCTCCACTAATTAAATTCCTGCAAAGCTGTCTCATGAATCAGGTGCTTGGCGGAGCCCGAGCACAGACCCTGCCTTTGTGTCACCAGGGCCCGCCGAAGCGCAGGTAGCCCGCGCCTCTTCCGCACCCTTTTCTAAAGGGTTCTAAGAGTTCTATTTTTCCCAGAGATCTTCCTTTGTTTTTTTTATTACTGTTCTGTCAAAACTAAATTGACACAAACAGAGAAATGAGAAGTTGCACAGATAAAGATTGACGAATGTGCAAGTACTAATTTTTGAGGGGACGGGGATATTTCAGTAACCCAGGTGGAAGTAAAGGGAAAAGGAACTGCTGCCGAGGCGAAGTCCTGCTGCTTCAAGTCCTCCCTTCCTCCCTCCCTTCCTTCCTTCCTTCCTTCCTTCCTTCCTTCCTTCCTTCCTTCCTTCCTTCCTTCCTTCCCTCCTTCCTTCCATTTAACAAGCAAATATGCGTTGAGTGCCCCCTATACGTTCCTCACAGTAATGGGCCTGAAGTGAAGAACAGACCAGGCCACTACTCTCATGGCTCTTCCATTCTCCATCTCAGTCCTTAGGACCCTTAGACCAAAACCAGAATGAGCAGTGGGAATCCTCCCATGATCCAGAGATGATAAGGTCATTGAGGCAAGGGACTATAGAAAGAAGTTTCCAGTTGATGGATACCTCGGGGCAGGAATCCTGGGCACTGGATCCACTGTAGTCAAGTGATTATTACGTGCATACTGTGTACTGTAGAAACAATGCTAAAAGCTGCCCATATTAGATGCCTGTTACACACAAGGCTCCGTGCCGAGCACAGCACAAAGCAGCGCTGGGGACGCTGCCTACAGGGCTAGACTTCAGAGAAGGGGGGTCTGTCCCAGCATTCAGGGGACTCTCTGCAGTGGGGACTGGAGAGAAGGGAATCAAAGCAAGTTCCAGATCAGGTGAAAAGAAACAGGAATGGAACCATTAAATCATTAAAAAAATTTTTTTTTACCATGAAATCATTTTAATTAGGGAAAATTAGGTGAACAAAGACACAAAGGCATAATGAGCAGCAACTGTTCGAACCTTCCTGTACTTTCCTCAGACACTTTCTCTTCCAGGCTCACACTGTCCTCCTCCACAGAGGAAAGGGACACCGTCAGCCCACCCAGAGCAGAAGGTCCTGAGCACAGAGCTCTACTGGCCTCCGCTCTGTCCCCTTCTTTCCCTCCTGTTATGGCACAGGTGCTTTCTCAACCTCACTGAGACCAAAGATCCAGCCTGTGTTCTGGTGCCAGGAAGTAAAGGGCAATCCTCTGGTGTGGCTGCACATTTCTGACAAAATGACTAGCTGTATTAGTAGAAGTCACTAGACTGAAAAAGAATAACTGCTCTACTCCCTAACTTCATCTCTTATAACTTCAACCAAGCAGAACTACCTATAATCCCTTTGTGTTCCATGTGCCTTCATGCTGCTGTGGCATTCCCGAAGTTTTTCTCTCTGCCTAGAAAACCCTCTGCCTTTTCTCTACTTGACTGACTCCTATGAATTCTTCAAAACTTAGCTCAATGGGCACAATATAGGTTAGGAGTAAGGAAACTCAAAATAATAATAGCTGAGATACATGGGTTTGTATTTTTTATATAAAAAGGAATCCAGAAGTAGGTAGTCCAGAGCTCTATGATGGGCACCATGATAGTTAGGGACTGAGATTCTTTATATTGTTCTGCTCTACCATCCTTAGTCCTTGGATCCTATCCATAAGTTCACCTAATTGTACAAGATGGCTGCTGGAGCTCCGGCTATTACATCTGCATGCCAGATGGGAATTAAAAAAAAAAAAAAGGAGGAAAAGCAAAAGGGACAAGTTCCAGCTGTCTGTCCTCCTTTTTAAGAAGTCTTCCTGACAAATAGATCAAAATGTCTATTTATATCTCACTGGTCAGAATTTAGTCACATGATCATTAGGGAGACTGAAAAACAGAATTTCTTAGCTTGACATATTGCCACACTGACTAAAAACCAGCACTAGATTAATGAGGAAGGGAGTGAATATTGGGTAGCCAACTAGCAGTCTTTGCCTAAATATCACCTTGTCTTGTAAGCCTTCCCGCGTCACCTCCTGCTTTGAGGTGATCTTCCTCTGTGTTCCTATTGCACCCAGGGGTGAGACAGGGGACCTCTGCAGTAATGTGTATTACATCACATTGTCATCACCTGGTTTGCTTGTTTTTCCCCTCCAATGACTGTGAACTCTTGATGATAGGCACCGTCTTCATCACACATGAACTTCCTAGCACAGGGCCTGGGAAATTAGTCCCTAAATAATTGATTACATGGTGGCATATTTCTGAGCATCTCCTGGGCCTGGGTTTTCCACTCTTGTCTCCCTTTTTTGGAACATTGGTATTGTCACAGAGAAAACACTAGAAATATCTGGAAGGTTATTCCAAAGTGCTGCAAGCTACCACCATGACTGGTGGCAGTTTCAGAGCAAGGAGAACATGCTTTTGAAACCAAACTTAAAATAGTATTGAGATGCTGATTTCAATTTCCCCTCAAATAGGTCATTTATTTGCTATCTGTTACTAGGGAACCACACAGAGTGTGGTGGGTGGCAAGGATGTTCTAACCAGGCTGCTGTAATTGAAAAGGCCCAGAACATGAATTTGAACCAATCTCCTTTTAAATTACACTTTTTTTTTTTTAACAAATGCAAATAATTTGGGGGTGGGGGGAATGAGCTGGCTGCTAAGAACAAGATGGAAACATGGTCACGCAGCTCAACTGAAGTCACATTTTAATTATACGTATGAGTCTGGCTCTGTCTTTTTGTGGGAGGAGGAAATAAAGAGAGAACATTTTAAATGATCTATTGAAGGCCAACACACAAGGAAATCATACTAATGTGACACAAAACCTTTCAGAATTATAGTACAATATGCCATCTAACACCACAGCATTATCCGCGGCTTCCTACCCTTCCTGGCCTTCATGCTCTTTCTCTCACATCTCTTTCCTTCTACATTTTCACTGCCTTCACGCTCCCTCAGGCCCTTCAAACACTGATGTGGAAGGCAGCAGTGATCTCCTACCTGACACTCTACCTCGACACCCCTCGCCCTCCACCTTCTCCCCTGTCCTTGCCAGCCACCCACACCTCTCACCATCTTCTGTGGATTCTTCGCTTCTCTCCTTCCCCCTCCGTGAGTGACAATTCCCTCCACCCAGCTACACTGGAAGGTACCACTTACACTTCCCCCTATCCCTCCGGGCCCAGTCCAGAGCTCTGCTCATCACAGGGACTAAAGATTTCTTGACTGCTGACTCAGGACTGAAGGATCCATTGGGTGCAGCAGGCACAGACGTATGGACTGCAAAACTTCCAGGGAGCTGTGAAAATGGTTCTATTTTCATTTCTTTTAAAGTCAGGGGAAAAGAATGAATGTAGTCATAATAATGAATATATACTAAGGAATCCGGCCTGAATTATATTCATCTCTATACCAACAAAGCCATAAGATATCACTTTTATTATTTTTTTTAATGCAGGGAGGGGCCCAGGAGAGCCAAAGTGCCTAGAAGTCATGATGAGGCCCTGGACTAATTTTTCAAAGCCCAAGTCAATAAAAATAAAAGTGTGTCCCCAAAATGACTTTTTGGTGCTCATTTTCGATGTGTCTTTTTCTTGAACTCTATTTCTTGGATTTTTATGCTGGTCCAGGGCTGATCACCAGTCCAGAAAGTGCGAAGGCTTCTTCCTGGACTTGATAAATCGATGCAGATGGGATGTGACATGTTACTGGGTTATTTTGTTCACAAAATCGCCTCTTTGAGGGCTCAGTAAAAGGTGGAAGAGAGAAACTTCTCATGATACCTGATATATACCCCGAATTCAGTCTGTGTGTTTAAAGACATAAAGCTCCCTTTCCAGTTTCTCAAACGCTAATTTCTGTGTGTCAGGGCCAAATGGAATGTGTTTTAGCTGGCTCTTGGGTAAACACAGAAACGTCATCTTTCCTCTCCTAAAGCCGAGCCTGCTTCACACACTGCATCTGTGTGTGTAATGTTTATTTAAGCATGCAGGGATCAGGACTGGAAGCTGGTTTGAAAGCACTGGTGGGTGTTTTTCTTAAAGCATCTAAGTCTAATGATCTGAGAATTTACAATATTTTTAATCTTCATGCTAATTTTCCCTTCCAGGTATTTTATATGCAACTTGAGTTTGAAATTAAGGAAATAATAACTGTACTTTCTTTTCTCTTTTGGGGGGAGGCAGAAGATGTTCTCTAAAGAACTGACATTATCTTGCAATTAGGAGTTTCATTTCTTTTTATCTAAACACAATTATCTCTAATCCAAATAAAATCCAGAAGATGAGTTGACCTTTCTCTTTGCACCGTAAATTATAATCAAGGCCATCAATTGCTGCTTTATTCCATTAATTAATATGTTTTTCTGTCAAAATGTCACCTGCCCCTTTCTAACTTTACAGCAAATTTACATAATTTTAAACTACTGATATAGCTACCTAAATGGTCCGTTTTGTGTCTTCATGATTTACTCCATGATTTACTTTTCTATTCTTTGAGTTTTCCTTTTCATGGTCCTAGAATTACAGGGTAAAAATGATCTTGAAATGTCGCCTGGCCTCGTCCCATGCTTTTGGATGGTGAATGCCTCAGAGATTCGCACCTGGGATGAAGAGATGACCCTTCTCCTTCTGAAGGTCAGAGATTCCACTTCCACAGCTCCCCTCTGGGGTGCCATCTTGTTTTAACTGCCCTGATCTTCAGGAAGATCCTCTCTGAATCTCAGCCCCGAATCTCTTGTCTCCCTCCTCACTGGTTTCCTTTGACTCTGTCCTCTGTAAACATGAAGAATACCTTCTTGGCATCTCCCCAGAGAAATTCTTCCTAAATTGGAAGTCCAAGTCTGACGCTTTTGCTTCCTCTTCCCCAGCCCAGTCTTCTACTCTACCAGAGCCATTTTCTGCCTTAAAAAAAAAAAGCTTAAATGGCATAGCCATGCAATGGACTATTATTCAGCCATAAAAAGGAATGACATGCTGGTCCATGCTAGCACGTGGACAAACCTGGAAAACATTATGTTGAATCAAAGAAGCCACCATAGGTCACATATTATATGAGTCTATTTCTATGAAATATCCACAACAGGCGAATCCACAGGGATAGGGGTTGAGGAGAGGGGGAACGGGGATTGGCTGCTTGAAGCGGCATGGGTTTTCTTTTGGGGGGATGACACCATTATGGAATAAGTGGTGGTGGTTGCAACACAGTGGATTGGACACTTTATAGTGGTCAGGATGGTGAACTGTATGTTGGCATATTTTACCCCGCTCCCCACATACACACTACTTACATAATTCTCTGAAGCCCTTCAGTTTTTACTTGTAACCCCTTTTAAGGGCAGTGAGGAAGATGATGGGTCCCTAAAGGCCTGACTGGGGAGTGCAGTAAAAAGATTATACCTCAGATGACCAGAGATGGAGTTCAATGGGTAGAAGACACATCTAAGAGTGAGGCGCTGGATTTCGTTCATTCATCAACGAGTACCTGTTCAGCAGCTACTAGGGGGGATGTGGTGTGTCATCCTCCAGGGACCGGATATGGCCACGTGGACATTTCAGACATGGCCCAGGTTCTCAGGGAGTTCCAGTCCAGTTAGGCCATTCCATGACTTTATGAGAGTAGAGTCAATGTATTCTCTGACCTTCGTTTGACGAATGAAAGGGGCTGGGTGGATAATTATATTTCATCATATTTACCTTCCACAGTCCACAGAGTATGGCAAGGATTAAATGAGATAATGCGTGTGAACATAATTTGTATTGTATAAAGCACTATACAGAATAGCAGGCATTAATATTATATTATTCTAGTTTAATGTTGACTTTATTCATGACAGCACTGCATTTTCAGTCAGCTATGAAACCGGTATGGTTGTCTCTTTATAACATTTATTGGTGCTGGGGGAGCAGGCTTCCTATTACAGTGTAATATATATCCATTGTAGGAAATTTAGCAAATCTGGAAAGGGACATTTTAATCAACAGTTACCTTGCCCGCAGATAGACCCAGTGCTAGCATTTTAGTACATGTCCTTCGGTGGTGATAGATCACCGGGTTAAGAGCAGGGTGCTGCTGGAGAGGGGTTCCATCACTAACTAATGAACTTTGGGGGAGGCAACTCACCTCTCCAACCCTCAATTCCTTCTCTGTAAAATGGAGGAAATAACAGTAGCTACCACCCGATTGTGAGGCTGTATGAGGAACTCTATGTGTATCACTTCACAAAGTACTTAACACAATACACACACACTCACACATACACGTACATAGCTCATACTTATGTCACACGCACATAAATGTAAAATTTTCTGTTTGCTTCTTATTAGTGAGGCAGCAAGAAACACATCTATCTTAATCAGTGCCTTAGCTCATTAAGTAACTACTTAAATGAGCTTCCCAAGTGTATTATAGTGTAACTTCTTTGAAATAAAAACATTCAACCCCTTCAAAGCATAGGAGATCTTATAATCTGTGTACAGAAGTTTCCAAGTTTTGTGCTGTTTATCATTCTTCTTTTGCCTGTACTGGGGAGAAACAATTCATATTTTAACAGCTGGCCCTAGGAGCTCCTTCAGACAGAAGCGTTTGCATTTAGCAAAATGCTTTGATATGCAGAGAAGTTGACATCTTCAGGGTAGAATATGAAAGCATATGAAACAAACTGTCGAAACAAATCTCAAAAAAAATTAATAAGAATTGGAGGAAGGAGCAAAAGGAGGAGTCTGAAGGGGGAAAGACAGTAGGGCTGGGGCAGAAGAAGAGAAAGGAAACCAGCATCAAGCAGGATTGTGAGTTCTGATAAAAGGCTGTGAGCAAGAAATTTCCGGGGATGGATTAAGCGGATTGACATTAAAGAGCCTGAAGTTCCAATGTTCTAAATTCGTGTGTGTGTGTGTGTTGCTGAAATATGTATGCCATCCATTAGCCCCAAACTTTAATAAAGTCCTCTGTGCTCGTAAATACACGGCATAGATCTCCATGTAATTTAGGTCTTCTTTGCTTTTCCTTAGAAATGTTTTACAGATATTACACATCTTTTTGTGAGATTTATTCCAAAGCCATATTTTTTGCTAATATAAATGACAGTTTTAAAAATTTCAATATCCAATTCTTCATTGCTAGTAAGTACTGCCGATGTATTTTGACCTTATAACCTGCAACTTATTAGTTCTAGTACCTTTTTTTGTAGATTCCTTCAGATTTTCTCCAAAGACAATCACAGTCTTCTGAGAATTCAAACGATTTTATGCCTTCCTTGTCAATGTGGGTACCTCCTATTTTTTTGCTCACCTGCTTGTCCTGGCTAGAACTTCTAGTACAGCGTTGAACAGAAGTGATGAGATGGAATGTCCTTATCTTGTTCCTAATCTTGGGGGGGGGGGCAAACATTTAGTCCTTTGCCATTAGGTATGATGTTAGTCGTAATTTTTTTTTGGGAGGGGGAGATTCCCTTGATTCCTAGTATGCTCCAGAGTTTTTATTGGGATGGATTTGGGATTTCATCAAATGATTTTTCTTCACTGATTGAAATAATCATATGATTTTTTCTTTAATCTATTAATATGGTGAAATACATTGAATGATTGTCAAAGTTTAAATCAACCTTGCATTCTTCAGATAAATCACACTTGGCCATGATGTATTATTTTGATTTCATATTGTTGAACTCAAATTGCTAAAATTTTGCTAAAAATCTTTGTGTCCATGTTCATATGGGATTTGGTCTACAGTTTTCTTTTCTTGTAATATCTTTGCCTGATTTTGGCATCAGAATAACTCCGGCCTCATAGAATGAGTTTGAAAAGTATTCCTCTTTTTTCAATTTTCTGAAAGATTTTAGATGGAATTGTTATTATTTCTTCCCTAAATGTTTGGTAGAGTTTGCCAGAAAGCCATCTGGGCTTGGTTTTCTTTATAAGCATTAAAATTTCTTTATTAAAAATTTTATTTCTCTAATAGACATAGGATAATTTTGTAATTTATGCCTTCTGTCTTTTTTTTTCTATATTAGTTTGGTTAGACTATCAATATTACTGCTTTTATCAAAGAAAAAATTTTTGGTTCCTTCATTTTCTTTATTTATTTTGTTTGTTATTTCATTGATTTCTGCTCTAATATTATTTCTTTTTTCTAATATTTATTACTTACTACTTCTACATACTCTCTTATACCATTATTTTTTCATTTCTGCTCTTGTTTTTCTAATTTTTTTTAAAGGTTTTATTTATTCGTCGGAGAGGGAGAGAGAGCAGAAGCAGAGGGAGGGGCAGGCTCCCTGCTGAGTAGGAAGTGGATGTGGGTGGGACTCAATCCCAGGACCCTGGGATCCTGAGCTGAGAGGAAAGCAGCAGTTTAACTGACTGAGCCACCCAGGCGTCCCTTGTGTTTCCAATTTCTTAAGGAGGAACCTGAGGTCATTGATTTGAAACCTTCCTCCTTTTTTTTAATATACACATTTAGAGCTATAAATTTCCCTCCAAGCCCTGACTGCTTTAAATACACCTCACAAATTTTGACGCATTATGTTTTCATTTTCATTCACTTCAAAATATATTCTTATTTCCCTTTTGGTTTCTTTTTTGACCTGTGAGTTTGTTGGTTTGTTTGTTTTTAATGCTGTTATTCACTAACCAATATTTGGTGATTTTCTGGGGCACTTTTTGTTATTGACTTAACTGTATATAAGATGCTTGGTATGAATTAAATCCTTTTAAATCTACTGAAACTTATTTTATGCTTCAGAATGTCTTAGTAAACGTTCCTGGAGAAGCATCTGTATTTGGATCTTGGTGGTGGAGATATCTATTCCATAGATATCAATTAGGTCAAGTCTGTTGAGAGTATTGTTCAAGTCTTCAATAACCTTATTTATTTTCTATTTGTTCTATCAATTATTGATAAAGGGGTGTTTAAATCTCTCAGTATAATTGTATCTAGTATGTATCTAGTTGTCTTTGTATCTAGTTCTCTTGAAGTTTGACCAATTTTTGCTCTGTGTCTTTGAAGCTGTCTTATTAGGTACATAAATATTTAGGAACATTTTGTCTTCTTTTTTTTTTTTTTAAGACTTAATTTATTTATTTGACAGAGATAGAGACAGCCAGTGAGAGAGGGAACACAAGCAGGGGGAGTGGGAGAGGAAGAAGCAGGCTCATAGCGGAGGAGCCTGATGTGGGGCTCGATCCCATAACGCCGGGATCACGCCCTGAGCCGAAGGCAGACAGCTTAACCGCTGTGCCACCCAGGCGCCCCGGAACATTGTCTTCTTGATGAATCGACTCCATCATCATTATGATATGATCCTCTTTTTCCTTGGGAATATTTTGCTCTGAAATCTATTTTATCTGTTATTAATAGAGCCACTCCAGCTGTCTTTTGATTATTGATAACCTGGTATATTTTTTCTATACTTTTACTTTTAACTTGTGTCTTTATAAAAGTACTTTTCTTGTAGGCAGCATATAGTTGAGTCTTGTTTTATTATTCAATTTAAATATCTCTGTCTTTTAATTGGGGTATATATTAGTTACCAAATGATATGTAACAAATTACTCTAAAACTTGGCTTCTTGAAACAGCAAACATTTATCATCTCACAGTTTCTGTGGGTCAGGAATGCAGGTGTAGCTTAGCTGGATGCCTTTGTCTCAGGGCTTCTAATGTGGAAAGAAATTTATGATTCCTGTATTTACTAATCAATCATTTTGGGTTTTATTCTATATATTCCATACAGGTCTAGTTTTGACTGTCTGATCAAGTTCATTAATTTGAAATTCTACCATCAATTATATTGCTGTAATTTTTCTTGTAAGCCTCACTTTTGACTCATTTCTTACTCCGTCCAACTAAATTTCCTGAAATTGAAAACGTGAGCTGCCCTGCAGCAAAGCCCCCTGTCCCCTTGCCAAATATGCAGAATTCTGCACTATAGAACTCACCTTTCCACTAGATGAGTTCTATGGTGCAGAATTCTGGATATTCTTCCATGAAGAATTCCATTCAGTAGAGAGGGCAGCAACCATGTCCATTATTCAGGAACAGAGGTGGGCATGATGGCAGCGGTAGCATCAGGGGCCAGGCCGGGCCACAGCACTCAGTGAGAAGTGGCAGCAGCCACAGTGTCCTCTCCCTAGAGGCAGGATCGTGGCCATGGTTCCAGCTGGCTATCCTTCCACTGTTCCTTGCGAATACACTGAGCTGTGGTCTTCTGTCTTTCCCCCTTCTCTTATCTTTGTCTTCAGTCTCACATTTGGTTGCAAATTCGTTCATAATAAAGTTTCTTTGCTTCCAAGCACCAGAAATCTATTCTGGCTTATTAAGCAGAAAAAACATATATATTACAAAGGTTTTAGTAGTTCACAGAATTGATGGGAAGACTGAAAAATCAGACTGGGAAGGGAAGAACAATCAAGGTAGTTCTGGATCATGAGGTAACAGGAGTTAATCTATAGCCCTGAGTCATAGCTGAGTTCATCAGGGTCCCAGCCTGGCAATGGGTTAGTGCCAACCATTTTGTTCCTCTATCAGTTAACTCAAGATTGGCCTAAATTATCTCAATGAACTCTCCTTTGGCTAAGGGAGGACAGCATGCTTTGGTTGATGGGGCTACCAAAGGCCCATAAAGGGAAGAAGGGTAATTCACCAAAAGGACATCAGGGTGCTGTTGTCATAAAAGGGAGAACTAGATTCTAGGTAGCAAAAATAGAAATAAATAAATAAAATGCAATAAATGCTTACATGTACAGACACAATGTTTTCAAAATGTTGTATATAATCCTATTATATATATATCTTTTCTTTTTTTCCAACGACCAAACTCCCAGAAGCAAGTTGATCTTCATTCCGATTGAGAAAAAATGTTGTTAAATGGACATCTTAACAAGATGAATGGGCTTGTAAAGGGTGAACCATGACTCTATCTATGAGCTGGGAGGGACAAAAGTCAATGTCACAGATGCTGGGAGTCACTGCAAGCTGCTGGGCATCCCTGAGTGTCGCAAGAGTGTGGGTCAGAGAGAAACACAGAAATGCAGCAGATGGGTAAGTGCCAAGCATTTATTTTGCTATCTGCAACCTCAGGTAAGTTAGCAGAAATTAAATTTTGTGGTAACTTACCCGAGGTTATAAGGGATCATTAGTTTTTCAAGGATTCGGTAAATTTTCTTAAAGCACTTTGATGCCATTCAGAAGGAAAAAACTAGCATGAGATTATTTTGATCATAGTTCTGGAGCATGAAACCTGATTTAATACCCAAAGGTCACTGCACTGTTTTATGGAAGGGAACATTTCCCTTCGTGTTCGGAAGTTACAGGGTCCCGTCAGCTGCAGTGGGGGTTGGAAGCTGCTGCTTAGGCTGTCTGTCCTCCATTATACTGTTTGCATTATACTAAGGAGTTCTGGAATGAAGCCACACGGCAGCTCTTTCCCCCAAGACTTCTCTGGAAATAAGATATATGTCTCATGCGGCTCTCCCAGCAAAAATCATTAAAATAAATAAATACCCCATCTGTTGCTAGCCATCTGAATTGTCTAATCTCTTCGCCTTTCTCTGCGTTGGTCTCACACTGTGGACTTGCATGTCAGGCAGACCGAGGTGTGTCTGGAGTGACCCGGCCGATCTTCTCTGACAGAGTAGAATTCTCAACTGTCTTTTGTTAATGTTACGCCAATGCATCTCTTTTGTGTCCTGCTTGGAGCAAAGTTGTCGTGAGAGCTGTTGTTTAAGGGCAGTTACTGGTCCAGGATTCGAAGAGAAAGTTCCTGGGAGGACGTGGCATTTAGGATGGTTCCTAAGAGACAGGTGGGGTTTGCTGGGAAAAGTGAGGGCAGTGCGGACAGCAAAAGGGAGAAAACTCTTGCAAAGAGGGGTTCAGCTTATGCTTGAAACTGGGGGTGAGTGAGGGCATGGCCTCTGCAATCTGCGAAGGCTCAGTGTGTGTGCATATGAATGTGTACGTGTGTGAGTGGGTATGTGTGTACGTGAGTGTGTGCATGTATGTGAAAATATATTTGAGGGTGTGTCTAGGGCCCTGGAGGTTGGCAAAGCATGAGGCAAGAGAGATAAGCTTATTTCATTTCTATGTGGTGCTGTCTGTGGTTTTAGTTCTTTGAACATAGAGTAATGGTCTTTCCCACTGTATCCAGTATTAGAACTGGCTTCAAATATCAAAAGCCTTTTCAGGCATCACTTTCTGGCCTCTCTTGTGGGCTCTTGTTCTAAAATCAGATTTTAAGATCAGGTGGCCTTTATTATAAAATTGGGCTGCCCACTCACTCATTTTGAATCCAAGTCCTTGAACCTCCTAGCTCCTCAGAGCAGTGGTTGGGTGTCCCTTCTCTCTGTGACAGTGTGTTCCAGCCCCTTTTGGTGTCACCCTCCTGAATTTTGCCCCCTTTGAACCGGCTAAACTATGGAACTGGAATTCATATGTGGACTGATTTATTGAATATTCTTATGTGTAAGGTGCCTCCTCTTAAATTAAAAAGAAATATAAAGAACTATTATAGCCATCACTTTCCAATAAATAAATAGTCTTTGACTCATACAAAGTCCTTGATTAAATTTTTGGCAGGTCAGTGATGCTTAGAAACAAGAAGATTTTGCGTGCTCGTACAGCCGCTATCACTGCTTGCCTGGCTTTCGGGAGAGTTATGTCCCTTACCTTCCAGACGCCTTATCTGGGTGTAAAAACAGTCTGCAACATTTTCCAGAAGCAAGAGGGCAAGACTTTAACGGACGCCTGCATGTGGTAGCTCCAGCCTGGCTCCATTTTATGTCCCTCTCTTTGTTTTTCCCTTTTGTTCTTCACATATTTCTAATTTATGCTATCTTGCTATTTTTTATGTATCCTTGTAAAGTCCCTTAAATCCATTCTGAGACAAGGTAGAGTATAAATTTTAAAAAATAAGTAGTATGAAAAAACATAAAATAAATCATGTACTATATATTTAAGAACATACTGTTTTTTTAGCACTGTGAAGGATTTTAACTCATTTTATAGTTAAGGGGCTGAAGGCTGAGAAAGGAGGTGCATTGCCAGGTCTTAGGAACATCCGTCCTGTATGTCTTTTGTTACCTTACAAATCCTAAAAGATTATTTTCTTTTAGAATTTGGGAAAACGTCTACGAACATCTCAAACCTGGTACCATAGAAAGAAGAGATTTCCCTACATTCCATTTTAATTCCTCAGGGACCTATCAATGCTTTAGTCAATTCAACCCCAGACAAGAAAGGGGGCCAACGTGACACTGGTGGCCTCCAAGAAGAGCAGGACCCCAGCCCCCACTGCCGTGGACGCCCCCAGGTAGCAGCCCTCCTGCCCTTCCTGTCAGGCAGGTTCTGAGAGAGACAGAGACACAGAGAGAGAGACGAGTTTGGCTCCAAGTCTGGGGGATGAAGCAACTCCTGACACGGCTGCAGGGTGGCAAGGGGAGCAGCCATTAGAGGAGGGATGTCCCTGGGATTGGGAGGTGGGGCAATGAGTAGGGGATGAGGCCGTGACAGCTATAAAATAACACTATTGTGGGACAGGCCGGTTTGAGAAGTTATGGGACAATTAGAGAAACAGTCTACTTCTTCCTGTCCAGGTGCTGCCGGTACATGGACCGGATACTTTGAATAGCAAAGTTGTAGTGTATTTTCCAGTCCCTGTTTTTTTAAAAAAACTGTACCTTAACAGATTATCTAGCAGATTCAGGATCCCTACCTTCTTCAGGAGTCTGTATTTTTCTCTGTCGGTAGGCAGTGCTGCCTGTTTCAGTGTTGCGATGATTGCTAACAGTGTGTTCTGCGACACACGCCAAGGGCCGAGCGCGCAGGAAGAGTTCTAAGGGCGTTACTTCTGTCAGCTAGTTTCACCCTCACAACCGCCTCCTGAAGAGCTACCGTTATCGTCCCTATTTTACAGGTCCAAAAACTGAGGCGAGCTGAGATGGAGAGTTTATTCCTACTGTTTGTTTTGGTCTTCACTAAGTGAGCCTTATTTCAGTCTGCATTCACGATTCAAACATGATACATAAGCCTATTGATAATCATTTTGAAAATAAAATCCAAGACTTTCTGTCCTTCTGAAGCAGCCCATTAAGCTTTAATTATCTTCGTTTTGGAGGTTAAGTACCAACAACTTTGCCTGATTCATCCAGATAATTGAGGGAAATTATCTAGCCTCCTTGCAGCCCACGCTTGTATTGAATAAGCCAGGAAGTTTCCAAGTGATCATTTGTTAGCACTCTTTATTGCTAAGGAAAAAAAAATACAGAGTCAAGAAGTATTTGTCTGCCCTAAGCTCCTCTATCTAGTATCTTCTATGTTGAGTGAAACCAGCTCTGCCATTCTGCTCTCGACAGTACAACCATGGATTGGTACATGGGCTCTGCCCAGAGAGGACAGCTGTCTCTGAAGCAGCTTGACCTGAAAGTTGGTCCAAGGAGATGTTCCATACAAGACAGGGGCAAAGCACCTTTTCTTTAGGGAATGAAGATGCTAATTACAAGGTAGGTCACAGGGCTAGGCTGTATTCCAAAGGGAGGTTCTCCTTTTGTGTGGCATCTTTTTCCCTTTTGGAAGGGCTGGAGCAAGGAGTATCTGGCTGGCTAAAAAGATAGTTCTTTCCTTGTATCTTTATCATGAATCCTCATTACTGAGAGTAATTAGTGTCTGTCTTTTTCAAACAAATATAACGTACTAATAGAACTTGTTGGGTTATATCCAGTGCCTTGCCTGCCACTATATTTGGATTTAAATAAGCTGAAACAACATATATATTCAATTAATATAGTTCTGTTTGGAATTACTTCATGAATGTAGTTTCCTTCCACATTTGTGCAAGACGGATAAGAATATTCTTCTATTAGGGTGCCAGGGTGGCTCGGTCGGTTGGCAGTCTGCCTTCAGCTCAGGTCATGATCTCAGGGTCCTGGGATTGAGCCCTGAATCAGGCTTCCTGCTCAGCGGGAGCCTGCTTCTCCCTCTCCCTCTGCCGCTCCCTTTGCTTGTGCTCTCTCCGTCAAATAAAGTCTTTAAAAAAAATGCTTGTCTATTAATTGATGAATTTGGTGGAAAATGTAAGGCATTTTAAAAGGTCACTTAGCCTCCCAAGAATGTAGCCAGCAAAGTGTAAAACACACGAAAAGAACATTCTCCCCATTTATTTATTTATTTAATTAATTTTATTTGAGAGAATGTGAGGGAGTGTGAGCAAGAGACAGCACAAGCAGAAGGGAGAGGGAGAGGGAGAAGTAGACTCCCGCTGAGCAGGGAGCCCGATGTGGGACTCGATTCCAGGACCCTGAGATCATGAGCTGAGCTGAAGGCAGAGGCTCAACCAACTGAGCCACGCAGGCGCCCCCTCCCCCTGTATTCAATAAACATTGTTTGCATCTCAAAGTTTATTGTAAGTATATTTTATACATAAATGAATGTTTTTAATTGCTCAGAAATACATTCTAGCCCTGTTACTGAAGAAAAGTCCTCCAGTGACTATGGAACTATAATAAACATTGCAACACATTGGCTTAATAATGAAGGTAAAAGGAAAAAGGATTCATAGTCCTGAAGTCTCTACTAAGTGTCTACATGCTTCTAAAACTTACTAACGGGCTCTCTATAAGATATGTTATTTTTTTTCTATAGGACAAATTATTACTGTATTTTTGTTTGTTTGTTTTTGATTCCCTTAGGGGAAATGCCATCATCCCTGTGTTAGCGTTGAGGATATAGGATTGCCAGGCAGCATCAAATTTGCAGTAAAAGGAGTTAATTTTGCTAAATAATTTCAATATAGTAATATAAATGTAAGTTTTATTTTCCTTAATTTTTCAGTCACGATCATCTTGCCCTGTAAGCCATGGCCTCCTTTTCTTTGTGTTCATCCTGTACGGGGTAAGGTAACTCCAACTAGAAAGAATTTATCATTGCCTGGGTAGTTGGCAAAGTCACCAAGATTCAGGCTTCATAAGTTACCTAAAAAACCAACTTCCAAGTTTCCTGACTTTGGGTAGAGCATCAACATTAACATTCACTATTTCATGCCCGTCAGGAGCTCTGGTAGGTGGTTATATATATTTGCTGGGTTCTTAAAGAAGCAGAAGGAAGGGAGATATGTCTAAGAGAAACTTAGTAGGCAAAAATGCCTTGAACATGGTATTTGGGAAGGGAAATCATTTTTTAAGGTCTTTGGATGTAGAGAAAGAGAGAAAAACACCCCTGGCTAAAGAATCTTTCAGATAACGTTAGAAAAGTTCTTTTTAGAGTTACATTAAAAAGAAGAAGAAGAAGAAGAAACTGGGAATAAAAAGGTGAAAGTAAGAAAAGCTGAGAAAAGAGAAAAAAATGGAAACCAGTAAAAGATGGAAAGGAAACTAAAAATGAGGGAAGCTTGGAATAAAAAGTGGAAAGGATCCAGCTTGTCACCCTTCCTTCCAAATTGCCTTTATAGACAGGAATTCCAGTTTACTACCTTTGTCTGGAGCCTCTTCGTCGTTCGGGAGACCTGTGCGAGCCGGCATGAAGGCCGATGCTGTTCAGTTCTGGGTCGCTGGATTCTGAAGCCAGAGTGGGAAGAGCGCCCAGTCTAACTGGGAGCAGCAGACATGATAATGATCTAGGGATCATCGGGAGAAAACGAAGATTCCTGGGTGTCTCCTCCTCCAAGTTAATGAAATAGCGGAGCACTGCAATGATGCAAAAATCCTTTGGTCAGTTTAGAGGAACCATGAAGATGGGTTCCTATGTGGGTTATTTGCCTTTAGCATGCAGTTCAGCCTCACCGGATCTGGATACGGTGTCCCCACAAAGATGGACCTGTCTGCTTACGAAAACGAAATATCATTCTAGCACCTTGGTTGGGTTTGAAAGACATTTATGTTAGGTTGTCCTGATAGCGCTTGATTGTGAATTAAAAAAGCAGTGATCGTCTGCAGCATGCTACGGTCAATGTCTCGAGTTCAGCCAAACTGTCATTGACTCATTCATTCATTCAGCAAGTATTTATTCAAGGCCTGCAATGGGCCAGCTGTGGTTCTGGAAGTACGGATTTGGCCATCAGGACATAGTTCCTGACTCTGAAGTATTTGACCCACAGAAAAGCAGTGAGAAGACTGACTTTTTAGTCTGATTACAGAACTAGTAGATTTACTCTCAGGTTTACTCACTTTTTACTTTTCACAGAATTTGCTTTTTACTTTTTACACAATTTAAAAACTCTTAAATAGGGAAGAACAGTGGGTGAAGAGAAATGATTCTGGATAGGGCTCAAAAAACAAAACAAAAGAAAACAAACCCCCAAAAAACCAACAAAAACATGACCCTACCGGCCAACTGTAGCTAGGAGCGTAATTCCTTCCTTGCAAGACTGTGTGGCTTTCAACCAGGGCAGCTCCTGAACTAATCAAAATTTCAAAGGACACAGAAGACCACTGAATAGGATTATACCTAAACCTGTTCTAGATTAAATTCCCTAGCTGTTCGCACCCTGGTAACGAGCCCAGATTTGTATTTACCAAAAGGAGTTGAGAAAAATTCCTCCTTGATAGAAAAAAGACAATATCCTACCTTGCCCCTTGCCTCAAAAAAAAGGAAAAAAAAAAAAAAAAGGCAGGAGGGTTGGGGGAGTGGGGACCCGTGCCAGGAAACAGAAAACCCACCTCCAGTGTATTGTTGGCAAAGTTCAAATGTACCAGGAAGTACTCGGAGCCACGGCCCTCTGCGCCCTCCGATGCAAAAACGTACTGCCCATTGTTTCAAAAGGCCCATGGCCAAGATCTAACATTTCTCCCCCGGAACAGCGGGCCCAGTAAATATCCACCTCTAGGTGACACAAATGGTTAAGTGTTGACAGAATTTGAAATAGCAAGTACTAAAAACCCTGCCTCCGAGTTGCAACCACTAATCTTACTGTACCTTCAGAGCTTGAGGATGTTTGCTACTGACACTAGCAACCCACCGGCAGGAAAATTATGGGAAGAGGAAAAAAATACAAACTTGTATTTTTAACCATGAAATGGTTGGAGGAGATGCAGCTGGATGAAATGAGAAGGAAGCCATATATTTTTTTTAATCGTGATGGATAATCCCTTTCCACAGACATGTGTTCACCCCTAAGCTAATTAATGCTCAAAGCTGTCATTCTATTATCAGTGCAAGACACGAAGATGTTCATAAATAGAAAACTATATGAGTAAGAGTTGACGCAAACAGCTTTTCCTAACACCTATGAAAAGTCTTAAAAGTTATTTCTGTATTGACTTGCACCAGCTGGGAAGATTTTCTGTGGCTAATAAAGCAGTTTTCCAAATAGTTTTCTAATAAGGTCAAGTCAGTGTTTAAAACAGACTGTCTGCTAGAAGGTTGGAGAGAAGTCTTAAGAGTTAATTCACTTTTAGTGAAGATGGCTGATTCATTCCAGATGGTTTGTATTTATACAGGTTCAGTAGTGATGCTCATTTGCAGCATTTTCTAACTCGACCTTATATTATTATTAGGAGGCTCTTCCAAGTTGACTTCTTTACTACGGAATTGATTCTGTGACCGTACTGTGCCGATGTTAAAATACAGTAGGACTACCTTTGAAACCTAAGGCCGCAGCTGGTGTATAGGCACTGTGTGTGGAAGGAGAGGCGTGAGCTCCGCTCTGCCATCTTCACAGGGACGAGACTTGGCGGGATCTGTCACATCAGAGGGTGCCTTGTCGCAGTTGTGCTGGCTGGTGTATATAGAGCTCTATAAACACGTCTTCCATCTACAACACATATTTACATTTGACGTGTCATGTTTACAAGAGACGTTCGTATTTATTATTTATAAACATGAGTATGCACTCCTACTTATTTAATTTGATTTTATCATAATCTTAACAGGGTAGGCACTAAAATATATTACTGTGTACTTGGGAAAATTTTCCCCAAATCCAAGGCTCTGCAAACATGTATGTGTCCTTGGAAATCTCCGTCGCTTCTTCCTGCATACAGTGGTTAGCAGCAGAGGCTCCGATTCCTGCGAACATTCTACTTCTGCTGGTAATTTATCTCTCTAAATCTCAATCTCATTAGCTCTTAAATGGGGATAATAGTCTGCCTTCAGAGTTGCTCTAAAAATTAAATGAGATAGTGCACGTAAAGTGCCTCGGGTAAGTGCCTTGGAAAAATAGGCCTAAATGTGTGTGAGGCACTATTCTTACCATATCGCATCAGATCTACTGTCAGCGACTGCGAATGTATACCACCGTGGTATAAACCACTACAAAAGGAAAACACAGAAACGACACTGCCAGTTCAACTATACAACTATGATGTAATGCTTTTGCTTTTTCATTACTTAAAATTTTTTATTTTACATTTATTGAGACAGTCTTTTGAGATAGAGACATTGGTTTTATCATATAGCACTCATGCATATATAAAAATATGAGTGAAAAAAATTGGTTCAGGTATTCCTAAACTTCACATTCTGAGTCTGACTTCCTGAATCACTTTTTGCCTCGTAACTGCTGGTGGCTGTGTTTTCTCCACACCGTGTCCTCCGGGCATCAAGCGTTGGAGACGCCGCATCACCGGCTAAGCCACTGACACTCATCCTTCCAGGTTTCATGCTGGTGCTTCCCGGCTCTTCTGAAATGACAAGAGAAGGTTTTCATTCAGCGCCAGGGTGGATAGTTCTTTCTCAAATAACAACTGAATCATTTGTTGACTGAAACATACAGGAATTGTCTTTATGTCGGCACACCGTCCGGGAAAAAAATCCAGTTGACAAATGCATGGCAATGACACTCCAAATTGGGAAATTAGAATTGATCAAATACAGAATTTTCCCTGTTACTTTTTTCCCTTTCTCAAGTGAGTAAAATGAGATGTGTTAATATCTACAGTCAAAATGAAATTGAAAGTGAGGCACTTCCGTATAGAACATAGGTATTGATTCTAACAGTGTCCACGAAGACCCAACATTTACTTGTTATTTATTCATCTACATTTATGGAGAGTCTAGTGTGTATGGATGCACATTAGGTAAGGTATCAGGATTCAAAGAGATTGTGTCTCTGACACAAAGTGACAGATGCAGCTCTCGGTCAGAGGGGGAAAGCAAACCTGTGAGCTAACACTGAATGCAGTGGCTGGAGGTCCTCAGAGCTGCATGCACAGGGTATACTGGTGGCACAAAGGAGACCTCCTCGGTGGATTCTATTTGGACCTGAAATGGAAAAATGAAAATGAAACTACAGGCCAGCCGGGGGGAAGGGGCATTGTGGGCAAAAGGGGTTTTCCTCAAAGGAAACACTGTGATTTCTTTTTCTTTTTCTTTCTTTCTCTTTTCTTATCTTTTTTCTTTCTTTCTTTCTTTCTTTCTTTCTTTCTTTCTTTCTTCTTTCTTTCTTTCTTTCTTCTTCTTTCTTGAAGATTTATTTATTTACCTATTTAAGAGGTGGCAAGGGGCAGAGGGAATGGGAAAGACAGTCTTAAGCAGATGCAGGGCTTGATCTCAAGACCCTGAGATCACGATCTCAGCTGAAACCAAGAGTCTGACACTTAACTGACTGAGCCACCCAGGCACCCAGAAACGTTGTGATTTCTGATTTTTCTTCAATTTTATTTTATATGTCCTGTCCGTATTCCTTGCACTGATAGGTTGAAATCAGCCATTGCTCTTCTTTCTTCTGGGAATGTCTTTTTATAACTGTTGTCTATTCTCCTCTTGGGTTATGTTCACTTATGGATTTGTAGGAACTTTCTATGTACTAAGGACATTAACTCATTCTACAATATGTATTTTGCAAACATATTCTCCATTTGTCTTTTAAATCTGTTTGTAGCAACCTTTATATTCCAATGGTTTAAATATTTCCCCAGTCAAATCTGTCAACATTTTCCTTTATGGCTACAAGGTTTTAGATTTGCTCATAAAGGCCTTTGCTACCCTAAAACATATTTTAAAATTTCTTATATTTTCTTCTATCTTAAGGGATTTTTTACATTAAAGTCTAAAGCTAAAATTAATTTTTGAATATTGCATGTGGTTAGTATAACTTTTCCCCCCAAATGCATGTTGAATTTAAACCTAACCTTAGATTTTCTGTTAGTTCTTACCAGATTGTTATTAACTTAGAAAATTATAAGCAGGCAACTTTCAATAATCAATGCCAACAAAGGAATGTTGTGTTACACACGAAATAAAACAGCCCTTTTAGTTTCAGGTGTCAGAACTTTCTGTCAAAATAACTTTGGCAAGACAAGACATTTTTTTGGTTCTCGTAAATCAAGAAAGGGCAGGGATGTGTCGGTCTCAGAAATGGGTGGATCTGGGGATTTGAAAGTCAGAAAAACCAAGTCTACCATTTGTTTCTGCTTCTCTCTTTGTGTTGGTTCTTTTCTCCAACTGCTAACAGATTTTTTCCATATGGTAGGAGAAATGGGTACAGAGAATTCCAGACACATTCTCCCAGTTCAACAACCAGAGAGGGAATGTGTTCCCCATCAGATCTAATAAAAAACAAATCTCAGGGAAGAAGTCTAATTACACTACCCTTTAGTCACTGTTCATTTCTTTCTCAAGCAATGACCCATTCCCAGACCCAGAGGAGGGAGTTCTGTGCTATGACTGAGCGGACCTGGGTTGTGCTCCCAGCCCAGCTGCCAAAGCGGTAGGATCTGGTAGTAGAAGAAAGAGATCACAGACATAACTGCCAAGAAAATCACTAACAAACAATCAGTCCCTCCACTGTGTGATTTGCTGCAATCAATAATCACAAAAGTAATATAAGCATTTACCATTTTCTTGTTGACTACATTAGAGTTTTAGACATGCAAGTGGCCTTTCTCGATTTTTTACTAACTTAGGCTCGTATTAAAATTGACTTCAATAACCTCAATACACAATGATTTATTTGAAACCTGGGTTTTCATCATTTGGCCTAAGATAAGTTGTTCAATCTCACCTAGCTCAAGACTTTTCATCTGTAAAATGAGGTCTTTGATCTTATGATGTAGGGAAACGGAAAGAAGATGATCCCAAAACACAAAGGAGTCTGGGATTCAGTTTTTGCCACAGATGCTTCCAAAATCTACAAGGGCATATGAGTAGGTGCTCTTAGGAGGTGAACTAGCACTCTCATTAGGCGAACCCTGCTAACGGCATCGTGCTTCTGTACCCTGCATGCCCTTCTAGATCTTGCATGTGTTACTTAAGGGAACGATGAAGCCCAGAACCAGAATTTTCTCTATATGAGTCAGAAGGTCTTTTAGGAACAAGTAATGGAAACCCAAATTAGGTTAATGGGGTAAAAAACTATTTACCAGTTTCTATACCTCGAATGGGGAACGCACAGCAATGAAGGAAAAGCTACAGGAACTGGGGTCTTAGAAACTGTGACTGGGGACTCAAAGTCACCAGTGCCCTGTATCCATTTTGTTCACTGCTTAATTTTAGTTCTCTTTGCCTTTTTAGACTCATTATTTTGTAACGGAGAGGGGTGGGGGGACATGGCTGCCAGAAACCCCAGGTGAGAAATCATAGCCAAAGGACATATTTCTACCCCAAGAAATGCCTCTGTCCCTAATTGGTTTATGTGCACATGACTTGGGCCAACCTCTGCTGGAATGGGAATTGGCACAGATTGACTTCTGTGGCCAGGGAGATGGCATCTATTCACCAAAAACTGGGCTGGATGTGGAATATGGCTGCCAGACTTAGCAAATAAAAGTTCATCCCATATTTAAGCTGGCAACCCTAAGTGGGAGAGCTTTCTGAACAGGCAAAATTAATAACCACCACAGTTTACTCCACTGTTGCTCAAGAACCTGCCTTGTGCCTCCGCCATGTTGCTCGTACCAGTGGGTAGATGCACAGGCAGACAGACAATGGCTGTCACCACAGGAACTTGGCGCGGCATGAAGGATGCGCTCTGTGTTTTTGTCCTCCTTGAGAAACGCTGTCTTTGTTTTTCTTAAAGCTAACATGCCTTTTCCATAAGCATCGTGGTGGCTGTGAGCTATGTATTCTATCCCCGCCATAGAATCACAGAGCTGGGGAGAGGTCTGCAGGTCCCGGTTGGCCCTTGGAAGTGGTTGGTAATTTTGGAGTACAGAGAGTCATCTGCCCAAGAATGTCATGCGTGGCCATCTCTTGATGAGGAGGCTGTACCAACTCCAAGTGTTTCTGGTCCTTAAGGAGACAGCAGAGGAAGGAGATGAGGCTGGGAAGCAATCCAAAGGAGCTTTGACCAGCGAGGAGTTGACAAAGACCTCCCGTAGCACAGCAGACCTGCTCAGTCCATGTTTTAGACAAACACACGGTTTAGGGACCATAAGGGGCAGGGCCAAAGGGAAGTAGCCTGATGGGAAGCAGGTGGCATTGGTCCCATTGAAGGATGATGGGGGTTTCAGTTCCAGCAGTGGAGGTAGGAGGGTAAAGGAGATGCCTTTACGCAGTCCAGACTGATATATCAACAGAAATTGGTGGTTGATACTTTCCATATTTAACCTCATTCCTGCTGTTAGCTTTAACCAGTGACATATCATCAGTTTCTCACACTGTCAAGAACCCATAAGCAGCACACGTTGATTTTTTTAAAAGCCATATTCTTTTTTTTATTACTATTTGTTTTCGTTTATTATTTGCATTCCTTTTTTATTTTATTTTTTTATTTTTTTATTTTATTTTATTATTATATTATGTCAGTCACCCTACTAAAAGCCATATTCAAATATTTGCTAAAATACCACACAATTATTGAGTTCATCATATTCTCACCATTTTAATGATTTTTTAAGTGAAAGTACTTTTCATACATCTGTCCGCTTAACGTTTATTTTTACCGTGGGAGTTATATGCACAAGGATGATTCTACCATGGTGTTGGTTTAAGTGATTTTTAAAGAAAATATGCAATGATCTAAATTCACTCATTTACTTGCCATGATTCCCATTTTGACCTTACCTTCAAAGTGATGCATGGGGGAAAATGTCAGATTAAGTGTTAACTGACCTGTTCCAGACATACGTCTTACTTGCACGGGTCAGCTGGATGACCATAGACGTGGGGCAGAATCTCGGATTCTCCACCTACAAAGTGAGGGACCTTGGGCCAAGTCATCTCTCAAGAGCCTTCCAAATCCAGTACATCAGTTTCGGTGGCTGGAGAAAGTATAATTGAGCCCAGGAAAAGATGGTGACCTTTTGCTGAATGCTACCTCTTTCTTATAAAGTAAGCAGCAATCTCAGATGTGGGTTTAAAACATAGGCTTTGGAACCCAGCAGACCTGGGTTCAAATCCTGATCCTGACATTTCACATTTCCTCTTCCCTAAGCCTCAGCCTTTGCATTTCTGAGACAGAAATGGAAATACCTGCTTCATACTGTCATCACAAAGGATGCATGAGACAAGGTACGGGGAGCACTTGACACAGGGCTAGGCACCCAGCAAACCCCCAAAATGTGGAAGTTGGCAATACTATTCATTCCATGCCGTGACAGCACAGAACTAGAAAAGTTCTTCCAATCATTCATTTGTTTGTACATTTATTCAATTGTTCATTCAAGGAATGCTACATGCTACATCTGCCCAAATATTTGCTTGGGCGTGCAAATCGGCATGGCCTCTGGCCACAGACTCCCATCAACAGTTTTTATATTCAAACTCTCTGGCTTCCCCAGCATGCTGTGATTGCAAGATTGAGGCCCATTTGGAATCGTTACCATTATGTTATCTTTAAAAGTAACAGGCTCCTGGTTTTAATTAATCTTGGCCCCTAAGATCTTCATGAAAAGAAAAGCCGGTGAACTCACATGGGAGCATCTATTTCCAGAGTCATTTGCGTGTGAAACTGCCAAAGGCAGCCTGGGTGACTGTCCTGTGGAACATCTGCACAGTGTTTGTCATTTTGGCATCTGAGAACTTTGTAAATATGTGCAGACCCGTGACAACCTCAGGATTTTGTTTCCAAATGTGCCATCGATGAATAATGGCTCAAATGAGCAAAATCATCTAGGCGACAATTTGGGTGGAGAGCAAGGATGGGAATTACAATGTATTTCCAAGGGCTCTGAGGGTAAAAATCCATTCCTATCATTGCAAAACAATGAAGTCTTTGGAAGCACAATAATGTGTAGGATGGCTTTAGAATCAGACAACTTGCTTTTGTTTTGGAAGCGCAAATTCAAGTCTGGCCTCAGATAATCACTGGCAGAAGCAGCTTTCTTGATTAAGTCAGTCCCATGAAAGAACATGTGTCTTTATTACAGAGAGCACCTTCTCCTAATTCCCACCTTAGAAGCAAAGGCCAAGTTCTCTTCTGCTGAGCTCATGGCTCTGTCAAGCCAGGGCTCACTGCCTCAATCCCAGCCACTGGTAATTTGAGATAAATTCAACTTGCACTGTCTCTGCTAGCGCCCCAGTGGCTCTCTCTCCTTTCAAACGACTCAATCTTTTGTCTTCAGATGGTATCTCGGAGACGTGCAAAGGCACTAAGGAGATTATTTTTGGACATCTCCTAGAACTCGAGAAACTCCTTCACAGAAGGTTGAAACCATGCCTGGTCATTTAGTCTGACTCGACTTAAAAAGGCATCAAATACAAATAGATTCTGGGAAATAAATCAACTTCAGGCTTTTTACTGCTGACGGCTTAAAATAATTCCCAAAAAGGCTAATTATGCCTTTCTTTGCTCAGTAGTTGGGCTTAATAATAAACACCAAACATATGGCAAAGACTGGGCTGCATGAACCCTCATAGCGTTCTGCTCAGCAGCAGGGGTATATTGGTCCTAAAGAAATTATGTACAAGAAGCTTACATGTATTAACAGTCGTAGTTGTAATATCTATTTATCTATTACCACAGAAAACTAACTGCTAACTGGCTTCTAAAAATTTCTCTCAACTTTCTAGGAATCAAAGGAGCATCATGTAAAACAACACTCATAATCTATTTTTCACCAATCAGATTAGTAGAGTTTTTAAATGATGGTAATACTAAAGAGGATTTGATGAAATATGCATTTTCATACCTTATGGTGAGACTATAAATTGGAACCATCTTTCCAGACAGCAATTTGGCAAGAGATACAAAGGCTGTAAAAAACAAAAATTCATATATTTTGATCCCATCATTGCATTCCCAGAAATCTATCTTAAGGAAATAGTATAAACCGTGGATAAAGATTTAAATCTAAGAATGTTCCCTGCAATATCACTTCTAAGAGCCAAATGTACAATGAAAGAAGAATGATCAAGCAAACTGCGTGTCTACCACATTCTACGGGGCATGATACGATCTTTCAAAATCATGTCAACAAATACTCTCAAAAGCAGAGGGGGGAATGCAGATAGGACCTAGAACAAGAGTTACGCCATGATCTTGACTATTTAAAATAATATAGCCAACGCACTGTGGACATCAAAAGAGGTTATTTTGAAAACGTCGGCAGTTTGTGAATTCCAGGAAAGAAGCTGAAATGTGCATTAGTCAGGGATTGGGGGACAGAGGGATGTGCCTCGGGCACTGTCCTCGGGGAGGCTCTGAACCAGTGGAAAAATCTAAATCCAACTGCAAGAAAGACACTGTCTAATATTACCAAGTCAGCCTTCACTGTGGGCGCTACCAGCCTCTGAAGAGCTCTGGCACGTGTTTAAATTGCGAGGGTTTATGGAGCCCCCATCGTGTGCCGCAGTGCCAGTGAGGGGGAGACAGTATCCGGCAACAGAAACACGGTTCCTGGCTTCCTGGAGCTTACGGTCTGATCCGTCATCAGCAGCAAGCAGTCTACCAATACTTCTTGGCAGTGGCAGTGAGTCAGGGTCTGGGAAAGAGACGGCCGGTGGGATGTGCATGGCTCAGGGATGCTGGACAGAGCAACACGGGGTGCTCTGTTGTGAGGTTCCTTCCCTACCCCGAAATGCCCTCGTGTGATCCTTGAGACATATGAAGTCTGTTAAACACGACTGCCTCGTGGTAGCTGTGCCATGCGGAATAACGGGGGGGGGGGGGGGCAAAGGNAGCGAGACAGGCATCCGGGAGCAGCCGAAGCCTACCCAGGAGAGGCCGAGACAGAAGCAGGGCGGCTGCCAGTTCAGGGCGGGAGGTGAAGAGAGCCAGGATAGCGGGCGGCCCACGCAGGCTAACCCCCCCTCCACTGCGCAGAAATATTCAAGACGGAGTTGCCCTTCATTCACCTTGAGGGGAGCTCAGACAATTATTCTTTTAATATGAGAGGAAAGGCCGGAAAACATGAAGCCTCTCTAGAGCAGGAAAGAGAGAGAGAGATAAAATTCCGGGAGGAGATAAACCAAATACCGCATGGGCATAAGCGGGGTTATGGGCGTATTCATTTTTTTCGTCCGTCTGCATGTATTATGATGACATGCACAAGACGTCACTTTCAAAACCTCTGCTCTTACAACTCTCATGTCATTCGTGTGTGTTCCTACTACTCTTAGCTTCCTTCTTCATCTTTCCCATAATTTTTCTTTTGCTTCCTTCTCTCCTTTGCCTGCCCACTGATCACAAGTCTTGTCAGCCAGTCACATGTAGAAGCAGCCTTTTTTTTTTCTCCATGACCTATATTTGGTGTTAAAATAGCAAAGCTCATTGTGCACTGTGTTAAGCATTCACACGTATTGATTCTTTTAACCCACACAACAAACCTCCTGGGTAGTAATACCACTACTCCTCTTCGGCCGACAAGGACGCCGAAGTGCAGAGATCTCAACCAACTGCCCAGTCGTCCTGGTGAACAGCAGGACTGAACTCCGAACCTGGGAGCTCAGGCTCCAGAGCACACACACCGGCTCCACTGGGCAGCGTGGGGGAAACATAAAGGACACCAGTTATATTTCTTGTCCCAAGACTGCTTAGCATCTCGGCTTTTATATAAAATTGAGGGTACAATTCCTGGGGTCCAGAGCCCAAGTATCTCATAAGTGCTGCGACACAGATCCCGGCTGAGTGCTTTAGAATGCTCGCTGTTCCCAGTATGCCACACCCTCGCCAACAGAAAGTACTCCAACTCCAGTACTTATCCATGAGGTCTTGCCTAAGTGACTTACATGTTCTGGCTTTAGTTTTTCAATCTATGAAATGGGGTAGTAATACCCACCTCATTAGACAATATGTATATATCCTTAACATACTGCTAGCGCATAATTAGTTCTCAATAATATTAGCTATTTTTTCCCATCAGTCATTAGCAAACTTTATATGGAAGAGGACTCACTTGTCCTTTTGTAGCTTACATTCCAGAAATCAGCAAACTACGGCCTATAGGTTAAATCTGGCCCACTGCCTATCAGTATAAGTAAAGTTTTATTGGAACACAGCCTTGCTCATTCATTTATGTGTTGTCTGTGGCTGCATTCATTTTACAACAGCAGAGCTGACTAGTTGCAACAGAAACTATATAGCTTGAAAAGCTTAAAATATTTATGCTTTGGCCTTTTATTGAAAAAGTTTGCCAACCCCTGCTATAGACACACTTACCATGGCAATAAAAGAAATCGACACAGTCAGTATCCTTTTGTCAGATTTTAGATACGTATCTCTGCTTGTTTCGTTTATTGTACAGAAAGCTAAAGTAAGAAGGTTTATTTTCTAGGCAAATAATATAGAAAATGTATAAAATAGAAATAAAAAAGTTGCAATCTTTAAAAAAATCACAAATACACAAAGTTATTTGGCAAGATGTGAAATGGTTTATAAATTCCCACATCATTTGTCCTTCCATGTGTCTTTCAACTTTGCTGCTGAAGGCTTCTATCCTAGGCACTGATATTCTTATCAGGGAGGCAATGATGTATGTTTCAGCCCCTTTGTTCATACGTTTGGGTATCATCTGCCTTGCCCAGAGATGAATCAAAATGAAACATTACAGGAGTGATGATGGTGGAGGTTATGGCTTCCAGAATAAAACAGCAGCCTAGTGGTCTATAGAATGTCTCCAAAGGATATTAAATTAATCAGCCAAGGATTATTGTGTATTTTCCTGAACATCTGTGGGCTCTTTCTTTAGGGTGTCTGGGTGGGTCTCTGTGATGAGCGGGGGAAGCACTGTTATTGTCATACAGATGGTATGTGGGGAGAGACTCTGGGTAGGCAGCAGGAGCTCAGCATTCAGAAGTCCAGTGGCTTCTCTGGGACTATGAAGACATGCTGGTCTGAGGAAGGAAGGCGGTGCTCTATGGTTTGTTTAGAGAAGGCTTAGGTTGGTAGGAATGGAGAATTTGTTTTTCCTATTGTGCTCTTTCAGAATCAAACAGCAGCCAAAAATCCCAGAGGGGAGAGAGAGAGAGAGAGAGAGAGAGAGAGAGACCTCTTTTCAGAAGGATAATTGAGGAGAGGGGCCAACCAAAAATGTACGGCAATTGTACATACATCCTTACCAAGACAGTGAGGGATTCCTTTCCAATTCCAGTTCACATCACGTGACAAAGATCACAGATCCTAACTAACCAGGGACTTGGGGGAGCCTGGTTTGGAGGCAGAGATACAGGATGGAGACATGGAAACAATGTAGTTTAATGTAAAAAGCTGTTTTGTCTCCAGCTTCCACCAAATGAATTGTGACAAAAATTACTTTTCAAGGAAGGTACTTACCTGGAAAGGTATAATATCAGGGTTTGGTTAGGCAGTACTGCACAGAGATAAAACTGAATGCCATTGCCAGAGTCAGAGGAGAAAACCAGGGAGTTGGGACTCAGAAAGACCTGTTTGCGATGCAGGTCAGCCACTAGCCCTAGTAGAATTTGGAAGAAATTACTTCACCTCTCAGAGCCTCCCTTTGCCCTGCCCACAGTCAGTCACGCTCACACATAGAGAAAATGGCGACCCCCACCCACGACCCAAGGCTCTCTGCCTCACCCTTCAGCTTTAGGCCCATCTACACCCACACCTTTTCTTGCCTTCTTTCTTCCCAAAAAAATGGAGTCCCACTCCTCTTGTTCCCTTTAAGGCCAGCTGTGTCCTTGCCTATCTTCCCTCCCACCTCCTCTGGAATCCCAGTCTCTGTATTTCCTGTCTGGTCCTCTCTACCCTACCACCTATTAACATGAGCATATATTCCCCATCTCTCCCCTGAAATTCCCTGACCTTCCATTTACTTCCTCATTCTGGAGACACTTGGGGGCCATTGGCTCTCAGTTTTCCCTTCCCTGGATATTATTGCCTTTTCTGGATATTCTTTTTAATGTTTAATGTTTATTTAACATTTATTTTACTATTTAAAAAAATATTTTCACTAGGTTGCTCATTTTATTTTCATAGTTATAATATAGAGTCTTAAAAATTAGGCAAAGTTATGCTCAAAGCCCAATTCCACCACTTGCTGGCTGTGTGAACATAAACACCTAACTTACCCTTCTATACCTGTTGGTTTCCTTGTCTGTTAATTTGCAATAATGTATTTATTTTGATTTTAGGACAAATGAAAAAACACAGACAAGTGAAGAGATATAACTAATCCAATATACTGCAACCAAAAAAAAAAAAAAAGAAGAAGAAGAAGAGAACAAGAAAACTGCATATCTATTTGTATAAGAAGATACTTTTTTGGAGATTATGTTTGTAAAATACATATCAACTTTTTCCCTTTGTTCACATGATTTGACCTTTCCTTATGAAATCTATTCTCTCCCCTCTCCTCTTGCACCTCCTTCTCCTTGGATAATGACACATTATAAATAAAACCAGTCTTTCACCAGAGTAGGGGAGGAGTAGGCTGAACACATTAGAATTATCTGGGCTCCCATACTCATTCTCATTCCACTACCAGAAATTTTGATTCAGTATTCAGTATTCAGAGGGGGGCCTGAAGAATTTGAGTTTTGAAAAAATGCTCCAGATGATTCAAATACTTACCCCTTCCATCCCAACCTGCCTCCCAAATAGATATCGCTGCTTTGACTTTAGGCGGGTACCCCAAGCTAGGCCTCAGATCCTTCACAAGACACCTGCAGTCACAGCTGCACGCCTGTTCAGTTAAATTAGCTGTGTGCCTTCCTGGGAACTAGATGCATCTTTGACAACCTGTTTCTATCAGGCAGCTTTTGTCCTTTCTTTTTGAGGACTCGAGACAACCGTTTTTGGCTGGGCCAGGTGTGTAATTGGAAGTCTTTGGGAGATCTTTTTTGGATTTCTATGCCAATTAAGTATTTTCATGTCTAACTTCCTACTCCGATGCAATTAGACGAATGCAATCCATGCTTGCAGCTTCTGACCCGCAAATCCCAACAAAATCTCCACCAGGTATTTCTGGGAATTCTCAGAGATTACTCATTAGTGACTTCTGATATTTTTGTTCTCTCTCCTTGCTCCCTCCCCTAGGTGTTGCTCTCTTGAACCTGCTGGACTCACCATGGCTTCCCCTTGAGTCTGCTGTGTCTATTCCCTCTTCTGAATGTCACGGCCTCAGCTGGACAGTCCCACTGCTCTGGCCATACCACCCACCCAACAGGCCTGCGGCCTCCGCAGGCTGCCGGTGTCAATTCAAGGGGAACAGGCCCTCCAGGCTGCTACTGGGAAGTAGGGGGAAAGTGACTCTTTCTGCATTCAGTGTGAGGTTCTCTTAGGGAACATCAGAGCAATGTGACTTGATTAATCAGCATAAAAGATACTAGAAATAAATTTTCAATGGTGAAACTAGTAGTATTCAAGATGTGTGCTTGGCTGGACCTTGATAAGGATATTTGAAATGCTTTCTTAGCCCCTTTTGGAGTTTGGATTAAAGATTAAGGAATTTCAAATGCTAACCAAAGAATATACTAACCCTTAGATGTAGGCGAAAATCAATTTGCATATATCTATCACATTGTTTGTACTGAACTGTTTCAAATTAAAATACCATGCAGGCAATACAGGAGACCCAGACATACTTCTAGTGGCCATCTGGATCAGGAGACAAATCCGAAAGATGAACTCTCTGCTATACTCAGAATCGCCCTTCCCATTAATATTCCCATTAAGAATTAGTAACATTCTATTTAAAAAAAAAAAAACTGCTTACGTTGGACTCTACCTTTCCTCCAGTCATCTCATGAGAGTCTGCACAAATTTTCATTTGGATCTGTGAAATTCTGACTATTAGCCCCCTGTTTTGAGAGGTGGGAAGTAGAAAGTAAGAGGAAGAGCCAAATGACCGCTGATTGCAAGTTGAGTTCTGTTTAAGAAAATCCATGCTCTAGTTTGATAAACTTTCTGCTCAAAGTTTCAATTAAGAGCAAGTGGTTCTGGAGTTTATTCTCAGGTAACAAGTTTACGTTCTAAAATCAGATTAGAAATTAGCTGGGTTCTTTGATCTTTTTCTTTTGCTTATTTGAATTTCTACTTTTTCTATAGAGAAATGAATTACTAATGTAACTTAATAAAACTGTTGTAAAGAAGTTAGTAAATTGTGAACACTTCGAATTAGCATGAAGATGTTAACCCCATGGGAGGACTGTCTGAATGGAATTGCTACCCAGCACTGACTGAATATAGCCTTAGGACTGTTTTTAATGGTTCTCTACTTCATTAAAGCTAAGTCTGCTAGGCCAATATAGCAGTGTGAATTCATTTTTGAAAACTCACTCTGCTCCAAATACATAGCAATGATGGATAAAGTACAGAAATACAGAAAGCACCAAGAAATTCAACTGATCTAAAAAGGTGAGATTAATATCTTACTGGGCCAGTCATGGAAGAGAGGTGTTGTTGTTGTTTTTTCATCTGTATCTTTACAATTTTAATGTTTTTTCGTTTGAGGTAATTGTAGATTCACATGCAGTTGAAAGAAATAATATAGAGAGGCCCTATGTACCCTTTACCCAGTTCCCCCATAACACCTTATGTAACCATAGTGTAATACCCCATTCAGACAATTGACATTAGTATAATCCACCAATCTTGTACATGTTTCATGAGTTTCACATGTACTTAGTCATTTATTTATTTGTTTGTTTTTTAAGTAGGCTCCATGCCCAGCATGGAACCCAACGCAGAGCTTGAACTCACAACCCTGAGATCAAGACCTGAGCACAGATCAAGAGTGTGACGCTTAACCAACTGAGCCACCCAGGCTCTCCAATCATGTATTTAATTCTATGCAGTTTTATATTGCATGTACAGATTCACGTAATCCTCTCCACTGTCTGGAGACAGAAGAGATCCATCACCATAAGGGTCCCTTGTATTGCCCTTTTATGACCACAGCCCCCATCTCTCTATCCCCTGGCAACTACTAATCTGTTCTCCATCTCTAACATTTTGTCATTTCAAGGCTGTCATATAAATGGAAGAATCATACAGTATGTGACCTTCTCAGATTGACTTTTTATTTTTTTTAATTTTTTTTAAAGATTTTTTATTTATTTATTCGACAGAGATAGAGACAGCCAGCGAGAGAGGGAACACGAGTGGGGGAGTGGGAGAGGAAGAAGCAGGCTCATAGCAGAGGAGCCTGATGTGGGGCTTGATCCCAGAACCCTGGGATCACGCCCTGAGCTGAAAGCAGCCGCTTAACCACTGTGCCACCCAGGTGCCCCACAGATTGACTTTTTAAACTCAGCATAATTCACTTGAGCTCCATCCAAGTTGTTACATAGAGCAATTCCTTTCTGTTGCTGAGTAGTATTACAAGGTGTGGATGTGCCACAGTTTCTTTATCTGCTCACCCATTGCAGGATATCTGGGTTGGTTTTTGTGTTTGGCTATTACAAATAAAGCCACTATGAATATTTGTGCATATGTTTTTGTATGAATGTTAAGTTTTCATTTCTGTGGGATAAATGCTCAGAATCTCTTTCTGCCTTCAGAAATAAAAACATAATAGGATGAAATTTACACTTCTCACAACCAGTCCATGAGTCCGGCTTAAATGATCGCACTCATGTTAGAGATGAAGAAACTGGAACTGTCAAAATGCTTCAGTAGACTTAGTCTCCATGGAAGCTTTGAAATTGGAATTCTCGCTCATTTAAGGCCTTGTTTACTCTTTAAGGCAGTTCTCTCAGAAGGGAAGTTTACTCCCTACCTTGCTTGAAACATACTCTCCTACCTCTGAGGTTGTTCATCTTAGTTTAAATACTAATGTCTAAAATCCCAAATTCTGCACACATATTAGAGATGTCTGTGATTTTGAAAATTGATCCTTATCCCTATACTCTTAATGAAGAGAGCAGTCCAGTGACCGCAGACAATCAGGAATGCATTAGTGCCAACTGGGGAAGAGCAGGAAGTCTGCAAAGCCCTCAGTGAGGCTAGCTAGCAGCCAGAAATTCTTCCTCCCCATAAGCTGGAAACCAGCTGTCTCTGGAAGCTGTTGCTCCAAGGGAGGAATTACTTACACTCTTTTCTTTAACTCAAGAGATCAAGGCCTGGCCAAATGGAAGGCCAAGTCATTTGTCTGTTCGTTCACAAAGGGCAAATCTAGCATCCCTAACTTCTGACTGGTTGTACTTGAAAAAGTAAACCTGGACACCAAGAACCACCAAACCCTAAGCTTCGTTATATCTTCGTTTGACTGTTTTATTTTATTCAAATGGGCCACTCAATGATTATATTTTTGTCAATGTTTATCCATGTAAGAGGAGATGAAAAGACTTAATGACTCAGCAAAACCTAAAACAAATATATATATATTCTAAATCTATCAATCCCAAAATGTGCATTTCAGAAGATAGGGAGCCAGCCTAATTTAACAATATGCTAAACAGGTAGGATATTTTATCTTAGAATTAAAGTCATCAGCAGTGAAACATGCAGCTTCTACACTCTGCCTGGAAAAGACAAGAAATGTTCTGGCTCTGTTGTGAGAGCCATGCATTCAAGCCAGGGCAGGCAGGGATTCAAATGACCTGAATATGCCACTTTCCACAACTAATTCAGATTAAATGAATTCTCCACCTTTCCTGGTTACTGGGCTGGGCTTACATATAAATAGAATCGATCATTGCCTATGAAATGGGATTCCACATAAGCAATAAAAATGCCTATGAAATGAGATTCCACATAAGCAATAAAAACTAACACTTATTAAGTGCCAGCATGATGCTAAATACCTCACAGGGATTATTTCCGTAAATTTTCATGATAATCCTATAAGGTAGGTATAATTGTCCCTATTTTATAGATATTGAAACTGAGGCTTAGAGACGATAAGTAACTTGCCTAATATAGCTACTAATTAATGGATCCAAGATTCAAATGTGGGCATATCTAATTGAGAAGTCCAAGTTCTGAACCATATGCTCAGCTCTTTACTCTTAAATTTTACATTAGAAAGCCACTTGCTTGGCATAAGATACAGTCCCTTATTAAATGGCAATCTTCTTTGAGGGGGATTACTTGTTCAGGTGTTATGGTATTACTAATCACCAACTCCAGTGTCAATGAGTTTTCCAAATCCTTTATAACTTGATAAAAAGCTGGGAAGAAGTGCATCAAGGAAACAAAGGGGAATGAGTATGAGAAGTTTAAGGATGGCAATGAGATTATGGAGGGCCTTTGAGAGTCTGTAAAAAGGCTATAACCAGAGTCCCTATGACTGTTGCCAAGTCTGCCTAAAGAGATTTAAAGCAAGCCTACTTTTATCCTTCTGTCTGTAAATGGCATTCATACCTGCACAGGACTGGCCCTACTCACTGACCATTCTTTTATGCCAAATTAACTTTATTGATACTTCAAGGTGACAGTAGTACACATTTTTCATAGACCCCCCCAATATACTTTCACCCACTTCTTTGGGTCTTACACTCCATATAAATCGGGTCTTCTTGTCTCTGTTTATTCTCAGTAACTTTTGATGAATAAGAAAACTGTTTACAAATTAAAGGGATAGAGAGGAGTGGAAACTAACATGAGCTGAGGATCTGTTATATACCAGACACTGTGCCAGGGATTGATATATATGACCTCATTAAATATTAACAGCAACCCACCCATGAAGGTGTATTATCTCCATCCTACATTAGAGGAAACCCACATCCAAAGCCTGCCCACAGTTTCACAGCCTCACCAAGCCAGGATTCAAGCACCATCTTACAGACTCCAATCTGCATTTTTTTAAAGATTTTATTTATTTATTTGACAGAGATAGAGACAGCCAGCGAGAGAGGGAACACAAGCAGGGGGAGTGGGAGAGGAAGAAGCAGGCTCATAGCACAGGAGCCTGATGTGGGGCTCGATCCCAGAACGCCGGGATCACGCCCTGAGCCGAAGGCAGATGCTTAACTGCTGTGCCACCCAGGCGCCCCCCAATCTCCATTTTTGAGCCACTACAAGATCAAGTAAATGAGCTATAAAGTAAATATCTTAGAAACAAACCCCTGATTAAAATTAAAATAATATTTGAAGGAGCAGAAAGGATACTGATACCTCATACGCATCTTGGTAGTCAGGACATCAAAGAAGGGTAGATTGGTCTTGATGGGGGAGAGTAGTGAAAGTGATGGGAAAGGAAAACCAGTCAACCAAAAGCCTTACAGCCACTCATTTGGTGTGGTTGCTAATAGTACATGCTAGTCATGATCAACAGAAAGATGGCTTAGACTTCAAATCCTCTAATCCTTACCTGAGAGGAGGACATGCACAACTAACACTCTAACTAAAGTTACATTTCTGATTACAGGGCTGGTTTTGGACTTCAAAGCCCAAACTGGTCTCCCTGGGAGGTAGGATGGGCTCTGTGAGCTCTGGTTGCCACTTGGTCTTCTAAGAGCAGCCAAATAGGAGATAGTCCTAGACTTTCTCGTTGCCCTATTACAAATGAGGTTTTATGTGAAGAGTGACAGCTTTTAGCTTTTGCCTCTCCCATTGGAGTTTTTGCTCCAATCCTTAGCATTATTTCCCAAATGAAAGAAAAGATGCACAGGGAATGCCGTTGGCCAAATTGTGTCCTTGTCTCACACCCAAATGCATTTCTCTTGGCTTGAAGGAGAAAGCCTTGAGCTCTTCTAGAGGCAATTGTTTTAATCATCTCTTATTCACCCTATCAGTGAAGGAGGGATTCCCACCCTAGAGTTTTGTGGATGACCAAACACATGAAGCCAACAATGTACAGGTGAGGTCAACAACAGTTTATAAATCACATATACTCACAGACTAGGAAAGGAAGGCTCTGCACATCACACATGGCCACAAGAGGGTTCAGTCAGGAAGAGAATGAACAACCAGGGGGGCTGTGCAAGAGAGATGCTATAGAATGAAGAGGGTGAGAGGCCCCTGATTCCCATGGGAGTATGTAATTGACTTATTTGAATAATTCTGTTAGCTGACAGGGAACTGAAGCCTGTTATTCAAAGATAGCCAGGCACTCTGCCTGGTCCCAGTGGTGAGAAGAGCTGCTAGGCTCTCCTCTTCCACAGGAGCAGGGCAGGGAGGTGAACCTGTGATTAGGTCCTCTCAGTTTTCCTCAGAAGTCAAGCAAGGAACACATAATATTAGGCCTTAGTTTTAGTCTTTGTACTACAATAGCACATGTCATTAATGGAACGAACAAAAATAGAGAAGGCATAATACAAATTTTGGTTTGTATATGTCCTTCCTCTGTCAACTTACATGCTCTGGAAGTGAAGAAACATACCTGCCCCTCCCCTTTTCCTCCCCTTCATGAAGCCTTGGAAAATACTCAGTCCTTTTTGATGGAATGCCACAATAACCAGAAACTTAGAGTTACTGATCAAAGAAACCGATTTTTATTCGAGCAGATGTTGCCATCCAATTTTTAAAATGAATTTATCAAATATTTATAGAAACTCTGAACACATACCATCAGTATATGAGCTATGTCAGAGTTCTTTGGTTGCAGGCAACAGAAACTGACCCTGGCTGACTTCAGCAAAAAAGGAATTTGTTGGACTGCATTTGAGTAGTTTAGAAAAACAAACAAACAAACAAACAAACAAAAAACTTAAAGAACTTAGAATCAGAAAAGAAACTAATCAGGGCAGCTCTGTGGATCATGGTAACAGAAATGAATGGATACTCTAGTAAGGGCATCATAGTAGGAATGAATCAGCTCTAATACTTCAATCATTGGCTTAACATTCAAATTCCAAGGAGAATTTTAATGGCACTACTTAAATCTTGGTCAAGGAATGGCAGACACATTGATTAAAAGCCCCACCAAATCTGCAATAGATGAGGGATGATTTCTCAAAGGAAAATCAAATGATTGTTTAGCCAAAGAAAGGGGAATGGATTCTGGGCAGGCAAAAACAAAACAAAACACACAGGTATTCATTTCTAGAGAGGTTTTCTTATACTATATGAATCAGAAAATCAGTGATTATTAAACAAAACCGGTAAGTCATATTTTAGTTCACTTGTTGGTTATACTTTCAACTGTGTATTTTTCCATTTGTGTACATATTTTTTCATTTAATTAAAATGAAGCATTTTCAATGTCTCAATACCTGGTTGTAGGGTAGATTTGTTATGGATTTAACTATTTATTTGTTTGTTTATTTATTTATTTAATTTTTTAAAGTAGGCTCCACACCTGGGGCTTGAACTCATAACCCTGAGGTCAAGAGGTGCATGCTCTACCAAACGAGCCAGCCATGTGTCCCCTGTTATGGATTTAATCCTTAAAGAAGCCAATCTGCCTTTAAGCCTAATCTCTTTCCTCAACTACAAGAATAGGTCTTTTTATCTTTTCTTTTCCCTCAAAAAAATAAGTAGGAGTGTGAATAGATCAGTGGAAACTCAATTTGTTCAGTGATTTAAATACTATTTAATGAAAGTGTATTATGTGCTCACTGCAGTGCTAGCCTTGTGGGTAGTAAAAAGACAGATACACCCAACAAAAGTACAACTTCCTACACCTAAGGAGTTTGTAATGAATGTATGCACACACAATTAAGTGAAAGTTCAAATAACAAATATGTAACCCAGATGTCAATGGAAACTACACATTCCTTTCCCTCTCAGTTTCCTGAAGAATCCAGAGGCTTCTGTATTCAAGGTCACTTTTGAATCTTAGTATCTGGTACCCCTGGAATCTTATTTTCACTTTTATTTCTGCCCCACAGTTACTGCCTTTTCTCTGCTCTATACCAAACCAGCAACACTCCTACTTGAAAAACAAAAAGGCATATATCTGAGCATAGTAGACTCCCTTATCTCCAGGGATACATTCCAAGACCCACAGTGGATGCCTGAAACCACAGATAGTACTGAACCTTATATATAATATGATTTTTCCTATACATATTTTTTATGATAAAATTTAATTTATAAATTAGGCACATTAAGAGATTCACAATAACAACTAACAATAAAATAGAAAAATTATAGCAATATACTATAACAAAAGTTATATGAATATGGTCTCTCTCTCTCTCAAAATGCCCTATTGTACTGTACTCACTCTTCTTGTGATGATGTAAGATGATAAAACACCTACATGATGAGATGAAGTGAGGAGAGTGACATAGTCATTGTGACATAGCATAAGGCTCCTATGGACCATCTGATGGTATGTTAGAAGGAGGACCATCTGTTTTAGACTGCAGTTGACAGTGGGTAACTGAAATCATGGAAAACAAAACCACAGATAAGGGGGGCACTACTGTATAGCAAACTACTCAATCTTTGGAAAAATAGGGGACTCACATCACAGAAGAGATAACTGGTTCAAAAAAAAAAGTATGTGATTTCTATATTTTTAAAAAGTCCTTTAGCTATTTCCAATAATTCATGCCCCAGCGTTTTGCAACACATTTTAGCACACTCCTTCTCTAACTCCTTGCCAATAATTTGTCGCATGTTATTATGCAATGCAATTCAGTTCTCCTTAACTCAGCCCAGTCCCCCCTTGGCACATCCAAAGACCCTCTAGTTATTGGACAATAAGTCATCTACTTCCTCACTGGTCTCTACAAGAGAACTGGGCCAGTAAAAATATTTCCCCCCCAGGGATATTAATCTTACCACCCATCTTTGAGAGTTAGGATGGGGGCAGAAATGGTTATGGTTAGCTTAGATTTTAATATTTTAATATTTTTATCTTTGTTATAACTATGTGTGCAGGCCCATGAGGGAGAGAAGACTGTGGGCCCAAGAGGTAATGAAAGGTTTTTCTGGGAAGAACTGTGATTTGAACTCATGACTATGATTTAAAGGTGTGCAGATGAAGTGTTTTTTTTTTAATTCTTTTTTTTTTTTTTTTTGTCAGAGAAAGAGAGAAAGAGCATCAGGCAGAGGGAGAAGCAGGCTCCCCGCTGAGCAGGGAGCCCAATGCGGGACTCGGTCCCAGGACCCTGAGATCATGACCTGAGCTGATGGCAGACACTTAACCAACTGAACCACCGAGGCAACCTGCAGATGAAGTTTAAACTGAAAATTTCAGATTACATTTATTTCCCTACCTAAATACATATATTTGTCTCTCTTTTTCAAATCCCATCAAGATGTCGTAAGTAATGTCAAAGGAAGAACAAACCCATTGTAGTACTGAAAAACTGAGGGGGTACCTTCAAGCAAGTAAAGAATTCCTGGAGGATATGAAGCAAATGGAAAATCCCCCTAAAGCTGAAGAACCTGAAACTCCATGTAGTTGAAAGAGAGGAGCGCTCTCCCTCAGAAAAAAAGAAAAAGAGAAGAGAGAGAGAAAATAGGAAAACAAATATGAAAGGAAGGAAGGAAAGAAGTTTCCCAAAAGAATGTTGGAATCTTAAGATGAAAGATAGTAGGAATTAAAAGAAGAACTGACTATGGGGAGGGAGGTTGGGTAAATAACTAAAGCCTGCAGAACAACTGCACCAGTACCCTGCTCTCAGTGTTGCTGGCTCTGTTGTCTGTCCCAGGATACACTCTTCCACTGACCAAATAAATGAAAAACCTGATACAGAGTATTCCCAGGGTAGTTTTTGGGACCAGAAAATCATGAAGTTCCCGAGATAATGTATGATCACTATGTGATCCCCAGTGGAAAAAAAAAGCAAGCAACTTGTACATCTTTCCCTTAACTTCACTTATCAATTGCCAAAAGAAGGTTTGCAATATTCAGAACCTGTCAATGACAGATAAACAAGGATTTTCACTTGGGCTGAGGAAAAGCACTTCAGCTACCTATCCAGGTCAATATAGAACATTAATAAATATGAATACCCAGCCAACAATCATCAATCATTTCAAGAAAAAAAAATGACATGAAAGAGAGGGAGCCGACTCCAGGAGAGAAAGAACTACTTCCTGAAGAAATAAAGTTAATAGAAGAAACAAAAGAGAGTCAAGAGCATGTCACATCCAAGAGAAGAGCAGATGGTTTTAAAAAGGATTTATCAGAATCCTTGGAAATTAAAAATATGATCACCAAAATAAACAACAGATGGCTCAAATAACAGAATTTACATAGCAGAAGATAAAATTAGTAAATTAAAATATCTAGCCAAGGAAATCTCTCAGGATGCAATAAAAAATAATGAGATGAAAATAGGTGCAAAATTAAGGGACAGGAAAGATAGTTACAGGAGATCCAACATTTGTCTAATTGGAGTTCCAGAAGGGGAGAAATCCAAGAGGAAATTATCAAATAAATAATTATGTAAACACATTAAAAATGTTCAACATTACTAATCATTAGGGAAATGCAAATCAAAACGGCAGTGAGATATCTCTTCAATACACTAGGATAGCTATTATCAGAAAAGAAAAAAAGGAAAAAGAAAATGACAAACATTGGCAAAGATATGGAGAAACTGGAACCTTTGCACATTGCCAGTGGGAAGGTAAATGGTGGAGCTGCTGTGGATAACAGTATAGTGTTTCCTCAAAAGTTAAATATAGAATTATCATATGATCCAGGAATTCCACTTTTAGGTATATATCCAAAAGAATTAAAAGCAAGGACTCCAACAGATATTTGAACATTGTTATTCATAACAGCATTATTTACAATATAGAAAAAAAGTGGAAAAAAACCAAATGTCCATCATTGGATAAATGGATAAACAAGATGTAGTATATCCATATGAATATTACTCAGCCATAAAAAAGAATGAAATCCTGATACATACTTCAACATGGAAAAAACTTGAAAACATTATGCTTAAATGAAATAAGCCAGGCACAAAAGGACAACGATTGCATGATTCCACCTACTTAGAGTAGTAAAATTTGTGGAGACAAAAATTAAATTAGTGATTACCAGGGGCTGCAGGAAGGGCGGGATGGGGAGTTATTACTGAATAGTTACAGATTTTGGTTTCAGAAGATGAAAAAGTTCTGGACATGGATGGTGGTGATGGTTATACCATAATTTGAGTATACTTAATGTCACTGGAGTGTACACTTAAAAATAGTCAAAATGGTAAATTTGATGTTATGTGTATTTTGATAAAATGAAAAATTCTGAAGCAAAACAAAATATATTATTTAAACAGACATTTCTAAGAAGAAAAATTATGTAAAATTTCACTGAACTTAAAAGTCTTCAGATTTAAAGAACTCACTGAGTGCCGAGCAGGAATAATTTTTTAAGAAAATCAAACCTAGACACCTCACACTGAATTTTCTGAAGTCTAAGATTAAAGAGAAAATCCTAAAACCACAACACAGAAAAAGCAGATTACCTACCAAAGCAAAGGAATCATATTGACATCTTACCTGCAGTACAGGATGCTAAAAAAAACAATGGAGTGATGCCTTCGAAGTTATGAAGGGAATTATTTTGAGTCTAGAATCCTTTCTTGAACAAAACTGGCAATCATATGTGGAGGGAGGGCAAGTTTAGACATGTAATTTCTCCATTTACCACTTTTGAACCCTTCCTAGAGCAATTATTGGGAGATGAAATAGGGCAAACTGGAAAATTCATTTAAAAAAAGAAGTGCAATGCAAGGAAAAAAATAGATACTAAAAGACTTTTTAATTAAAGTTAAATAATTGTTGATAATGTGTCTATAAAACAACTACAATTTTTAAGAAAAGATAAGGATAATGTAAAATAATTCAGAATACTTAGAACTTAAAATTCAGAGTTATTTTAATGAAACCTGGGGAAGGGAATGGGGTAGAAAAATTAAGTGAAAAGTCTTGTGTAGTTTGAGGGGCATGAGATTTATATAGAGATTAAGCATCAATTTCAAGAGAAAATGTAAATTTAAATATGGTTATTAAAAACCTAAGAATACTGGACGATAAAAGCAAGATTTAGAACTTTCAGATACCATGGAGAGAAAAAGAAAACTTTATTAACAAAAGGGAAAAACAAGGACACACACAAAAATGTAAGCAAAACCAAAGTCAAGAAAGTCTTGCAAGTAGAAAACAACACAAGAAGGCAGGAATAGGACTAATGCATAGATTTAGCAAAAGCCCAGCACCTGCATTGTCCTAGGGACTGCCCTAAGTGCTTCACAGGTATTGACTGTTTTAATCAAGCATACAATTATGTCAATAAAAGTGAATGGGTTAAATCCCTCAATTAAAAAGAAATTCTTCTGTCTTAAATTATGTTAAAGCAAGGGGAGAATGGGAGCAACAGTGGAAGTGAAAGCAAGAGAGGAAAGAACACCTTAAAATAAAATTAGTTAAATTTTTTAAAACAAAGAGCTAGGAAAATTACACCAAACCAAACCAAACAAAGCAGGGATGGCAATATGATTATTGAACAATAAAATTCAAGTTGAAAAGCATTAAATAAAAGAAAAGGATTATTTGATAATGGTGAGAGATATAAACCATTAAAAGCTTTAAGAGTACCAACTTATGAGCCTCAGAATAATATCAAAACATACTAACCCAAAAATATTAGGAATGTCAGGATTTGAATTGATTGAGAAGGTGGAAAAGGGAAGGAGGAAGTTTTGGTAAAAAGAGATTACTCAATCAGAACTCATACTGGGAAATGGTCACCTGGACTAAAACTGAGGCTCAGGGGAGGAGACTGAGGGAGAAATAAGACAAAAAAGATGGACCAGGTTGAATGCCAGCTAAAGGGAGTCTAGATTTTACCTTCCAGGAAAGGTGATGAGGAGCAGAAGAGAGAGGTGATGAAAGGTGTTCTTTAGGAAGGTTAATCAGGCAGCAGTTACGTGACTGGCTGGAGGGGCACTGGGGTGGCTCAGTTGGTTGAGTATCCAACTCTTGATTTAGGATCGGGTCATGATCTCAGGTCATGAGATCAAGCCCCGTGTGGGGAGTCTACTGGAGATTCTTTCCCTCTGCCACTCCCTCTGCTCCTCACTCTCTCTCTCTCTCTCTAAAATAAACAAACAAATCTTTAAAAAAAAAAAAAAAGGACTGGCTGGAGAAGAAATGGAGTATTGGCAAAAAGGCAAAAGTGCATGCTTACTATTGGTAAGTCAGTGGTACATTTTCATATTATACTTATGTTCTTGGACTATCACAAAGAAGTGTTTGGAAATTGAATTCAATAATGTATATGAAAGCACTCTGAAAACTGAGACACTATAAATATGTAATATTAATATTAATTATTCTCATTCATTCTATAGTATTACACTTAAATACTTAGAGTCTCTAAATTATGATCAATGTAAATTGGTATCTGTTATCCTTATCCTCTAGGTAATTGGAAGCTTTGAAGAACTTGATCAAAGTGAATTCTTTTCACCAAGAAATCCAAGAAAAGCCAGAGTATGAGCAATTACAGAGGTTGTCCAAGCATATCTGCTTTCCTCTTTTTTTTTTCCCTTGCAGGTTATCCTACTCTATACCATGCAGAAAGTTAAGATACAGGAACTTGAAAAGGTCCTATTAACTAGAAGGACATTTTCTCCTGTGAGAGAAGCTTTCTTTGTTAGGATATTAAATCAGTTTTGTAAACTTAAGAAAATTTTGATACATTTTTTAGGAAATATAATTTTAAAATCTATAGTGCTCAAGATATGCACAGAAGCAGGCCATGAAGAACAGATTCGCCTGGTTTTAGGAACTGTTGTCAGAGATGCCCCCCGCCCCCAATCAGCTGCATTAATGGAGGGAGCCAAGCTGGAGATCATGCCAAGGGTAGATCATTCAAAAACACATTGCTCTTTAGTTTGGAAGCATAGTCAATTACTTCCTTTTCTTGTAGCTAGATCTTTCTAATTGCATATTCCTTAGGTTAATGTTCAAATTCATTTACTATCCCTGACCACACACTAATTTATAACGGTAGGAATGGCCCAGGTATGCTGTTGGCAGTGGTGCATTAAGCCCAGGATTAGCCATTTGCCACAAATAATTACAAATGGGTAATTCACACCCAGATAACTGAAAAACCTTAAATATATAGAACTTTGTTAAGAGTCAATTGTTAAATATCTATGATATCTGTCATTCTGTGTATGTGTGTGCATGTGCATGTATGTGCGTGTGTGTGAGAGAGAGAGAGAGAAAGACAGAAATTAAGAAAGATTTTATGATAATTTTATGGTAATGTTTTAGCACTAAAAGGTAATTCCCAAAATCTTGTTTTTGGAATTGAAGTCATTCTCTTTAGCCTCTCTCTAACTTCGAATATGTGAGGATTTTTATTTTTAAAGGAAAAAATTCAATGATAATCTTTAAGTAAATGATTTTAATGTCACATATCAGAAAGAGAACATATATATTAAATATGAGACATCATTTCTCAACTGGTTTCATTAAGGATGATCATTTTCAGGATTTTTATCAAAGCTTCACACTGGCAACAAAAATAAACATAGTTAATTATTGTCTGGCTTCACAAAGCACTGTTGTGAGGTATTGATAGTAGGTTTTAAGATAGATAGAATTATTATTGAAGGATATGAGCCATTTATATATTTTTCCATAATACCTATAAAATATAATTTAGAAGGAATTATAATCAAAGTGTAAATACAATAACATTTTCTTCACAGATAGGAATTGGTGAGTAGTCCATCGTTTGGTGAACCTGTCCCAAATTACAAGGCTAAAGATAAGATAGTTACTGATAACTGGTAATAACAATTGAGAAATTGAATGAACACCAGCTTGTCAAAACCTAATATTGGCAATGACTACCATTCTACCCACCCATCATTTTCTTGCTGCCCACTTGCTCTTCTTGAAGAGGATGTCTGGCTGTGACCAGAAGGGACCCTAGAACAATGTGTCCTTGCCTATCAGACAGTGTGAGCTGACTGGACCTAGGTTAAAATCTCCCCGAATCTGAGACCATCACATTCTCTCTCTTGGTTTTGGATATGCAAACTAGAATGCCATTTGTAATCAGAGATGAAAGCTGCTATTTTTAGGGGCATACGTAATTGTATATTTTTCAAAAGACAAAAGCATGAAGCAGGTGCAGCAGAGACAGCACATGGGACAAGAGAAACAGGGAGAGAAAGAAAGTGAGCAAAAGAAAGAGGATTTTACTGATCACTTTTTGGTTCTGTAAAATTTGGCTCTACTTGCTAAAGTTGGGCACCATGAAAGGCATCCATATCCTTACAATAAACTTCTCTTTAATTAGCCCGACTTAAATGGATTTCTTCTTGCAACCACGCATAAGAAACTGTTCAACCACTATGTTAATTTTCAAGACTTCTAAAGATGGCAATAACTTACATTTTTCTGCCAGAATTTCAGAGAGAAGCAAGCAAAGCAGATACCAGAAATGCAGTTGCCTCATTTTTGGTTTGATCTCAAATCAGTTTAGGGAAGCAGTGGGTGAACATTATTTTTACATGGCCCACAGTCAACTTACTCTACTCAAAAGTGGGACTGCAAGACTAAGGAGATAGAAGTGGTCAAGAATTTTTAAATTATTTTCTTTTAAGTTATGGTAATACCAAGTGTAGTAGGGATTATACAGAGCAACTGGATCTGTCATACATGGCTGATGGAATTGTTAAATGATACAATAACTTTGGAAAACTATTTGACAGTTTTCTATAAAGTTCACAATATATTTGCCTTTTGGTCCAGCAATTCTATTCCTAGGTATTTACCCCAAGGAAATGAAAACATGTCCAGAAAAATATTGAAATAAGAATATTCATTTCAATATCATTTATTGTAGTATAAAACTAGAAACAATCAAACTGTCCGTCAACAAAAAGACGGATAAACCAGTTATGGCATATTTACATAATGGAATGCTTCTTAGCAATAAAAAGGAAGAAACTACTGATACACACAACAACATGAATGAATCTCTAAAGGACTACTGAGTGAAAGGAGCTAGACCTTCTAAACTATATTCAAAACAGGCAAATGTAATATATGGAGATATAAATCAGAGCAGTGTTTGTCCAAAGGGAGTGCTTGCAGACTTTGAAGAGAATTTTCTAGGGTAAGAATTTTCTAGGGTGATGGCAATATTCTATAACTTGATTGGGATATTGGTTTACAAGTGCATACATTTGTCAAAATTCATCAAACTTTACACTTGCAACTGGTGTGCTTTACTGTGAGAGGAAAGTAAAGGCATTACTTGATCAAAAAACATATAAGAGGGCAAAAACAGTTACTGAGGCAGAGTGGGTAAAGGAGGAAAGCAGAGGTGGGGCACATGCAGAGGAAACATGCTCCAGCTTGTTGTTCAACTCCAAGGTTCCTAGCATAACTGCTTCCCCTGGAGACCCTAGTAATAGACCTTGAAATTCCAGCACACATAAAATATATGAGTCTCTAGATGAGTTAGTTAACCCCTCAGCTGTAAAATGGTGATGGTGATGATAGTGGTAACACTCACCTGGTGGGACCACCATAAAGATTGAATAAGTTAACACATGCAAGGCTCTTAAAATTCCTTGGCATGTAAGAAGTACTTGATAAATGTTAAAATCTCATTCTTTTTCAGAAAACCAAAAAGGAACTCTAAAGTGGGTCTTCATGCATAGACTCTATTGTGCAAGTTTTAACATACTAAGTAAAAAAAAGATATATGGACTTTTGAAATTTTGAACTGCCTGTATATTTCTCTGAAAATGATGGTTTCTATTCAGAGAAGAGGCAGTCTGAACTTTTCGCAGGGATTCAAGAGGCTGTGAATTGCAGTAACGGTTTCACTGTGTTGCCTACCACAGTTGGGTGGGAAAGGCGCCATTGAGGTTAAAAGCATTTCTTCCCATGCCAATGATTGTAAAGTGAACATCCCATTAACTGAGGCAGTTACTGTGTCTGCTTGTTTTCTCCAAATTACATAAACTATAACTAGTCAGACTACTAGTGGAATATTGAATAGTGCATTCGCTCTTATGGGTTCATCCTTCATTTGATCAAAGGCTATGAACATCTTCTTTCACTTCAGATTTTACCTACAGTATCCATGAATTAGACCTCAAAATGACTACATTACTGCAAACTAGATTAACTTAGCCAGCTTATATTACTGGCAATAGTTTGTCTTTGTTCTGAGATAGATATACTGTCCTAAAAATCTGATATAGCCCTCTTTAAAAAAATTTGATGAATTCCCTAGTAGTGTACAGGAATCCAGAGACATTACTTACTGAAATGGATGCAACCGTATAATGTATCTTATTGAATCAGGACTATTTCCCAGTTGATCATTGGATGCATAAATCCAATCAGAGTTATCACCTATCGAACTGAAAACATTAAACTTACAAAGAAAAATGGATCACCTGGCAAATCATAAATATTGCCATGGCATCTACATATGGTACTCTGTTGTTTTGAGTCAGGACTTGGGAGAAACATTAACTCTTTCATGGGACCAAGGGTAAGGTGTGTTCTCCCAGAAATGACCCACTATAATCAGGTTTAGGAAGCTAAACTACCCTTCACATCTGAAAAGGCACCTTTCCAAGCAACACGTAATAGGCTTCTTCCATCTCCCTGTCCTTTCTCCCTTGGAGCCAGTGACCTCCAGAGCTGTAGACAAAGCAGCTTTTCTGCTGCATTTAAAACAGACAAACAGCACAGGAAGGTGACCCCATGTGATCAAGACAATATTAGGCTGTTCTCACTGATCATAAAAATACAAAGTTGAACTCTCATTAATATGCTGTTCCTGCTTTCCTCCTGAGAGAAAGTTGAATTTGGGGTTACCAGGAGAAAGCAGGGCTGTCCCAGGGTGAAGCAAAGAGAGTTTTTTTCATTTTCATTTTAGAATGGCTTGTTAAATCCTCTGTTATTCCCCTCGTCTCTATGTCCCATTATGTTTTTCTTTGTCTTGTACGTACACTTAGACATCAAGTACCCATACATCTTACGTACTTCTAGAGACTTCTGCTTTCAAATATGTTCTGCTATTTTCCCCATAAGCATATTCATACTAGTCAGATCATGTTTCCTGCTTTTTAATTTGGAGACCAAGGTCATTAGTACACCCATGATGAAAAGAGTTCCCTGTTTTGTACAGGCTGTCTGTCTTCATTCCTCCATCATTAAGTGTGGCAGACATTGTGCTACATTGGTATTCTCTGCCATAGTCTGTGTGTTAGTTAGCATTCTTTCAGTTGCAAGTGAAAGAAACAGTCTCTGGCTAAGTTAAGTAAAAAGAAAAAAAGAAAAAAAAAAGGTAATTTATTGAAAGGATGCCGAAGCAGCTCCCAAATCCGAGGATGAAGAAAATAGCCAAGCCCGCTGGCTAAAATCTTGGCAGCAGGAGTCCATGGACCTTCTCTCTGAAGTGCCACTACTGACATGAATCATCTCCAAGTGTTCCTATCTCTGTGCATCTCCATTCAAAAATCCCAAATTGGAGATTCCCTCCGGAATCTGATTTGCTTAGCTTGGGTCAGGTGTGAACTGCTGTATCCTTCAGCTTCAGCCAGAAGGAAAAGCTACTTGATATAACATGACAGCTGAGGACTGCCCCCTCTTCCCATAGGGCATTCCCCTGAAAGGAGAAGGAAAATGGCCCTGAAATGAGATGTGACACCAGGAGGCATCTGAAGCTCAGGAGCCCCTCTGTCTATTGTTTTGAATTGCATCACGCCTGCCAAGTTTTCTTCGATACTTCGCCATAATACTTCCAACAGTGGCTGGAAGTATTGCCTCTCCATCCCAAACGAATGGCACATTCTTCAGCCCAAATGCTTTCATGGCTTTAAAAACATCGTTTGACTCACTTTGACATGGTATAGAGCGTGCAAAGCTAGAATGGATTACAATGTACCTACCAAGCGTGATAGACCAGGTTTTGAAAAAGAAAACTTCTAAAGCCAAGTAAGATACATTTACCTCCCAAAAGACATAATTTAGGATGGAAGGGAGAAGGGCTCTTTTAAAATGCCAGCTGGTTAGTTTATAGCCTCTGTCAGCGCCGCAGAGATGGAAAAGGAAGGTGTCAAAAAAGTAAAATAGCTGATTTACTATCTACCGAAGATTAACAGCTTTGCTAGGCCAAGGCAAGTCTGGAAGTAGAGCAGAGTGAAATGCTCCTGTTGGACTCACACTGATGAAAAGGGGTTGGGTGAGCAGATTGACCAACTTCTTTCTATGGTGATGAAAAAATCGTCATCCATCATGATCAAATCTAGTCAGTCAAGATTTGGGACTCTAGATCGTTTTAAGGTTCGTTTTCACAAATTGGTACAAACAATGCTTCTGGGACTAAATAACCAAATTTCCACTACTTATCTGAGTTAGGGATATCACAGACCCTTAGTCTCCTCTGAGGATTTATTCTTGTCCTTCTTTCTGGAGTAAGGGGATGCCAAAAGTCCCCAAAGAAAGCTGAAACTTGGTGAAGGTTAGCATCAGCAGAGCTGATATGGCCAAAATGTGGGTCAAACCCAGGAAGCAAGATGTCGGGCCTGACTGGAGACAAGCCCGTTTCAGAGCCAGAGCGGGCTCGTTCAGGCATCAGATTGGCTCATCCTCTCTCTGAACACTGCGAGAGGCAGGTGCCCGGCTAGGAATCACTGCTCCTCCTGGCCTGGGGCAGGGGCAGCACCTACCTCACAACCAAGCCTGGGTCTGGAGGAGGGGGACGAGAAACAGAGCGCTGGACAGTTGTTTCTACAGACCTGGAGCCCAAGGCCATTTACTGAAATAATCTAAGGAGGTCATAAACACATGGCTAAATTCTGGAGCATCTTGAAATAAAAATTAACGAGAAAATACCTTTCTAAACCTATTTTTTAAAAAATCATGTACTTTAGTAGTGTGCTAAGAAAACCCATCAGAGCCTCATCTAGTTTCTGAGCATTTCCAATGTTAACGATAGCTTTCTATTCACCCACGAGCCTGGGTACGACTTCACAGAATGCACAGCCCCTATCATGTTGAAACTCTGCCACCTAAGCCTCTGAGAGATATTCGGGGATTAGGGTAGTGCTTTTAAACCCTGTCAGACTCAGTATCTCCTTCTAGAGCAAGTATTTTATAACATCTCCTTTCCTATCTTGAGATAATAATAACAGATAATATATCTTAACTTCACTTGTAACTTTTTAAAAAATCAATATAATGCCATAGCTGTAATTTTAAGAAATAAAAGGAAAGTGATTTATAATAAAATAAAATATATTTCAATATGTAAAAGCTCAGACAGGCCTGAATTAAAAGAATGAAAGAGTCAGATGTTTTACCTATATGTAGAATTACTTTGGTTGCAACAGCGAAAAATGCCAACTGTTATAGGCGCTATGTTGGCAACTCAAGTGCCCCAAGCAGTATCGCTGTTAGTGATACAATTTTCTGGAGTGGCTAAAAACTTTTATTAAATTCCCAACAAAGCAAAGTAGAATCTTCCATCCATTTGCATGGTAGTTGCCCTCATGGGGAATTCAGTATATATTTAAACTGCACCTAATATAGTCTGTGTTTAATATAAAGTAGAGTTGGGCTTTAGGCTTAGATTATTACAAACAGGTTTTTCACCTACATTGATGTCTCTGGGGCTATTTAAAAGGCATGTAGATCACGCGTCAATTATTCATTATGCAAGACTGTCTTGTATATTGCAGAGTATACACAGTCCCTGACACTTATCTCCCGAATGGCCATTGTACCCCCTAAACATTGTGACAATTGAAAATTCTCCTCCATATTTCCAAATGGTCTTAGGGGAAGGTATCCTTGAGAGCCACTGAATTAGGGCATCATAGTATGAAATACCATTTAAAATATAAGAATCAATTAATTGACCCTTATGCAGTATCTTCACAGTTTTAAGGATAAAAATGTAAAGCATACAAGACTCAAATCTGGGGGCAGGAAGAGAGGGAACAACTTGAGGTCCCTCAAATAATTTAAGCCAAGAACAAATAAGGATGTCATAAAAACCAGACATTTGATCTAGAGAACTAGTAACTATATTGTTGAAAACTGAAATCGTGTACCAACCTATACAGGCCAAACCTGCCAGGTTTTAATCAATAGTCCAGAATGGAAAGTGCTCATCCATTTTAGGTTGCTTTATCTACCTGAGAAATCATTAACATGACATCAGATCCTACTCTGTTCTGTGCTTCTGACCTTCTAGAATACTTTGTGTCTGCGGGTTTAACATTTAATGTTGACCTTCTGTGACTTTTTGCATAATCTAAGTGTTAAGCCCTTTGAGGGCAGGGATTTTTTTTTTTAAAGATCTTATTTATTTATTTGAGAGACAGCACGCACAAGCCAGGGAAGGAGCAGAGGGAGAGGGAGAAGCAGAATCCCCACTGAGCAAGGAGCCTGATGCGGGCCTCAATCCCAGGACCCTGAGATCGTGACCTGAGCCAAAGGCAGACTCTTTTTTTTTTTTTTTTAAGATTTTTTAATTTATTTAACAGAGAGAGACAGCCAGCGAGAGAGGGAACACAAGCAGGGGGAGTGGGAGAGAAGAAGCAGGCTCCCAGAGGAGGAGCCTGATGTGGGGCTCGATCCCAGAACGCCGCGCCCTGAGCCGGAGGCAGACGCTTAAGGACTGCGCCACCCAGGCGCCCCCAAAGGCAGACTCTTAACTGACTAAGCCACCCAGCGGCCCTGACAGCAAGGATGTTTTCTGACGTATCTTGTGCTTCCTCACAGGGTGCAGTACACGACGACAGATTGGCGAGCACTCCCAGGGAGGAACGGAGAACAAGGGATGGGAACTGGGATGGGGACTGCTTCCTGGGAGTGGAACCCAGCCGCAGTCAAGAGCGTTTGCTGTCTCTAGAGATGGGGAACCGGGCGGCATGTGTCCCGCCGGATTTCAGAATTGCTATGACTACTGCCTGCTCTTTACCCCTCATCCTTCCACCTTACACATGAGAGTGTTCAGTGTGTCCTAACCGTGTCACCACTGATGGAGGGTATGTGTGAGGAGGAGGAGGGGACGGAGATCCTTGTATTTCCAGTTCCTAAGTCTCGAGGAAGAGGTGCTGCCCTGGGGGAGTCTATCTGAAAACCCTCGTCTGCAGCTGGACTTGGCTTCCATAATAATCCTGGACTTCAAGTCTGATACCACAATGACAGGAGAATTTTGAATGACCTGTGAAGACAGTAGTAGATTTGCAAAAAAGGGTCACAATCTCTTTGGATTCCCCCCAATAACACTTGGTCCTATAGCCTGCTTTGTCAACGGGACACTAGCAAACATACAGAAAGAAGCTTGAAGTGTGCTTGCACATGGGGGTTCACAACTGTTGTTTGGAAACCATGTAAGCAAGTTTGAACTTGCCTCCTTAGGAATGAGAGGATGTGTTAAGAGACCACAGCCGTCTCATCCATCCATAAGCCGACTGCAATGGATGGAGTGAGCGAGCCCGGAGAAGCCCAGCAGGACGGCGAGGGGAGTCCAGCCCAAATGGCCAGTGCAGAGAATCATGAGCTAATCAGTGATTGTTGTTTTAATCCACGAAGTCTGGGCGGCAGTTTGTTACACAACACAGGGGAGCTGATGTGGTGGTTCGATCGCTCTCAGCGATAGCCAGCCCCATCGCCGGAACAGCGCGGTGCAGTCCCCTGCATAGCATGGCCGAAGGCTTCATTATCTGGCTCACTGGAGATATCAAAGTTCCCAGCTTCTCGAAAGGAACACCAGCCAGTCTGATTACTGGCTTGTTTTATGTATCCAACGTTCACACATAAAGGTTTCAATCTTGCTAAGTTATCAGATCCTGAAACCACCTGAGAAAAAGAAACTTCATGGTCCAGTACACCTACCTGATATTTTTAGCAGTTTCTCTGACTTTAATTTTACCTTTGGCTTATGAAACCTTATATAATGCATCAGTTTTGCTCCCTAAAAGCTTTGGGGTTTTATCAAACTGCATGTTGTTAGTTGACCCCTATGCATTTCTCCCCATTATACCGGCTTATGGCAAGGTACGTGTGATTAAATATCATTAACCAAGGGGAATAAAGAAGTCCCGTAAATACACATGCCAACCTTTGAGCCAACACAGTCCGCAGGCTATTTCAGAAAAGAAATGCTGGAGTTTTCTTCCGGCCCTGCTATTTCTGAGTTCAGTTGGAGCTGTGTGAGGTGAGAGAGGTACTCAGGTAGGAGTAAACAGGCCTAGTTTCCTAGCGCCATGCCTTCTGTTTTCTCTGAGATCCTGGAGTTACTGAACCTCCCCTAAATCTCAGTGTTCCCGTCTCCTGANTAGGCCTAGTTTCCTAGCTACGCCATGCCTTCTGTTTTCTCTGAGATCCTGGAGTTACTGAACCTCCCCTAAATCTCAGTGTTCCCGTCTCCTGATGGGAATGACGCAACCAGCTTTGCCACTCACAGGCTGGGTGTGAGGAATAAACAAGGTAGTGTTTTTGAAGGGATTTTGAAAACTCAAGATGAAAACTTCAAAGCAATGCTTGGCAGCGTTATCGAGTGCTGACCGGGCCACAGAGGCTGTGTTTACCAAAAGCTGCCTCGAATGATAAACTGTCACCCATACCCAGGAATAGGTGAGTGAAACAGTAGGTGCCGTGCTTACCAGAGAGAAGCAGCCCACGCCAAGCCCTCCAGGCCTCGGTGCCCCGGCAGCTGGGAAGATGGGGCCGGTGTCCTCCCTGGGCCACGGTCTCCACCTTCTGCTCAGAATTTCCCTGTCGCCGTGCAGGGGGAGGTCTTTTGAGCATGCGTCGCGTTTTTTCATGATATTAGATCATTCGACCCCTTCTAGGACTACCGAAACATTTCCCCCACTCCTCTTATACACACACCCCCTGACATTTGCGAGGCCTGGGGCAAGAGGATGAATGCAAATCTGCCTGCCCTACGTAGAAATGTTTTTGAACTAATACGGTGCTTAAGTAAAATTGTCTCATATCTTGACAAATATACCTTCACGCTGACCTTGAAAGCTGGTTTCAAATTTAGAATTCCTCAGACCTCAGAGTTCCTTCCTAGGACATGGTGGCTTCGTGCCCTCTCTTTCTCTTCCATCCTGCACTTTGAGGCACCCTAAAATCATATGTATGTGGACATGTCTGTCTTCATGCCTAAGCTCCACCCACACCCCCCCTAAGTTAGTGTTTTTGGCCCCTGGTCAGGCTGGGGGGGTGTCAGGGGAGTATGGTCCACACTCAGTAAGGCAGATGCAGGCAGAGGTTTGCATGGGCCCTGCAAGTGGGGTAGGAGCCTTTTGGGCAAAGACTTCTAGAGTCCTAGAAACCTGAAGTATGGTCCAGAAGGGGAGTCATGGGCCCCCTTCATGGCCACTTTTCCTTGGTGCTCTAGACTCCTCAGCCTCACGTCCTGGAATCCCTTCAGCTGTCAGGCTTACCACTTCCCTTTCTCTGACTTCAAAAGCAAGCCACGACTTGAGAAGAGATTGGAGGTGACATTAAAGCTCTTTTAAAGCAAACACGGCATGAGTACCATCCAATCATCCGACCGGGCTACTGGCAAAAATAGACACAGACTATGAGCAGTTGCTATGGCCATAGTTCTGCCTGGAGCTGGCACTGCCCTCTCTCTGATATTTGCTCCTGGCCTGTCCCTCTCCCTGTTATGCTGGCAAAGTCCATACAACTGACACTCTGCCCCAGTCAACTTGCTGGACCTGGAAGCCTTCCCTGATCCCCAGTGTCCTTGACGGCAGCCCTGACACCCTTCCAAGTTCTTCCCAGCTCCTCTTCTAGGGCCTGGACGCCTCCGTCGATAAAATGGCCTTGATGCACAGTGCCACTACCTGCCGGACAGGGGCCGAGACCTGCTGCCTGTGTCCCCACGGCTCCTCCCCTCCCACTGGCATGGGCCCCACTGAGCCTGTCTGGAGTGAATCTTCCCCTCCACTTCATGGGCGCTGGACAGCCATCACACGCTACATGGATAGAGTAGGTGCAAAAACAGGGAAGCCGAAGCCAGACTTCGATTCAAGCAGGGCCCTCTACATCCGGCCTCTGCCCGCCCTGTCTCCAGCCTTGATCGTCTCTAGTTTCCATCTCTGTGACGAGGAGCTCCTTCATCCCATCCCTCCAGCCCAGAATTTCTGGAGTCAGCATCTCCTGCTCCGATCTCTTCCCATCCCTGGTCATCTTCCCCGGTTTGCTCTTTCTGCTCCCTGCTTCTAGCAGAAGCTGCGTCCTGACTCCACTTTGATCTGCGCTCCAATGTACCCTCCTGCTCCCCCAGTTAGAGCGTCTGACTGGTCATCTCCCACCTGGGAGAGGTCAGATTCCTGATGCGCTTCCCAGGGCAACAGGCCCCTGTGTCCCAGGCAGTGTCACCTGGAGTACCTGGACCCCAGGTTGAAGTATGAATGGAGGTCCTTATATAGTACATCTAAATATTTTCAAGTTATGCATTAAGCCAACTACCTGCTAAATAAAACACATTCTATTATCTTACCTGGACAAATATACCTTCATAGTGTCCTTGAAGTCCAGATAGAAAATTCAGTGTATTGAACTCCTCAGAGTTTTATGGCAAAATGTGAAGGCACATAAGACCTAGTCCCCAACCTGCCATACAACCCCCTTTTCTTTCTGACCAGGGTTTGCTCCACATGGGGAGGGATCTTGCAAGGACATGTGTGGACATCCCAGTCCTCAGTCCCAAATTTCATCCACAATCCTTGAAAACATCTTCCCTTTGCCCACCCCATCCTTGGGGTGACCAAGCCAGGGAAGAGGCAGGCACAGGCCCTGGGAGCTAGCCTGAGGCTATCCGGACAGGGAATTCTGGGGTCCTGGATGCCCAGGCAAATGTGATCTAAAAAAGTGGATGTGAGCTTTGCGTGGAGAGTTCCCCTGACCTACGGATTTCTTGCCTTGTGGGGACTGGCAGAGCAGGGGAAGGGAGGGAATGAGCTTCGTAATTCCTGAGGTCCAGTGCAGGACTACTCTTCCAGGCCTAGAGGCTGTTAGGAGAGAGACAGTGAAGAAGTTTGGCTTTCAATGTGTCCAATTTGAGGAGCTGTCCAGAACCCCATGTGGAGATGTCTTGCAGGCCTTTGGAAACATGGATGTAAAGTTTGATCAAAGAGTCACAAACAGCAGAAACTTGAACATCACTGAGCTAAAAAAAATAAAATTAACTGGGATTTCCCACACCAGCTGACAGATGGTAGAAAGTTGTTAAAGACAGTGGAGCTTTGCAGTGCCCCTGGAATCATTGCTTCTCACAGCACAAAGGTGGTTGCCTCTCCCCCTCCTGGTAAGGCTGTTTTAGCAAGATACATGGCTTTCTGGGGGCCATCAGGGATTTTTGAAGGTACACTAAGATAGATTAGGTTTGGCTACAAGTGCCAAAAATATCAATGACTTACATAGTGGCAGTCCAGGCTGCAAACTTGGTGCCACAACACCAGGAGCCCAGGCTCCTTCTATCCATCATTCTGAGTAATAGTTTCCACCTCATGGTTCAAAGCAGTTGCTCAAGCTCCAGTCATCACAACCACATCCTAGCAAGCTGGAAAGAAGAAGAAGAAAGTATATACCTTTCCCTTTAAGGACATTTCTCAGAAGTCATATAGGGCAGTTCTACTGTCATCTCCTTGTCCAGAGCTTAGAGACAGCCACATCAGACTGCAAGAGGCTGGGAAATACAGCATTTATTCCAGTCAACTAGGATTCTGTCCTCACCCCCTTAAGCATGAGGGATTCGATTGCTAAAGAATAGAACGGAAACACAAGGACAATTAGACAATTAGGGATTCTGCCACAGGTTGGAAGAGAAGAGGTAATAGAAAGAGTTGCCTTAGCAACAGCCTCTCTTTGTTTCTGATCCACTGAGAAGTCTTCGGTGGTCTGGCCACCTTTCCACCCTAGTCTTTCTGCTGCTGTTTTGGAGGGGGTGACGGAAACCTCCCTTGCCCCCCGGCCTCATTTCTATTCAAGTGAAGCCTGCAGCAGTAGGCTACTATCTAGATACTGAGAGTCACGTCTTAATTTGTCCTTGCTCTGCTCATCAAAGGCTATTTCTCTCTTTGAATGAGCTGTAGCCGTTATTATGCCCGGAAAGGCTGTGAAGTTTCCACGGATCAGCAGTTTTGGTAGTTGACTCTGCCTGATCAGATGTAGAGCAAATCATAAACTATTCAACATGTAAACACTGAGGATGTGCTCTGCATGGCTAACTCATGTGAGGTTTGCTTTGGCTAAATGGGTCCTCGGAGGGCTTTAATCCAGTTCTTGCGGGGAAGGGCGGTTCTAAATCCTACCAGCCCAATGTGGCAAATTTGGGAAGGAGAGGAAGTTGAAAGGAGGAAAAGGGAGGAAAATAAGGAGCAGAGTCTTCCCTAAGAGATTCTGTCCTTTTCCTTCCTGATTAGCCGCTCAAAGTCAAAGACTTCCTGGGAGCTTATTGACGAAAGTCTTCCGAATGTCACGACACGGCAGCTTAGGGAAGAAAAGATGGCAGTACAAATCCCTTGGGGCACCAGCAACGTGGCCACTCAGGCTACATCCCAGCACCAACTTGCCCCACCTGGTAAGCCCTTCACCAGAATGACAATCTCATGGATCCGTCCTTTCCACCCGTTAGCACTCACTACCGGCCCACAATGACGGAGTGCCATTATGGCAAATGTGTGGGGTTTGGAGCCAAGCAGAACCAAGCTAAAATTCCAGATCTGCTATTTACTAGGTATGGAGTCATAAACATGGTAACTTTCTGAGCCTTAATTTGCCTACCCGTGACATGAAGAGGAGGGAGAAATACTTCACGAGGTTGCGGTGAGGCTTGAGTCAAGAGAGTACACATAAAACTCGAGAGCAGTTCCTGCCCAGTCAGGTATACGCGCTGTAATTTCCTTCCATCACCCCTTCTCCCCCACTGGAAACCCTGAAGCATGTGTAGGACTTGGCCAGGAAAACCTACTGTATCTAATAACCCTCACCCACCCCCACTGTTCCCAGCAACAGATTCCCTCTCTGCTGCTCTTCTTAACTCTCGGGTTGAGCCCTACCCTCACTTATCCAATTCTTTTTCACCAGTCCCAGAATGTCCTTTCTCAACAGCTGCCTGGCCCGCATCAATTTCTCCCTGCCCCGGGGAGACGTATGGAGGAAGTCTTTCATTTCTCCTACCACAAAAAACTACTTGTTGGCTAAGCAATACCTCCGCCCAGATGACCTGGGCCTGGCCAGTCCAGGGTGACAGTAAATGCACAGCTGGGAAAACATGCAGTCCTAGTAACTGAAGGTCCCCTGATTCTGAAGGCCCTTTAAAACACCCCCACAGTGACAAAAATCTTCTCTTGGGTTACAGCAGGATGCAGGGCTAGCTGGAGAAACTGGAACCCCAAAAACTTCCTTCTGGGCTGTTGCATGTGTTTGTACCTCAGACTCCCTTATTCCTCCGTGACATTAGCCATCGCCAGAAGAGCCTGGCCACATTGGGTCCAGTTAACACTGGAGGCCTTGAGTGGCAGGCACAGAACTTGCTCCTGACCCTGACTTGCTTCCTCAGTAAGAGACACTTGGGGAATCTGCCTTCTCTTCTTCTTCCTCCAGCCACAGGGCAAGGACCCTTACAGCCAGCCCTCTGCTTGGGCTCAGATCCCAGTCCTTGAAGTGGTTTCCTTCCATTATCTCCTCTCTCCTCTTCATCATGAATGCTTCCCTCTGGACTGGATCATTCCGAACACCATACACACATACTTTGTCATCTCCCAGTTAATAAACAACCAAAACAAAATGGACACCCTCTCCTTACCCTGCATGCCTCTCCAATCACTACCCTACTTCTCAGACCTTTTAGAAGAATTGTCAGTACTGCCTGTCTCCTCTTTTTCATCCCCATTCCCTCCATGACACAATCCATTGTGGCTTCCATTCCTTTCTCTCTGCTGCCACTGCTGTTACCAAGACTCCAAAAGATCTCCATGATGACAGATCTTGGGGGATATTTTCTATCTTTATCTTGCTTGGCTTTGTATCAGCTTTCAGTGAAGTTGACCACTGTCCTTCATGTAACCTTTCCTCCTTGGCATCTGTAATGCCAACTGTGTCTGATTTTCATCCCTATTCACTAACCACCCTCTGTCTGGCTCCTTTGCTAGTCTACCCTCTTCTATCCAACCCCTAAATACTGGAGCTGCTCATTGTTCAGCCCAGAGCCTCATTTTTTCTTTACAACCTATTGAGGGCCAGATATGTCTCATCCATTCTCATGGGTTTAGATCTCTTTAAATACCATTTATGTGCTGATCACTCTTCAGTTCACAAATATGCCTCCAACTTCACCTCTGAAATTCAGACTCCACTCACTGCTAGAATTCTCCATTGGAGATCTCACAGGTATTTGCAAATGGCTGAAATGGAACTTTTGATTCCTTTAAACCTCTCTTTCTTCTTCAGCCTTTCTCAAGCAAGAAAAAGGCATAACACTTCTACCCAGTTAGTTGCTCAGACCAGTGATCCTTGTTGAATGTAAGTTCCACAAGGGAAGGGATCTTTGTCTGTTTTCATTGTTGACATATCTCAAACAACTAGAACAGTGACTGGCACATAGTAAGCACTCAATATTTATTTGTTGAATAAATGATTCACTTAATTTTTCTCACGCTCCACATCCAATTCATCAGCAAATCTGGTTAATTAAACTTTCAATTCAAACTGTACTCCCACCTGCTCATGCCTCCTCTTCTCCTGGCTACCATTCTGATGATCTTTCACCTGGATGTCTGAAATAGCCTTTCTTTTTGTCTTGCTCCTTCCACTTTGGCTGCTTGCCAATCTGTTCTCTTTACAGCATCAGATGATATCACTCCTTTGCTTAAAATCGTTCAGAAGGGGCGCCTGGGTGGCACAGTGGTTAAGCGTCTGCCTTCGGCTCAGGGCGTGATCCCGGCGTTGTGGGATTGAGCCCCACATCCAGGGTCTTCCGCTATGAGCCTGATTCCCTCTCCCACTCCCCTGCTTGTGTTCCCTCTCTTGCTGGCTGTCTCTATCTCTGTCAAATAAATAAATAAAAAATCTTAAAAAAAAATAAAAATAAAAAATAAAAAAAAATCGTTCAGAAGCTTCCCATTGGGCTTCAAGGAAATACGAACTCCATTCTTTGGCCTACTAAGAACTTGAATGGCTATTTGCAACTTTTTTACCTCATTTCATAACCATTTCAAACTTTCTCATTAACTTTTAGTCATTGGTCTTCCATGAATTCCTGGAAATTTCCAATTTCCTTCCACCTCAGGGCCTTTTCACTCACTGTTCCTTTTGCCTAGGAGTGTTCTTCTCTCTGCTCTTTGAATGAAGGATTCTTTCTCAGCTTTTAGGTCTCTGCCTAAATATCACTTTATAAAGAGACCCCATTGACTTCCTTACATAAAATAGCCCGCCTTGGTATTTTCTATTACAGTACTGCCACTAACGTTGAATAGAATCTATCATTATTTTGACCATTGGTTTAAATGTTTATTGTCTCTCCCCACCTCTTTCTCTACTCCTCCCACACATTTGTTAACTCCATAAAATCAGAGGCTGTGTCTGTCCTGTTCACCATCATATGCTACTGAATCTGGTATAAGGACCAGCATTTGCTCTATAATGTATTTATTGAATAATGAATGAATGACTCAGATGTGCTTCACCGGTCAAGTTACATGTGCATTCTTAAGATATCTGGTCCTACTTCACAATTATTTGAATGTTAAGTAACTCAGACATCAGCTTGCAGTACCCATTCTTTCAGATTTACATATAGTTGAGAGGAACTCTCTTTCCTGCAAAAGTTCAATGTCCTCCTCAGGATGTTTATGAATTCCTGGTGTCTTAGTTCTCGAGAGCACTTCTGGTTTTAATTTGCTGCTCCTGTAAATTCTCAGTCTCATTCACCTCTTCTCATGAAGCTGTTCCTAGATTTCTGCTCCAACATGCCCCAGATGAGAAACAGCTTTTGCTTTCTCATTGGCCTCAAACACCACCTGACCAGGCTTTGAGGATAAAGCAGAAGTGTTGGAGCATTTGTTGGGACAGAGGAGAAGCGAGGGAAGCAACAGTGTTCACACTACAGCACTAGGAAACAAATAGCTTTAAATTTCAAGGTTAAACTTTCCTGTCCTTAAGAGTCCTAGAGCCACGACCACCACCACCCTACCATTGGTGATTTTTCACTGGTGGCATTTTGTGGCCCCTCTTCTCCTTTCCCATTGTTCTCCCCCTCATTTCTTTTGGAGAGCAACTTAATGCTCTCTTCCCATTCTTTTAAACCAAAGGGTGGTGGGAGGGAGCAAAACGGGAAAAGTGACACTTGCCTTTCAAATAAACACAGAAATAGGCCAGTCCCTTAGAAACAGAGTGGCTTCAGGTTGTTGTGGTTCAAAAAAAATACCTTTTTTACTCTATTTTACCTACTCATTCTGTGCCCCAATTAAGAGAAGTATATTTGTTGCTATAAGTGCCTACAATAATAGTGATATAGAGAGAGATAGAGATGCTAGAGGGACAGTGAGATAGAGACAGAGACAGAGACTGATAGAGACAGAGACAGAGATGATTGGGCAATTATTTTGGTTGTTTTCCAAAGAACTCCTGTGGGAAGGCCAGAGGCTCATGGTCTTGATTCTCAGTGAGTCATGACTTTGGAGTCTGAGCAAAGATTCCTCTTGACTGGGTCTGCAGCCCCAACCCCCACTCCTTCATGCTGTACCTGTTACACATTGGCTCAGGTAGCCCAAGTAACCAAGTCTGGTAGAGTGTGAGCTGTGGAAAGGATTTAAAGACATTCACACAAATCCCAGTTAACATTAGAGCCAAGGAAGAATAAGAATCCCCATTTGGATGTAAAAGTATGGAACACCAATGGGAATGGCCGTACTTGATTTCCAAAGAACAACTCTGAGCACATAGGAAACCTCACACATCTCAGAAACAATAAGGAAAATAATAAAAGGACTATGTTCCTCTGGTGAAAGAGATTGAAATCATTTGCTCTAGATGAAAACATTTGGAAAGGTCATGTTTAGATTACCCTAGGAACATAATAGCTGGTCTCCCCAGAGCTCAGAACAAAGTGCAGTCTCAGACTTCACTTTATGATTAAAGTAGGTTCTCTTTTGCTCTAAGTACAAGTTGATATATTCTAGACCATTCAAACCAAGATAACGTGGTCTTTAAATACAGAATAATTTATACTTTTTGGAGAGGTCTGAGCCATTGATGACTTGCTTAAATTAATGCGGAGTAGGGTTATAAGTGGAATGGACAGCATCAGTATTTCTGTGGGTTAATGAGTAAGATACATGCCAGGTATTCTAGAAAGAATAGAGATAGGACCGTCCCATCATCCATTGTAAGGTAGAGAAACAAGGGGTTGTTGCTGTTCCTGTGGTTCTCCTCTTACCCCCAGATGGCAAATAGAGCCAATCCTTACCCCCAGCTCATGGCCTCTCCCAACATGCTTCTTTTGTAAGCTAAGTCTTTTAAGGAAGCTGGGGCCTGTCCACTGGGGGCCAGGTGCAGTCCCCCTGATGAACACAGCTGTAGTCTTGTTCTCTACATGGCTTTTACTACCAACACGTCTACCCCACCCTTCTTTGCCTGCTGCCTTCTTGAGTGCTACCTCACTAGATTAAGTCAGAGGAGGTCACTGGGTCAGAGTTCATGACTAAATGAATTCCTACTCAGTCTCTTCTCTGCCTTCAGGCATAACTCACTTGGGAGATCCAGAAGTGAGGATGTAGGGGCTTCTGGACTGGTGTTTGTAGTCAGTAGTGACCCAAAGTCCTCTCACTTCCTTCACTGAGTAGTTCTGTAGTAACTACAGGCACTAATATGATTCCTCCCTTCCCCCCACTCCTCCAACTTCAGTACATAGGCAAGACACTTAGATCTCTCAAAGCCTTCTCTCTATCCCCACTGCCACCAGCCCAGCCCAAACCCAGACTGGTATGACAGCGATTCCAGACGCTTCCTTATATTCTCTCTTTTTCCCATTTTCCACACATCAGCCAGAATGCTCTTTTAAAATGAAAATCAGATGATAATCTCTGTCCTGCTAAAGCCTCCAATGCACTGGCGGCTTTGGAACATCTATACAGGTTGGAAGAAGGACTGCTGTGTATCACTTCCCTAATATTGGAGAAACAACAATTAAAGAATGAGCAGAGGAAGGACCAATGGGGTTATGGCGGGTGGAGGAAACCTCAAACCACTTTGCATAAAATCTATTGTATCCTGTGCCTTGAAAAGACCTGCATGGGGTAGCCCTCTGCTTTCTCTCTGCCCTGGGATAGGCCCACTGTCCCTTTGCTCACTGTGGTCCTTCCCACGAGCCAAGCTTGCTCTGGCCTAGGGTCCTTAGCACAATGCTCTACCCTCCATCTCTGCTTCGGCATGACTGGATCCTCCTTGGGCACAATGTCACCCCCTCAGGGAGGTCTTCTCTGACCTCCGTCTCTAAGACCCACTTTCCATCCCCCCTTCTCCCTCCCTCCCATTATTCTGTATCAACACACTGGGTTTTCTTCATAATGCTTTCCTGAATTTTGTCAGTCTTCCTGACTAGACTGTAAATTCCAAGACTGCAAAAGAGCATTTCAATTTTGTTTCCCAGCACTTAGCATAGTGCTTATCATAATAGGCACTCAAAAAATACCCATGAATGAATGAATGAATGTCCACTGGCTGGCTGAATTATTTCTTTTCTGACCAAAAGAATCATGTGTAAGTAAATGAAGAAGGTAGTAAGGATGAACAGCAAATTTGGGTTCTGCACACATGGCTTCAACCATTCCCATGCCTAATCCTAAAGCTGGGGTTGGAAGCAGAGATATATTATTAAGGGATAGTCTGATGGTGCCCGAACCCAGAGAACAGGTATCAGGGATCTGGGAAGGAACATGTGGAGATATATCATTACCAAATTTAAGTGCATATAGAACCATATGGTATAGTGCTGGGTTTCCCAGCCCTCGTATTATTGAAATTTGGGGCTGAAAAATTCATTATCGTGAGGAGCTATCATGGGCATCGTGGGACGTTGAGCAGCCTCTCTGGCCTCTGTGCACGAGAGGCCAGTATTACCCCCACCAGCAGTTGTAAACAACCCAAACTGTCTCAGGAAATCACCAAACGTCCCCAGGGAACAAAATCAATCCCAGTTGAGAAGCACTGATCCAGGGAAGCACTTCCCATCTTCAGGTGGATTGCAGTGATCTGAAAAACCTTGGATCGTGCCAAAGAAAGAAGAAAACGAGATTGGTAATAGGTTGCTTTTTATTCCTGGCATGAGGACTAGCACAAAGTATTCAAAGGCCAGAATGTGTAATCAATCTAGCTTTAGCTTCAGAAATAGACAAAAGATCTACAGGATGAAGACTGAAGCTCACTAGAGATTTCCCAAAGAAGAGAGGGGTGAATTAAATAGGGCTAGATAAAATAATTTATGCAACAGCAACAGGATTTAATTACGGGTGACTGCAGTCTATGAATGCGAATCAAAACAGTGCCACGGGCACATGGGGCAATGATGACTGAAATGCTGTTCATCGTAAATGACCGGTGTATAAACCAGGGCTTGCTGGACGGAACGTGTGGCATGCACTGCACCCAGGAGTGGCCTTAATCTATAGGCAAGTCCAGGAACGCAGTTCAGAGGCTGCTAACCTGATGCTATCGTTGGCCCATGGCACTGGGGCGAGAGTGCTTTATAAATCATCTTGACATCAGTCCAAGCAGGAGAAAAGCAAAACTGAGGTTTCAGGTCTCAGGTCTGGAAGGAGGCGGCTTGTGCACAGATAAAGTGAGTAGAGGGAAACGATAGGGATGAGACAGAACTGAAATGTGCTCTGCCCCTAGGAAACAAACGCCAAACTCTATTGCAGAAATGCAAATTTAGACGCAGAGAAGGCGTCAAAACAGTTAAGTAAATCAGCCTCGAAGGCACTCAGAATGGAAAAATGATTACAGCACAGAGCCCTCCCAAGGAAAACAGGAAACACACTGCACTGGGGGAAAAGCACAAAACCTTCCTCAAACAGACAATCCTGCATGCAAGTGGAAACTTGAAAGGAGACGTGGAGCCGCACACTCTCCCACAAACACTCAGTAACCACATAACAGCTGCCTGATGCAAAGCAGAGTCTGTGAATATGTCTTTGAAATTATCAGTGGCAACAGCTGAATAAGACGGAAGCTGTGAAGGCTTCTTCTCTGTTAAGAGAGGCTTTTAGAAAGTATCTGGGAGACCATGGGCCTCCTGATTTCAACAGCAGGGGAAAAGCGTTTTGAAGCTCTAAGCCACAGCTTGAATGCAGGAATTGCTAAGAAAGTTATGTTTAATTACAAAGAAATCAGCACTGATTTTTAGTGGGGAAACTGTCTTACAAATTTGCGAGGTGAATCTGCAAAGGAACATGTTAATGGCTGAAGCAGTCTCTCCAAATAATTTAAACACCTTTCCGGAAAGCATTTGACACCATTCTTTGTACAAACCCTAATCTGTATGTATATACTCTGGCATTTACAAGGCAAGCTATTTTAACCTCAATGAGGAAAAGAATCCCCCCCCAAGCCAATTTTGAGATAGGCTATCGGGTTACAGTCAATATGCCAGCATGGCAGGAAGAACACTGAAGCTCATTTGAAATACTGTGTGCAGCCCTGATAAGGACATAAATATGGAGAAGGTGGAGCAGAGAGCAACCAAGTGATAAAGAGACTCAAAGGAGACATACTTTACATTAGCACGTATCTTGCAAAATCAGCAACTGCACAGCACTTGGTCAGCAAAGAAGGGGATTTATGAGAGAATTTCATTGAGATGTTAAGGGAAAATCTAAAGGGATTACAAATGATAATGCAACAGGGCTGCTTGACTTTTGAATGTAAGACCAGGGTCTGCAAATTTAGGTGAATAAAAAAAAATTCCTGTTTATTTGTTCAATGGTGGAGGGCTTGGGCTTTTTGAGGTGGGGAGGGGCCTTGAGTGGTGTTGAACGGGGAAGGGGGACAATGGAGCAACTGTCCGAACTGTGGAAAAGATAAACAGAAGAAAAGGAATCTGACAGCATCTCAGACATGGGCTTATAAACTCATCCCACTCTGGACCGGAGAAATAGATGTTTTTCTCCTTGGGTCCATCTCATGGTTTTATGTACGGATACGTTTCTTCTTGGATTGACCTCATCACGGATCTTGTGTAATCCTGTTCCACGATGCAGAAGGCTAGTCGTCTCACTGTGATAGAGGATCTGGACCCCATACGTCAGGCTTCTTAATGTTCTCTCTGGCTTTTTTCTTACTTCAAGTCCAACACATCCTTTAAGATTCACCCAAATTCTACCTCCTCTAAGAAGTCTTTGCTGGCTTCTTCAGTTGAAAGTGATTCCTTCCTATTCTGAACTCTCCTGGCATTCTCTTTTCTTCGTGACGCCATTTATTGTGCGTTTAACTTATACCTATAAGCATAAGTTATATCAAGAGCAAAGAAAAAAATGAAAGACTAGTACATTTTGAGTGGGGGAAATAAAGCAGAACAATTAAAATGAGAGAGCTGGGATCTAACTCTAATTAAGATTTGAAAATGGAAGAAATCAATTTCCTTAGAAAAGAGAAAAAGGACTTTAAATGCTAATATATGGTTGTGTTTATGCTACATTATTTCATTATGTTTTCATTAGGTAATCCTACTCTACAATACATGACTGCGTATAGATATGTCTGTAAATGTGTATTTATTTTTAATTCTGGAGGGACAGACACCTGCTAATAACTGATTTCCTCCAGGGAATGGCATGACTGATGGACACTCAAAAAAGACCTCATTTACATGACCACATCCAGTATGGAATGTGAGATGGGACAGGAGATGACTGAAGACTTTTTATTTGCCCCTATTAGTGGATTATTTTTATTTTTGTAAATGCACAGTCATGTCCTCATGTGCGTATCTGCCAGTGTCTCAGAAGACATAAACCATCCCGATTGTTTCAACAGTGAGAATTTAACATAAGGAATTTCTAACCAGGTGTTGAAGAATTAAAAGCATAAAAGAGGTACTAACTGCACAAAGCACCCACCACCTCAGGCTGGGGTAAGGGGAGGTCGGCATCATTACATTTTAAAAGTTTGGAAGGGAGCTTGGCTGGCGCTGGTGCCTTGGGATCTTGGAGGACGAATTCAGATCCCTGACGAGGGGTGTCAGGAAAGGTTGGAAAAACTGCAAAACTGAAATCAACGCCTCCGGGGTAGAGTCAGGCGGAAGGGCCATTGCTGGGCCACCCCTACAGGAACAGGAAGGACAGGAAGCTGCTAGTTCTTCCTCTTCCTTCCACCTTTCTCTCTCCCTTTGACGCCCCCTAATGGAGACAAATGGCAGCGCTTCTCCCTCGGTCCCCGGGAATTGTGTACAGCGTGCTGATGCACCTTACTCACCCCACCTTACTCACCCCTTAACCTTACCGGTTAAGTTGTATTGCAAACTCTATGATCCTCGTGGGTGAAATAAACAATTCAGCTCTATCATAATCCCAGGAGTCAGAAAAGGCGTCAAAGAGGTTAGAAATGGATGCTGCTCTGATACCTAACTGGTTTCCTTGGAGAGGAACGTGGGTTTGGTAGGGAGTACACACAGGTAGGAACTAACAGTATTTATTCTTTCTCTGGTTCTGCCCCTAAATGGGCAATCTTCTATAAACGATGTCATCTCTTTCAGAATCACAATAGTAAGAAATTAATCCCTGTCTAGTACTTACTAGGTATCAGGCACTAAGTGTTTCACGTATAGTAACTAATTCAATCCTTCCAACAGTTTTGTGAGGATCGGGGACTTTAGTTAATTCACCCAAGGCCACAAAAGAGTAAGGGGAAGACCAGAGTATGAACCCAGCAGTCTGCTACAGAGATTTTCTTTCACTACCAAGGTTTGCTGGCTCTCACACAGTCATCTGACGCCTATCTCATGCCAGGCACCTTTCTGGGCCCTAAAGTATAGAACACCCTCTGAGGTAAGGACTGTCATCCCCATTCTACAGATGAGGAAAATGAAGCCTGAAGAGACTATGACTCTCTGGCCTCTGTTTGTCTGTCTGTCAAACTGAGGAGGTTGGACCAGCTGACACTGAAGGCTGTTTCTGCAAGACCCTAGGATCCTAATACAAAAGAACTCAAGGGCCATGACTAAAACCTAACTACAAAGAAAGGCTCTCTCACATATTTATAGACCCCTGATCTCACAAGACTAATAATAGCACAATCTTGTACGTAAGTACAAAACCTGCCAACTAGATATAGGTTATTATTCCCCATCACCTATTCTCCTGCTAGCAGTTAGATGAGAACTAAAAGGAAGGGGATCAACAGATTTTTTAGGGGAAAAAAGTCATTTAGGATAATCTGTTTCTTGCTTTTGGCATGTAGCTCCATGGTCATTCTGCATCTGACTATAACCCTTAATACTGAATTGGGGAGGGGATAACACACATTTTTTATTACTTTGTTTTTTCCTATTTTTATATCCTATTTGACTTTTAAATGTTCAGTCTACCACAGACCTTTGAGATGGGTTAGTATTTTCGAAACGGAAAGGTCCAGAGACCAGGGATGCTTGAGAACTTGCCTGAGGATACCCGCCTGGTAAGAACTGAGCTGGGATTTGAACTTGTGATGAGTTTTACCTATAGTGACAGTAGCAGGGCTACCAAGACTAAAACTGATCTTGTCTTGGAAATCTTATTTTTTAAATAAAAAACGTCCTGTCAGTGTGTAACCTTGTAACTCCTGACAAGCCAGGGATAGGGATGTTAATAAATTGCCAGCCCTTCGGCCAAATGACCTGACACCACTGAATCCCTGAAAGTGTCACCAAAGCAAGTGACAGGCCAGCCACCTATCATGCTGTCCAGCATCCCCAGGAACTTCACACCACACTACTGGGCCTGATATGTAGAATATGACAAAACCCATAAGAGCCTCAGGAATGAAGTGATTTTCTAAGGACAGACACCCATTTTCTTAGAAATGTTCCTATGGGGAAAAAAAGATTGTGCACCTGGGCTACAGCCAACCTTCTCTGTTCACCCTCAGATGATTTTAACCAGAACATTTGTAGTGCCACATTGGGCTTATGATAAAGTCCCTACTAGCCTTTTGGACCCTATCTGCTGGGAAACAGAGTGCTCACTCTAATAACAAGAGGCCTGCCTCAAAGAGAGATCTTGATTCTTCACCTGAACATCTGTAGAGCCCCAGAAAGAGTTTGGATAAGAAAGTGAGTGAAGCGGAGAGAGCAAGCCTTCCCAAGGAATGGTCCTGGAGTGCCTGTTCCAGGTCAGGACTCAAGCTAAGCAGGAGTGTGGAGAGCTGTTCCTGTTTCTCCTCTTCCCTCCCCAGATAGACTGGGGTTCCTTCAGGAATTCTATACTGTCTTTACAATGTAGCCACAGCTTGTGCCCGGTGTCTCCCTCAAACGTGAAAATGAATTACTTTAATCAACTATCAAAGTCAACAACTAATGGAATCCAATATTTCTCCTGAAGGCATGGGGTGGTTTCTTAGGTCAGGGCTCAAATCCCAGGTCTTCTACCAGCTCTACAAACCTGTGCGGGTATATAGCCTCTTGAGCCTGGCTGTCTTCATTGGACAAAGATGGGCGATAAAACCTGTCTCATTGGCTGGTATGTTAGTTTCCAGTGGCTGTTGTAAAGAAGTATCACAAACCGGGTGGCTTAAAATAACAGAAACATTTACTTTCCTAATTCTGGAGGCTCAAGTCCAAAATCAAGATATTAGCAGGAGTAAGTTCCTTCTGAAGGCTCTAGGGAAGACTCATTCCTTGCCTCTTCCAGCTGCTGGTGGCCCCAGGCATACCTTGGTTTATGGCAGCATAACTCCAGTCTCTGCCTCATCTTTACATGGCCTTCTTCTCTCTGTGTCCCTTGTCTTATAAGGGCATCAGTCGTTAGATTCAGGCCAACCCTAATTGAGATGATCTCATCTTGATTTTTAGCTAATTATATCTACAGAGACCTTATTTCCTAATAAGGTCAAATTCTGAGGTTGCAAGTGGACACGAATGGGGGGGGGTCACCATTAACCTGTGATGGCTGGTTAGGGGGTTAAATGAGAAGTACCTCACACAACACTTGCATGTTACAGGCCTTTAATAAATAAAGAATGGTTATTGGTTTTGTTACTATTGCTGCTGCAGGAGCCATTGTTTTCCTAAGGAATTTTTAAAAAGGTTTGATCTGGGAATGAAAGGGTAGGCCTAAGGAGCAGAAGGGAAGGGAAGCATAAAGATACAGCAGAGAGAAAGTAGGAGGTTCAGAGAGGGAGAGGAGAAAGTGCCAGAGTGACAGTTACCGAGTGGGCTTGCATATTGTCTGTGCCCCCTGGAGGCCAAGACCCTGGATAAGCTATTAGCATTGGTCAGGAAAACCAGACACCTCAGCCAGGTCCAGCCTGGCTTTACTTCCCTGAGGGAAAAGAAACAGAAGACTCTGGGGAAGGGAACTCTCCACACCCCCACTTCTAGTGTACATATTTCAGAATGTTTCTTACAGCAGCGGAAGAGGATTAGGTTCTGGAAGCAACGCTCCCACGGGCTGAGGCCTTCTCACTGAAAAGTGATTCTATGTCTCAGAGCTGAGCACGGAGTGAAACTCATGATTTCAGATGATTCCTGAGCCCTGGAAACCAGCCAAGTATAGCGAAAATGTGAAGCCAGAGATCGCTAGAAAAGCTAGGTCCCTTCCTCCCTGAGTCCAGAATGACAGGCATCTGAATTCTCTAAAATTCAACACAATTCTGAATACACTAAAATTTCATTCTGATGTCAATTGTACGCTGCCAAGCATTGTAACTAATAGTTTTGATATGTTTGACACATCTTTACATCATCAGAGGAGATGGCAGGGCAGGAGGTGAATCACAACTAAAAATTATTAAGTATAAAGATTCCCTTGAAGACTAACTTCTTTCTTCCAGAGATTTGCCCAGTGGCCTCTCAGCCAAGTGTTCCTAACCTTCTCTCTGTACCACGGATACTTTTTTTTTGAGAGAGAGAGAGAGAGAGAGAGCGCGTGTACATGAGCAGGGGGAGGAGGGAGAGGAAGAGAGAATCTCAAGCAGGCTCCATGCTCAGCCTAGAGCCCAACACAGGGCTCGATCTCACAACCCTGAGATCATGAACTGTACTGAAATCGAGAGTCAGATATGTAACCAACTGAGCCACCCAGACACCATTGTACCAGGAATACTTTTGACAGTTTGATTAAGTCCATGGGCCTCTTCTCAGAATACGTTTAAAAAAAAAAAAAGCGAAGTAAAATAAAAAAATAAAGTAAAATAAAACAAAATAGCAAACTAATGATACCAATATTAAAATACCAACGACAAAAACAACAAATGTGTGACATGGTCCATATGTGCTTTTTTATTGATGTATTAAATAACAAGATCCAGCATCAGGTCCTCTCATGGCCTTATTTTGAAGCGATGAGGGATACAACCAATATTTCAAGAGCTCTGCAACACCTATGGTGGAATCTACAAATACCTGTGATTTGTTGCCTACGTTCATGATTGAAGAAAATTCTAAATTTCAGTAAGAGGATAGTGAAAATAAGCACATAGCTTTTTACCCACCCAATTCTATCCATACAGATGGGTTGCCCCCAAATTAAGAACCCCTGTTCTAAGCTAACTTTTCAAAGGTACCCAAGTTTCCTGTGGGGCTCTGCCAGCTAGCCTGAGCACCAACTCACTTATGTTGGCAAAGGATGCCCCCTGCTGGCCAAAGGGCTCAAGCGCGTCATCTGCAAACGCCCGTAATTGGCCGTGGTAGAAAACAATAGGTCAGGCAATTAATTCACTCACATCAAGAAATGGAGCAGGAACGCTCCTTGTCAGCCAGGCTCCAGGGGATCTAATCAGTACAGATTTAAAAGCTCCATTTGGCTTAATGGGGAAGGGCTGATGGTTTGTGGCTGCTGGTCATTAGCAGACGAGGGCGAGATGCCAGCCCGGCAGGCTGTTTCTAAGGGGGCTGCTTTCACCTGCTCCTGGTCAACGACAACAAAAACCCTGAAGATTGCTTAAAGGTTAGATTTCCCCGTGGACTTGTCTAACCAAGATTTTTAGCAGCTGCCTTCAGTACTTGGCGCGTGGAGCCAAGGAGAAGGGAAGGAGAGCAGAAATGAATGCAGGATTTACCGTGTGCCATTAACCAGGGTGTTTATGGATAGGCTACTGCAATCAATGCCTAAAGCAACTCTGCATGGAATTTTTTCATTAATTAGTTAGTTTTTATATACAGATGTAAATGAGGCTTGGAGAGGAACGTTGTCACTTGCTTATGGTCACTGGATGAACAGCCGCGTGGGTTGAAAGATGGGAGTGCATCTGATGCCCAGTCTCTGCCACCGGGGCGGGGCAGTGAAATGCCCACAACAGTGCCCACTCCTCTTGGCACAGAGTTCTGGAGCCTGTTGTCTGGTTTGAATCCCGGGCATCCGCACATACTAATAATGTGAATTTAGAAAATTAACTGATCACTGTGTGCCTCAGTTTCCCAAGCTGTACAATGAGGATAATAGTAGTACCTATTATAAGGGATGCTGCATCGATTACATGTAAAACCCATAGAACAGTGCCCAGTATCTGTAGACAATCCATAAATGATAGGTACTATTATTCTCAGACAGTATTGACAATATTGCCTCCTGAACCCCAGCACAGCAACCCAGCAGCCAATAGCTTAACCCAGTGTTCCTCAAATGCAGGTGATTTCGTTTCCTAGGAGACCCTTGGCAATGTCAAGACGTGTTTGGTTGTTACAACTAGGGGGCCAGAGATATTGTTAAATACCCTATAGTGGACAAGACAGCTCCTCCCACAACAAAAAATATGTAGCCCCAAGTGTGAGTGGTGCCAAGGTCGAGAAACTCTGTCCTAAACTGAACACCTGTGAGGTAAAGGATATTTTGCCAGACATGATGAGACAGTACCTTGAAATGGGAAGCCCCCATTCTAGCAAAGGGAGGCCAGACAATAAAGAAATAAATGAAAAAGAAACTATTGGATGACAGTAAATGCTGTGAGAAAAAATAAATCAGAGCATGATCAGGTCGGGCTGCTGTAGATTGAATGAGCAGGAAGACTTCATGGAGGCTGGTGGCATTTAAACTGGAACCTGGATGACAAGAAATGACCAGCCGTTAAAGATCTGAACAGAGAGCATATAGCTGGCAAAGGGATAGTTCTTCCAAAGGTGCCAAGGTAGGGACAACCTTGGTGTGCCTGAGGAACAGAAAGAATGGGAGGCTAGAGACCAGTGGTGAGGGGGAAGTTAGGTAGTCAAGTAATATTCCAATAAGTCTACACAGAATGGCTTCTTTTGGGCAAAGCTAATCCTTGGTTTACTCCCTTGGAAAAATTATTGCCTCAAAGTACTTGATGGTAACAAAAATATGTGATTTGTTATGTGGTATAAATTTTAAGTTGGTTTTAAAATTGGGTTTTTTCCCCCTTTAGGGAGCAATAATAGGGAGTCTCTTTCTTAGCAATAAATTAGTTAACAAGGTCAGTTATTGGAATTGGCTATTCATGTTTGAGATAAACCATATTTTGCTCTATTAGCACTTTTGCCCTAGGAAGAACACCGTATTACAATGCACATTCTGAGAATCAATAAAGCCAGGATAAGGGGTGGGGAGGAGGGCAGGTGAGGTGCTCTGCTCAGCCCATACAGCTTTGCCCGTAGTTTCTCTGCGCTCACAGTCACAGGCTGAGGAAGGCTCATCAAAGGATCTGATTATCTACTTTTTCCACTGTTCCTGATGGACTCTTCACATAAAGGCAAAAAGTATCACAGGATACTTTTAACTACTTCTCATACAAAATTGAACCAGAGTTGTAATTCATTAAGCAAGTAAATGAAGTAAATTTTGATAGAATGTCCAATAGCCTGATTGGTTTATAGAACGGAAGGGAGTGCAGTCACGAGGTTTCTATTTTTGAAGATGGGATAGACTATATCCAGAGTCCTCCAGGCAGGAATGCCTGTGTGGTATAAACAACAGGAAGTGAGCCCTCAGAGGTCTGGACATACTACTTGGAGCATTCTTAAGCAGCTGTGGGCTCAGTCTTCTTTGGTGCTCTATTACATCCAGGTTTTAAAAATTAGCTGGGCGATGGTTAGGGCTATTACCAGACCCCAGCTAGAAAGCATATGGGGTTCTTCCTCAGTGAAGCTGGCAAAGCAAACCTATCGGCCGTTTACCAGAGTCCACACAGACTCGTGACTCAAGTAACTCAATTAGGGCAAGTTGCTAGTTGCCACCTCCTCATCCTTTAGTCTTAGGACCCCTAGTTTTATTTGGGCAATAAAATGTACCCAGCAAAAAGACAGTATTTCCCGGCCCTAATAAAATTGTGTCTGGCCATATGTCTAATGGAAGTGTTTTGTGTGATTTCTGAGAAAGCATCTTTGCCTCTTTGCTTATTCTTTCCTTCCCCCCATTCTGCCACTGGAATATAGATATAATGGCTGAAGCTCTACCAGACATTTTGTACTATGAGGACAAGTGTCATACTCTAAGGAAGGCAATGCTGACTGGAAGGAGCCTGGACCCCCAAGGACTCTGTGGAGTTGGCATACCAGCCCAAAGTATCCTATCTCTGGAGTTCTTTTATGTGTAAGAGAAGTCAACTACTTCTGTATTATTTAAGTCATGATCTTAAAAGTTTTCATTTCATGCAGTCAAAAGTAATCCTAAATGATATGCCAATATTTGCATGATCTACCCAAACTGAGATTGAATGACCAAGATTAAGTACTCTTATAAAGTTTTATTTTTATCTAAGTTTCTTAAAACTATTATTTTGGAACAATAAACAACTTATAATAAGATTGACACTATATAAGGTCTTAGCAAACCAATTTCAATTTCATGTGTTGCCCCCATTAATCTAAAGGGTATTTTAAAGCACCTTGGCAGATCTCATCACAGAAGAGAATGGAATTCAGGTGTTCGATGGTCTCTGTCATTTAACACTGGTCTAAGACATCTTCCATCACTGGTATACAGAAATAGAGCCCCTCATCTTCAGGCTCTTATAGAGAGTAGTCAATAATCCTCAGCTAATAATAAGTTACCAGAAGATCTGGGAAATCCCTTTTTTTACCAAGCTTCCTGATCTTTCTGATGTAATAATATGAGCTGACTGGCTCTACAATAGCCATTCTTAGAATTAAAACAAGAGAGGTAATTACTTGCAGCATGTGATAACAATTGTTACTGCTCACCAAATGCTTCTCAATCTCTGTCTTTCAGCCACATGATAGAATTGTACTTGGTGGGTCTCTGTAGTTAAGTAGGGTCATGTTCTGGCCAATGAACTGCATCACTTCTAAGTTTAGTCTTTAATTGCTCATGTGAGACCCTGCAAAGTTGCATTTTTTATTTACCATCATATCAGGTAGTGGCTGCCCATCAGCTGTGTCCAGGAGGGCAGGTGGTGCGATACCACCGAGCAGAGCCCCCAGGTATCTTATTGCATAAGCTGTGTAAACAAAAAATAGATTTTTTTTGCTTCAATCCACTGATATTTGGAGATTGTTTGTTACTGCACCATAATCTATATTATCCTGACTGATACACTACACCATCCAGAAAAAACCTTCCAAAGATGGGAATGATCACAACAGAACTGAATGATACAATCTATGGTTCCAACATTCAGAGAAGAGATATGGGTAAGTTTCATGCACTTAACCCTTTTAACATCAATAAACTCTGTTCATGAAACTTTTTTGTTAAGCAGTTTCCTACAACATATCTATCTACAAAAATCTGTCAGTAAGCAAAGCAATTCTCCCATTCCTCAGCGACTTCAGACCCTATCAAATTTACTGCCCAGCCTGGCATTCAGATTCCATATGCCATTAGCGCCACCGTGTGGTATTTACAATAAATGACATTTACTATAGGACTATAAAAAGCAAGGTCACTTATCAAATAATATCATTTACCCACTGAGAAGGGGATTGCACATGATAAAAGAAAACACATCCAGCTTGCTGGGACACCAAATAAAAAGCAAGAGGGAAAATTTTCCTGTCATATGAACCAGGAAACTCAATAGTAGTGAGACTTGCTCATTTATTTATTCATTCAACTAATATTTACTAAGTTCTGCCATATACCAGATATTGTTCTGGGCCCTGGAAATACAGCAGTGAACAAGACAGACAAATTCCTTGCCTTAGTTGGAAATACAGACAATGGAATAAATCAACAAAGCAATATATACTACACTGGCAGATATGATAAGTCCTATAAACCAAAATAAATCTGAGTTAGGGCATAGAGAGTGATGGGGGAGGAATTGTTTAAATAAGAAATAAAAGCAAACAGTCTACATTTAACTCTCCCAAAGTTACTTTAGAAAAATGATCCCAAATCTCAAATATATGTAAATATGAGCATTCTCTTGAAGATATTAAATGTAAAATGCTTCAAGATGCCCAAAGCTTGGTTTCTAAACATTATCCTGTCTTAGTCCGATCAGGTTGCTGTAACGAAAGTACCATAGACTGGGTGGCTTAAACAACGAACATTTATTTCTCACAGTTCTGGAGCGTGGGAGGTGCAAGATCTAGGTGACAGCAGATTCAGTGTCTGGTGAGAACCCTCTTCCTGGATTGTAGATGGCTGTCTTCTCATTGTGCCCTCGTATGGCAAAAGGAACTTACTGGATCTCTTTTTTGAGGACAAATCCCACTCAAGAGGACTCTGCCCTCATGACTGAATCCTTCCCAAAGTCCTCATCTCCTAACAACATGATACTGGGGGTTAGGATGTCAACATATGAATTTGGGAGGCACACATTCAGTCTATAGCAATCACCCCAAAAAGAAATCATGATTCTTTGCACAAAACATTGATTTTTCAGGGGTGCCTGGGTGGCACAGTCGTTAAGCGTCTGGCTTCGGTTCAGGGTGTGATCCAGCGTTCTGGGATCGAGCCCCACATCAGGTTCCTCTGCTGGGAGCCTGCTTCTTCCTCTCCCACTCCCCCTGCTTGTGTTCCCTCTCTCCCTGGCTGTCTCTCTCTGTCAAATAAATAAAATCTTAAAAAAAAAAAAACACACACTGATTTTTCAGATCTGAGGCAGGAAATGAACATGAAGATCCTGGGACGTACCTTTATGCCAAAAAATGCAGAAGCATTCAAAGATTAACAACTATGGTCATAATAGTCTTTACCTGTCACAGCAAACAAATTATAGGGGCTCCCACTGGCCAAACTGGGGGCTATTTAAGAATCGAGAGAATAGTAATTGATATTACACTGGATGACTAAAATTCATGAGTTTGTGATTTATTTTTTTAAAGGGAAGGGGCTCTGTTTTATAGAATGCCAATAGAAGGTATTATAAAATTAGAGAACCATTGTTTTGCAAACTGTAGTAGAATTCATGCAAGGATCATCTGGTATATTAATTCCCGTTGCCAATGTAACAAATTACTACAATCTTAGTGGCTTAAAACAATGCAGATTTATTATTTTACAGTTCTGGAGGTCAGGAGTCTAAAGTGGGTGAGCATGGCCGCTCTCCTTCCGCAGGCTCTAGGGGGAAATCTGTTTCTTGTCTTTTCTACATTCTAGATGCTGTCTACATTCCTTGGCTTTCATGGCCCCACATCACTCCCACTTTCGCTTCCATTATTGCATCTCTTTCGCTCTGGCTCTGACTTATCTGCTTCCCTTTCATAAGGACCCTTGTGATAACATCAGGCTTAGGCCCAGATAATCCGGGCTATTCTTCCCATCACAAGATCCTTAATCATATCTGCAAACTCCCATTTTGTCATGTAAGAACATATTCACAGGTTCCCGGCGTTAGGATATAAATGTCTCTGACACTATTATACAGCCTACTGCTATGTATGGTAGTATGTATGACTATATATATTTATGTGTGTGTGTGTTCTGTATATAATACCAAGTACGCAAATCACTTGTAAGATATTCTTACCAAAAATGTTTACCTTGAATCTAATCAAGCCTTTAGCCCTAACTTCCAGCCAGCTTACAGAAATGACACCATAATAAAATAATCAAACACATTCTGCATATCAGACATGCTATATGTTTACTACGCTATATGTTATACTACCCTAGACTCCTCAGAATTACAATGCCATAAAAATGGAGAATATTCCAAAAGTTTTAAAAGAACTTAAGAGACATAACTAAATGCAATGTGTGAACCTTGATTGGATCTTGGTTCAAAGACATTTTAAAGACAATTGGTGGAATTTTAAACTTGGGTTAAATATTAGATGACATGGAATTATTGCTAATATTCTTATATTTATATAGGATAATGTCTTTTTTTTTGGAAATGCATGTTGAAATACTTAGGAGTGAAATATACAATGTCCGAAACTTACTTTCAAATAGTTTAGATAAAAACTGTGTTTGGGGGGGCTGGAGAGATGAAACAATATGGCAAAATGTTCATTTTTTATTCTAAGGGGAGAGTATATAGTCTATATTGTAGCTGTGACAGTTAATTTTATGAGTCAATTTGGCTAGGTCATGATACTCAGATATTTGGCCAAACATTATTCTAGATGTTTCTATGAAGGTATTTTTAGATGAGATTAAAATTTAAATCAGCAGATTTGAGTAAAGCAGATTATCCTCCATACTGTGGGTGGCCTCATTTAGTCAGTTGAAGGCCTTAAACGGAGAAGACTGACACCCCTCCCCTGTAAGAATGAATTCTGTCAGGAGACCACCTTCTGACTTAAACTGCAGCACTGACTCTTCTCTGGGTGTCCTGCCTGTCCACCTATCCTACAGATATTTCACTTGCCAGCTTCCACAATCACATGACCCAATTCCTTAGTATCTCTCCCTTATCTCTCCCTCTCTTTCTAGCACATACATAATAGGATGTATTTCATTATATATAGATAGCATATGTATAATATAGATAGCACATGCATAATAGGATATATGTTATATCTTATTCATAGATAGATAGATATCTTCCTGGGCTAATTTATAGTTAGCTTGCTTAATTGCTAGCCTCTCAAAAAGTAAAAAAAAAAAGAGATTAGAAGTAGCAGGTTAGGGAACAGCAGGAGGAGATCTAACTAACCCAATTGTATGTAAGAAAATGGCTTTGAAAGGGGAACATACATATATGAAACACATTACATCGGGACATGTAGTCTTTCCTTTATGCATAATTGAAGGCAGATTCAAAATTGGAAAGGAAGTGATGATAAATTAATAACAGACTTTAAAAATAAACCAGGAAACATTTAAACAGTTGGAGTAGACACAATACACCCAACACCTGAAAGAAACGGGCTTTGTTCTCTCAGTGTCAATGGGCTCACACCTGAAATAGCGGACTTAATCAAAGTACAATGAAATGGAAAATTGCCAATTTGGAGAGTTCCAACATGTAGCTGAACATTTTCAAAGAGATTTAAAAAGTCAACTAGCTAGAAGTCAAACCAAATTTATGTTCCTTTAGATAAAATAACTGGCCCCCAACTTGATATCTCGGCTATTATAAATAATGCTACAATGAATGTTTTAACTTCTTTAGAATTTCACAGAAATGTAATTATACAGTAAGTACTCTTTGATGTCTGGCTTCTTTCATTTGTCTATCTGTTCATCTATTGAACATTTGGGTATCTTTTTAGTTTGGAGTCATTAAGAAAAAAAAGCTATGAACATTCACATACAATACTTTGCATAGATGTAGGTTTTCACTTCTCCTGGATAAATACCTAGGAACAGAATTGCTGGATCAGGGGCGCCTGGGTAGCGCAGTCGTTAAGCATCTGCTTCGGCTCAGGGTGTGATCCTGGTGTTCCAGGATCAAGTCCCACATTGGGCTCCTCTGCTGGGAGCCTGCTTCTTCCTCTCCCACTCCCCTGCTGTGTTCCCTCTCTCACTGGCTGTCTCTCTGTCACATAATAAAATAAAATCTTTAAAAAAAAAAAAAGAATTGCTGGATCCTATAAGCATATGTTTAACTTTGTAAGAAACTGCCAAAATATCTTCCAAATGGTTATACCATTTTGCATTATTACAAACAATATTTGAGAATTCCAGTTGCTTCAGATCTTCACCAGTATCTGGTACTGGCAGTTTTGTTATTGAAACCATTTTGGTAGTTTGTAGTAGTGTCTCCGTGTCGTTTCATTTTCCTGTTGACTAAGGATGTAGAGCATCCTTCTACGTGTTTGTCGGCAATTTGAGTATCTCACGGAGAATCTATTCAAATCTTTTGCCCAATATTTAATAGGCTGTTTAACTTTTCGTTATTGAGCTTTATAAGCATTATTTATATTTTCCAAATACAGGTTCCTTGTCAAGTATAGGTATTCCAAGTATTTTCTCCCAATCTGTGACCTGGCTTTCATTTTCTTGCTACTGTCTTTTAAAGATCGTAAGTTTTAATTTTAATATATTCCAATTTAATTATTTTCTTTCATGACTGATGCTTTGTGTGTCCTAAGAAATCTTTGTCTCTTTCAAGATAGCAATTTCAAAGTTTCTTTCTACAATTTCTAGAATTTTAGCTTTTAAATCTATGACCCATTTTGCAATCCAATTTTGCACTAGAAGTATGTATGGTGTGAGGCAAAAGCTGAGGTTATTTCCCATTTGAATATATAGTTATTCCATTTGTTAAAAAGACTACCTTTTCCTCAATTACTTTGGCCACTTTTGTCAGAAACCAATTGTCCAATAGGCATATATCTTTCTGAACTCTATTCTGTCCATTGGCCCTTAAGATTTTTTTTTTAAGATTTTATTTGTGAGAGAACGAGAGCACAAGCAGGGGAAGCAGCAGGCAGAGGGAGAAGCAGCCTACTCGCTGAGCAAGGAGCCAGATGAGGGACTCGATCCCGGGACCCTGGGATCATGACCTGAGCTGAAGGGAGGCACTTAACCAACTGAGCCACCCAGGCATCCTGATCCTTAATATTTCTTATAGGTCTACTGGTCTACTGGCAACAAATTCATTTGTCTTTTCCCTGTCTGAAAAAGTCTTTTCTCACCTTTTCTGAAGGATATTTTTGCTGAATATAGAATTCTAGATTAATAGGCTTTTTCTTTAAGCACTTTAAAGATCTTATACCAAGGTCTCTAACTTGCACTTTGAGGAAAGAAATACACAGTCATTCTCTGTGTGGAATGTGTCTTTTTTTTCTCCAGCTGCTTTACAATTTTCTCTGGTTTTCAACAATTTGATTATGGTATATTTAGTAAGGTATTCTTTATGTGTTACCCTGCTCAGATCTGTGAATTTATAGTTTTCATCAATTAGGAAAAATTTCAGACATTATTTCTTATATTGTCTTTGTCTCCCTTACCCCAACGTCTAGGAATCCAAATACAAGTATCTTAGAGGACTTGATATTATCCCATAGTGGCTGAGGCACTGTTGTATTTTTTTTCTCTTGGTGCTGTAGTAAGTCTCAATTTGACTGATCTCTGGTTCTGCAGTGAGCAATCTGGTACAATTCCATCTAGTTCTTCTCATCTAGCTAGTGACCAGAAGTAATCAAACAGCAGCAGTGATTTTTAAAAATAAATCTTGGACGTACTGGAATTATTGGTGTAAATGTATTAATGACAAATAAAATATTTAAGGACTATTAATTTAGAAATGTGTAAACAGTTTTTTCAATACTTCCTTTACTGTCTATAAAATTAGGTTGCGTACAAGTAACATTAGAAATGATATTGAATATGACACCAACAATGGGCTGTTGTGGTTTTTTACTTTGATCTTTTATAGAAGGTGATAACAATCTGTGGAAAATGCTTTATTGTATCATGCCAATATACTACAAGGAATAGTTCAAAATAATACAAAAGTAAGCCACAGACTTGTCTAAGTGAAAATCAAACGCATCCAAAAATTTCTTTCCTTAATTTTTCATAGTTAATTGCCAGCAGTCCAATAAGCTGATTTTTCCAAGAAAGATCATTCTAATAACTTTGAATGTTCAATCCGTGCAATGGTCCAATCAGGCTTTACTCCTTGTGTAAACTCCCTCTGAAATCTAGGGGAAAATATTATAAATAATGTGAATCTTAACATTAGTCCAAATACTTCTTGGATAACTATATAATTTGCAAGTGTACATTAGAGACAGTTTTTAGCAACAGGCTAATGGTTAATCATAAATAAACATCAAAACAAAAAAAGTTTAATTTACCAATTCAATCACAAAAAATATCCTCACAAAATTAGAACATTCTCCACTAAAATGAGTATTTTTTTTTTTTCCCCGAGGTAGGCTCCACACCCAGTATGGAGCCCAACGTGGAACTTGAACTCATGACTCTGAGATCAAGAACCGGCCACAATCGACTGGGCCACCCAGGTGCCCCCAAAATGAGTATTTTAATGAACTGATATACATTCCAACATCTGCCAGTCCTTAAGAGAAACTCAGGTATTATTCTGTTAAATACTTGCTATCACAAATGCCTAATATGAGGAAAAATAAATTGGACTATGGTGATGGAAAGAGTACTTTAGTGGAATTTGGTTTATATACATTAGATCAATCTTGAAAATAACAGTGTTTACGAACTGTCCATGGTCTTACTAGGGAATATCAGAAGAAGCAGAGGTGAATATTGATTATATTGTTCTTTAGTTATAAATAATGTCTTTAAAAGGAGATGATTCAGATTTTGTATAATAACAATGCAAAATTCAAAAAAAAAAAAAAAGAAAAGAAAAAAATCACCGTCCTTTAAAGAAAAGTGAAAAAATAAGGATACCTTTTACCTTAGTGAAACAGAATATATTTTCTTTCTTAGGTCCTTTTTGGGATTTGTTATTTTAAATCAAGTTTATATAGTTTTGGTAACATAACAGTATTTTCTTTAAATAAATATTAAATTATGTCTCCACTGACTTGCAAGACTGGTTCACTGTCCCAAATTTTATTACCACAAAAATATATGCTAGTGTCTCTTTTAAATAAGTTGCTAACCTACTAGATAGTACGTCCTTATAGGCAGGAATTTTGTATCTGAACCCCTACCAGAGTAACTGGTAAATAGGAAATGATGAATAAATGTCTAGAGAGTGGATGGTCCATGTGCCAACTGTGGCAGATTTTATTTTCCAAGGATGGTTATAACCATATGCCCCATCCCACATGTTCTTCTGCAGTGTGACCCTGCTAGTGCCCCATAAAAAGGTGGAGTGTCTCCATGCCCTTTCAACTGTGGAGGTCCTAGGACTGCTTTGACAGGCAGAATAGGGTGGAAATGATCCAGTCCTGGGCAAAGCCCTTTACTGGTCTAGCCAACGACCACATAAAATGTGTCAATAGCCTGAGACTACCACAAACCCAAGCCATGAAGAGAGGCCTTGGAGGACGAGACGTTATATGGAGAAGTCAAGGTGCACGTGAGTGACGAAGCCGTTGTGGAAATGAATCCTCTAGTCCCTGACAACCCAGTTGATGCGAAAGGAAACAAAGAAAACCCCACATCTGAGCCTTACCAAAATTCCTGAGCAGTAAAACAGCAGACAAAATAAATGGCTGCTTGAAGTGACTGAGTTGGCGGGGGGGGGTTATAATGCAGCAATAGACAGCTTAAACACCTTTTAATTAAATTCGGCAATATTACCTCTTTCTAATCTCTGAACACTTCTGTTTCATGTCCAGTATGTCTTTATGACTTTCTCTCTTCTTAAATAACTTGTCAAATTTCAATCCTTTTCTTCCTAAAGCTCCCTTTAGTTTTCATACCTTTATACTTCCTTCATACTACCTTCCATTTTCTAGAGAAAGGAAACAATGAAATGAGATTAGACTTACTCATAGCTTGCACTGAGAAGTTGTTTAGTTTCCACGTTCTGATCCCCCAACTTAACCTGGAATACACTGGCTCCACTTAAAGTTTCACTGGGGATGTTGGCACTGGTTAGATACCAAAAGCACATCAGGATGTTAACAAACTTCCTTCCTTAGAGAAAAAACACACACACACACACATACAAATACAAATCACAATAATCTATCATCCATATATCCAAAATGAAATTAGAAATTGGCAGTAGCTACACAGTTGTTACAGATCATATTTTATACTTATTCTAGTATAATTTAAGATACTTACATTGATACCTTTTTATTTTAAAAAATTCTTAGGGTTTATGATGTATTTGCCTTCCTCTCTGCATCTCAGAAATAATAGTTATGATTTACTGAGCATGTACTATTTACCCTAATTCACTTTGCTATGTGCTAGTGATTATGACAATGTCCTAGGTTAAAATCAGGTAGTGACCATGATGCTGAGATGCAATTTGAAATATTAGGGGAGAAGAAAATATTTATCACTAAAAGTACCTGTAGAAATGTTTCAAACTAACATGTGTGTGAAAAATGTTTAACCATTAAACAGTCCTATATCAGAAGTGCCTTCGAAAGTGTGTAAGCAAAGGCTAGATTTCCTGTATGCCTGGCACATAATACATTTGCAAATATTTGTAGAAGAAATAAATGAGTCAATACATTTTTAGGAATGCTATAGAGAAAATGGATGCATTGGACAAGGAGAAGAACCAGATAATCACTAAAGTTCCTTTCAACCTTTTTCATGACTCCAAACAAATCCAATTTGGGAGTTCCACAGTTAGTCTTACTTTCAAAAAAGTCATTAACTGGTATTATTTACTTTTTCTTTTACTCCTTACTCTTTCTATTTAATATACAGCTGGACATTTAAAATGCTGAATTGTTTCCTTCAAGTTAGGAAATCTGAAACACAATATTTTCTATTTGAGACATGACAGCAACCTTAGACAATTTTCATCAACTTAAGTGAAGATGCCGTCTCTTGTGAATGAAATAACAGTAGAGGAAGGTCCTCGATAGAGGGGTTTAAGTAATTATCATATCTCAATTCTCCCAGAGTTAGGTCTTGAAAAAATGAGTGTATTATTTTCCCTGAAGTCGGCTTGTACCAACAAAACCCCACTATTTCATGATTACCCCCTAGTTTAGCTTATTGGCAATTATGTATCATTTAATGTTGACTATGCTCTAGCATTACCTTTCTCATCATAGTAAATGGAGATGTCTCCTGTTGATGTGTATACAATGTCATCTATGTCAGCAGCAAGGGCATTTTTATGGTTGTCAGGTAGTAAAGTAACCTTTTCCTTCAATACATGGAGCACCTAAGTATGGAAAAAGCAAACCATAGTTCACTTGTTGAATTTTCAAAAGCCTCTCAAAAAGCAGATGAATTCTTTATGGAATCAATTTTTCTAAGCCTATTGTTAAATTCACTACCATATTTACTCATATTCAAAAGCTAGGCTGAAAGGCATCAAATTGTTCAATAGGTAATTCCTAACAGAACATTCAGTATAAAGACAATTGAAAGACAGCGCGTTTACTTACTTATTCCTTAAGTAGCAAGTCATTCTATGCTTTTAAATGACCCAAAGTACCCAAAACTAAAGATACAGGGACTCTACTTTGGCTGATGGCACACATACCACTTTTAAGTAAGGGTAACATATATTATTCTATTGCAGGAGAATAGTACATTTATTTTTAAAGGAAAATTAAAAGTACACTTTACCTCTTTGGCCACAAGTTCTTCCAACAGATCAAATTTACACTGTGACAGTAACTTGGACACATGAGCAAAAGCCTTAAAGAAAAAAAGCGAGGAGAGGTTGGTAATCGTTATTTCAAAACACCATGCAAAATACCATACAATGTACAATGCTCACACTTAAATAGCTTAGTATCACAAAGACTATTTCATGATGAAGGTGGTAAACAATGTCAAATACTATGATACCACTGTTAGGCATGACTCCTTCAAAGTTGGTTGGCTTTTCTCTTCTCATATGGCTTTCCCACATATACAGTAGAGAGCTGACAGCCGATTATGTATCCACTCTCAGGAAAGGGGAAAAGATGGTGCGTGCGTACACATTTGCTACTCAATGAAAATCCTCCTACAGATTTCCTTTTAAAATAATAATGAAGTAATCACTGTTATCACTGTAATGACTATTATATGACACCCCCCTCTTAACCATGAACACAAAGAATTTGAGAAGCAGTGCAATCCAGATTGTAATGGGAGTCTGGAGATTTGGGTCTTCAATCTTCATTAAGATTGTTAAGGCAGGTTTGGAGAAGTGGAGAGAAGATAACGAGTTTACAGTCTAAACAGATGCCAACTCTGAAGAATGAGATCCCACTGTAAAGTAGGGGGGAGCCAACTGCACCCCTCCATATTCTTAGCAGTGAGAAATGAAACTGTATGTCAGACTCCACTTGTCTTCAAGGAGCTCTCAGGCTACTTGAGAAGGGAGGAGAGTAAACTGACAAGTTCAAGAACTATGACAGGGGTCAGAACAGGATGACCTGAGCAGAAGAGCCACTGAAGCCAATCTGGGAGGACCAGGGAGGGCCTCTTAAGGAAGTAACATCTAAGATGAAAGCTGAAGAACCAGCAGGACCAGGGGGATGCACAGGCACACCAGACAGACAATAACTGTTCGGGATGGGATGTTATGGGATTAACAGTGTTTCCCCCAAATTCATATGCTAAAGCCCGAGCTCCCAGTACCTCAGAAGGTGACTGTATTTGGAGACAGGGTCTTTAAAAAGGTGATTAAGTAAGATGAGGGTGGGCCTTAATCCAATCTAACTAGTGTCTTTGTAAAGAGGAAATTTTGACACACAAAGCACCAGGGGTACATGCACGCAGAGGGAAAAAACCACGTGGCAAACAGAACACAGCCATTTGCAAGCAAAGGAGAGAGGCCTCAGAAGAAACCAAACCTGCCAATGCCTGGATCTTGGACTTCTAGCCCCCAAACTGTGAGAAAATAAAGTCCTGTGGTTTAAGTAACCCAGACTGTGGTATTTTGTTATGCCAGCCCTGCCAAACTAGACAATAACAGAGTTGAATTTTGATAAAATGCATATATCCAAATGGATTCAAGGACACTCTGCAAACACTTTAGAGGCCCTAAGGGTTCAGAGACACTGTACATATTAATAAGCCTTCATGTGAGGAAGATAGGTGGCACTTAGGTAAGAAGAAACAAAGACCACAGTGATCATGGTGAAACCCAACCATTACATTCTAGTTTGCATGGCCAAGGTATGAGGTTTGGGGGGCCGAAGATCCTACCTGAGCAAATTATCTGATAAGATAATAAGGAACCATTAGGAGGCTGCTCTGACAGGCTTTGATAATACAGGATTATCTAACTCAAAGAGGCTTCTAGGAAATAGCCCTCTAAAACATGCAAGCAAGACACAGGAAAATAAACCCTGTATGATTAATGTGGTTTGAGGGCAGTAACAGGGAAGACAGATCATATGCCCATATCGATAGTGCGATATTGTGATAGAAGAAGAAAATACACACTTGTTCTTCATTCTGATTCCTGGCACAGAGCTCCTAAAACAAGCCCCTTTCAACCATACCTGAGTTTAGGCTAATGAGGTGACTGTTGTCAGAGGACTAACCATGTGATTAGAGGGTTGGAATTTTCAGTTCCACCCCTAGACTTCAGGGAGGGGAGGAGAGTTGGGGATTTTTGGCTCCAATGTTTTGATTCATCATGCGTACATAATGGAACCTCCATAAAAACCCTAAACAAAGGGACTAGGGAAGCTTCAAGGTTGGTGAACACGTGGAGGTGTGCCCAGAAAGCATGGAAGCTTCATGCCCTTCCCACATACCTTGCCCTATACATCCCTTCCATCTGGCTGTTCCTGAATTGTATCCTTTTTAATAAACTGGAAATACCAAGTAAAGTGCATTCCTAAGTTCTAGGAGCTGTTCTAGCAAACCATCGAACTTAAGGAAGGAAGATGTGGAAACCCCCAATTTATAACTGGCCAGTCAAATGGGGCCCTGATTTGTGATTAGCATCTGAAGTGGAGGCAGTCATCTAGGACTGCGCCTTAACCTGTGGGGTCTGCTTTAACTCCAGGGAGTGTCAGAGCTGTTGTAGGATGCCCTGTGAGGCCTTGATGACAAAGGAGTGTCTAACCTACAGAGGCTTCTAAGAAATAGCCCTCTTCTTCACAGAAAAGGTTAAAACTTGCGAACAAGAGATATAAGAAAACATATAGTATATGATTAATGTGGTTTAATGTCAGTAATAGGGAAGATATATGTACATATTAATGGAAAGCAGGGTGTGTGGCACTAATAAAGCTTAGCATTGGACCACCTATTTCCCTGCCTCATGTGATGAATAAAAGCTTGACTAGATTGTACTTAACCATTTCAATTTCTAGTGACTAGAGGACCAAGACTGCTTGTAGACTGGGTCACAGGACAGTGGTTACGATGCATCCTTGAGCCAACTGTTCTATCATTTGTAAAGGAGAGTTAGACTAGAATGATGATCCTTAAGGTGCCTTTTTGTTTTCATGTTCTCTGATTTTAAAAAATCTGAATGAACACGATCTAACGAAAACTTGATATTCATAACCCAAAATAACATTTTATTGCTGGGAGTTTAGCTTAAGGAGAAGGGGAAGTGGAGCCCATGAGAGCAGATAAACTAGCTAATGTTTCTGCACCAGATTGTTCCCAAACCCTAGAATTATACCCATGCAAAAAAAGATACAGTCGCATTAAGAGAACTAGTAGGGAGAAGGTTTTTTTGCCATGTCCTTTTAAATCTTAGGTGTTGAAGAACTGATTTGCTTGATATATATATTTTTTATTATTATGATATGTTAGTCACCATAGAGTACATCATTAGTTTTTGAGGTAGTGTTCCATGATTCATTGTTTGCATATAATACCCAGTGCTCCATGCAATATGTGCCCTCCTTAATACCCATCACCGGGCTAGCTCATCCCCCCACCCCCCCTCCCCTCTAAAACCCTCAATTTGTTTCCCGGAGTCCATAGTCTCTCATGGTTCGTCCCCCCTCTGTTTCCTCCCCCCTTCATTTACCCCACAGATAAAGATGTAGTGAAAAGAAGGGCCATATGCACCCCAGTGTTCATAGCAGCAATGTCCACAATAGCCAAACTGTGGAAGGAGCCGAGATGTCCTTCAACAGACGAATGGATAAAGATGTGGTCCATATATACAATGGATTATTACTCAGCCATCAGAAAGGATGATAACCCAACATTTGCATCAACATGGATGGAACTGGAGGAGATTATGCTAAGTGATTTGCTTGATATAAAAGATACATTAAGCAACCAATGGTTTAAGGCACTAGATTAATATTTGTCATGGATGACCAATATTCCTTTTGAAAATGACAGTGGTTAAATGCAAAAACACTGATTTAGATGAGGCAAAAATTGTTTACAGACTGGCTGATTAAGAGGCAGAGACACTACTTAATAGCAAGGAGGAGGGCTAAAATAGCTAACAGCTTGGAGACAAAATCAGAGAGTGGCTAAAAAGTGTTTCATGCTCCTCTGTGTTCTGAGGAAATGGGGCCTAAGGGCTGATTCCTGCCCATGTAGGAGAGAGGATTTCATTCCTTATTGACATATACATGAGCTGGTACAGTTATATAATGTTATGAGGTAGACAAACTCACATATCATCAGTGAGCACTGTGGAGCATAGTAAGATCATGCCAATTTACCTCAGCATGGGCCAAAGATTTTGAGAACTGACATGAGCAGAGATTCACCTCTTACAATGCTATAAGTCAAGCTTGCCCTTTGCTTTTTAATTTTTTATAAACACATAGAGCAGTCGAGAGAGTTGACTCAGGGAAGCAGGAACCAGGAGTTAATATTGACATTGATTATATAAAGTTGGAAACGATTTATGACTGACGGGTTACACAAACAAATATAAGTGGCTGTGTTTACAGAAATAATCTGAAATAAATTAGGAATAAATATATCAATATCAGTATACAATCAGTATTGTGAAATGATTAGACTAATAGCAGAAGTTTAAGACATATGGCAGTATGAACTGGGAAATAAACTATGACTTCTATTTATCAACAGTTCTGAAATGTTTGGGAATGACAAACTCTTGAAGGGATTCAAAAGAAATTTACATATGGACTTTCATCCTCGAAAAATGCATGTACACACAAAATCCGTTAATAATCTCAGGACCCAAAGTGACCATTGTGTGACAAGAGTAAGGCAGGGTATTACCAGTCACTCAGAGAGGGAATAGGCAAGGGTTAAAAGCAGTGTGCAGGGTGCTGTGCACTTATCGCAGGCCAGACTGTCTCAGCAAATTCTTTGAAAGGGGAAATCTGCTTATCTGTAGGTTATTCTTTAAAGAGTATGATGGGGAGGGATTGGGGGGTACGAAGATGGGCAAGGAAGCTCTACCAAATAGCTAGCAGAAGTTTTGTTTTTCTACCAAAATCATACTACTGCACTATGAAAACACTTATTTACTCTTCAAAACAATCTTATCTACTCATTCATTTATTCAACAAACATTTGTGTAGTGCCTACTGTGTGCCAGGCATTGTCTTCTTAATTTTGCAGAAAACCACGTTCAGAAAAGATAAAGCGATGTAGCTTTTAAGTGGCAGAAATGGGCTTTGAATCGAATCCATTTCTATCGGATTCAAAACCTGTAGAGTGGAAAAAGAAACTGGGGGACTTCACCCTCGTGTCTCAATCGGACCACGCAAACATAAGTGGAAGCTTAATTTAAGTCAAGAAGTAGCCAGAGGACTCTGTGTCTGGGTCACTACCCCTTTGGACAACTTGGGACCCCGTGAGGAAAACTCATCGCTAAACATTTCTTGGCGTGTAACAGCTGAACGCATGAGAGGCTAACAGGTCAACCCCAAGGAAATAAACAAACCTGCTTCGCTCCCTCAGAGAATTCTGCGATGCTGAACTCTTGGTCGAAATAGGCCCAGATTAGGAAGGCGTAAATTCTAGTCCGAACCCAGTTGATGGGGTTGGAGAATCCCAGAATGATCATCTTGGTTTTCTGGCGCGGCTGGGGCTGCTCCTCCGCGCTGTAGCCGCGCCGAGGGTAGGCAGGGAAAGCAGAGAAGGCGGCGGGGAGTCCCGGAGGGCTGAGCAGAGGACGCTGCGGGCCCCGAGCGAGCGGCGCCGAGGACCAAGCGACTCGAGGAAACGGGGCCGCTCCGGAGCCAAGGAGGCGGCGGCAGAAGCAGCAAAGTCCAGCCAACGGTGGCCTCACCTCGGCTACACTGGGAGTCCGGGGTCGAGCGGGCCCGCCTGACAGCGGCGGAAAGAGCAGCAAGCGGGGCAAAAGACGAACGGCCAGCGCCATTTTTATGACTTTTCACCCCAGTCCTTGTCTGTGCTGTGTCGAATGAAAGTCGGTGGGAAACCATCTGAGCAGCATCCGGAGAGAGACTAGTGAGCAAAGCCGACCTGCTGCTGCCACCTCTGGTCAGTCGGCCCCATTCGGCCTCTCCAGCACGCAGCTCACGTAGAGGCCTTTTAGGCCCGGGCCCAGCTCTCCCACCAGCCGCGCTTGCGAGTCCGCCGGTGCCGCGGACCTTTTCTCTCCGGCTCGTGTTTCCGGGCGGATGGCATACTGAGGAAGGTGTCAGGCCAGGGTTTCCAGGACTTGGGAGAGGACGGGCGTGAGCACTCATGGCCTGGCAGTGTCTCCCGGTACCCCGGCTTGAGGGCGTTTCGCAGGAACGGTTCATGCAGCACCTGTACCCGCAGGTGAGGCCCTCTCTACCACTTGGGCGGCTCCGAACTAGTTTCTTGAGACCCAGGGTATGGGGAGGAGGCAGCGGGCGGCTGGAGATGGTTGGTTGGCTCTCTGGCTAGGGGAGAGGGCTCATGGGGAATGTGGAATGGATCATCTGCTAAGTTTTCCAGAGAGAACAGCTTCACGTTTGGGGAGCAGGATGACAGCGGAGGGCTGAGTGCGAGAAACGGCTTGCCTAGTAAGCACTGCTCGCTGCGAAGAGTGGCCTTTCTGGGACTCTCTTATACGGCCTTCTTCCGTTACCATGGCAACGAATGGGGGCTTTCCCACCCCCACCCCATCTTGCATCGGGTTTCCTAGTTTAGAGGAGGTTTCACCGCCCCACTGGTGGCGCGTAAGGTGCCTGGTCTGCTCGAGTTACTGGATTCAGAAGAGCAATTTTTCACTGCACTGAGCCAGAGGGGAAGCAATGGGAATCCTTCAGGAAACTTCCACCGGTCTTGGATTCTAACTAACCTGGGTTCTAGTTCAGACATTGGAAGCTCTTACATGTGTAATTCGAACCTTAGTTCTTTAAGAGAAAAGAGGAAAATATTAAAGAGAAGTATTTTTACTTGCAGTGCTTTGTAAGGGAACCCATACTTCAGAGAAACTGAGACTAAAGAGCCCAACAGATATTTAAAGAAAAAAATAATCCACAAGGTTATAGTTAGTATGCTTAAGGTTGAACTCCTGTTTCCCCACAGTTTTTCTTGATATTTACAAGTGGTCATAGAGCTACAGTTCTCAGTATTAAAAAAGCAGGAATGAAATTTTTTCTTTTAGGAGTAAGCAACCTACAGAGAGGATCTAAGCTTTCATTTATTTTGGGGTCTAGTGCTGGATGGTTTGTTGTTGCCCTCCCCACCCCCACCTCAGGATGTGTTAGTATAAGATGTTTGCAGGGCACCATGGTGGAGATCCAGTGTTGTATGTGGAAATGCTTTGTAAGATGCATGGCAAAAGGTATTTTATAATGTAATCTTCCCAGGCAAGATATATAATATGTCACAGAGAACGCATCACTAAGTTTCATAAACTGGAAAATTGCAAACAACACTCTGGTCACAGTGTAATAAAATTAGAAATTAATGAAATTGGAAAACAAGATCTTTCTACTTGGACACACTAAAGAATATCTACAAGGGGGCATAGTCTTCATATTTTTAACATGTTTTAATAATTAACAGTGTGATATGGGTGCATGAATAGATAGACCAGAGAAATAGAACCAAAAGCCTGGAGATCTACATATATCCAGAAATTTCCATTTATATGGAGATTCAGTATGTGATGAACATGACATGTTAAGAATCACTAGGGCAAAGGAACTGTTAAATGGTGCTGGGGCAACTGGATAGTTTTAAAAAACTGGATCATTTTTAAAAAATGATAAATTAGATTTATATCTGAAACCATACACAAGAGTAATCTCTAAATGGATCAGAGACGCAAATATAAAAAAATGAAACTACACAGTACTAGTGGGTAGATTCCTCTATAATGTAGGTCTGTGGAAGGGCTTTCTAACTATGACTGAAAATTCAGATATAGTAAAAAATTAAAATTTGAATGCATAAAATACAAGCTGGGAAAAAATATTGGCAACACGTTTCATAAAAGGGCCATAAAAGCCCATGTATTTAAAAACTTTTAAAAACTAAAGGGCTGGGGTGTGAAAGGCCAAAAGTCTGATAAAATGTGAGCAGTTGACCAAAATAAATAAATAAAGATAAAATGGCCTCTCAACATAAAAAGATGTTCAGCTTTACTCAGAACTTCAAGCCACACTGATATGCCGTTTCTTATCTATCATTGGCAAAAAATTAGAAGGCTGATTTTTAATGATACTCTTGGTGAGGCTGTGATGGAACTTGCACTCTCACACTTTATGCCAAGTGGTACAACCCTTGTGGAGGGGAATTTGGCATATCTAACAAAACTATATATGTTTACTTTATGATCCAGCAGTCCCTCTTTTAGGAGTTTACTTTGAGGATTATTGCAGATAACCTAAAAAAACTATGCATAGGAGAGTGATTGATTAAATTGCTCATTTACACTATGGTGTACAAAACTGTGAAAAAGAGTGAGGGAGATAACCTGAACTGATAGCAGTGATTTCCAGGGTATATTTTTAAATTAAAAAAAATCAAATTACAAAAGAAAATACATAACATGCCACCTTTTTGTGAAAAAAAGAAAGGGAAATAAAGAAATATATATGTTTTTGGTCTCTTTGAAAAAAAAGAAAGAAAAGAAAAAAAACAAGAATGATAAGCCAGAAATGAGACTGGTTATCTATAGGGGATGAGTGAGTATGAGGTGAAAGAATGTGGCTGGGGTGACCTTTTGGTATAGTTTTGACTTTGGGGAGCACATTAATGTTTTACATTCTAAAGTAATAGTAATAATAAAATTAACAAGGATGAGGATGAATAAAAAACCCAAAACTCAAATATAGAATATAAAAAAATAATAAGCAAGGGGGAGGAAGATAAGTAACTCACTTTTGAACATAGTACATATGGTATGTCCTCAGTCTAAAGACAAGAACTGTAAACAAATACTGAATTCTAGTGAACAGACTTGTTTTATAGTGATGTGACTTAGCAATTGTGAAAGTACTTACTGTGAATTTATGCAACTGATTAAACATTGAGGATGATGGGGCAAGGTTTCTCATTGTTAAGAGAAAGGAGTTACAAATATATAAACAAAAATTAAAATGAGTCTTGTATTATAAGATCGGAATTGAGGTATCAGTATTAGAGGTATTATGGTTCGTTCATACATACATCCATTAAGTGTGTGTGTGTGTGTGTGTGTGTGTGTGTGTGTGTGTGTGTGGTATGTATGTATGAATGCTTGGAGGGAGAGAGAAATAGATATGGTATATACATATGTGGGTGGGGGTGTGCACACATGCGCATACTTGGGAAAAGGGAGAATGAATATACACAGACTTCCACATATTTCTTAGCTCTGTCCACTAAGAAGGCCTAGAAGTAATGAGACCCCAATACCAATGAATACATCTAACACCCAGATCATGGTTTCTAAGTAGCATTCCCTTTAAAAGAAACCAGAGCTGCTTGAAGAAATGACTAGGTCTGGGATGGAAAGAGTATAAAAGGATTCTGGATTGTGTTTTTGTGCTATAAAGTAAGGAAGTGTTCAGGCAAAAAGTCACAAGAGCCAGCTTAATTTGGGTCCTACTGGCCAAATCTAAGAAAGTTTGAGCATCACAATCACATCAGTAGATTATAACCAAGTGAATAAAATTAATAGATGGAGATAAATAAATAAATAAGCTCATTTTGACATTAGAAAGCCAACTAATGTAGAAGATGATGGAGTTTTTAAAAATAATAATTTTTGCATTCATCATAGCAATACTTAATTCAGGCAGGAATTACCAGTTGATCAAAATTAACATCACAAATAATAGGGCAAGATATCATGTGCTACCTGATGTGTTGCACTGAGGACACAACATTGCTTCTTTGGTACATTCCTTCTAAAAATGCATAACCTGAATCTAATCATGAAAAAACATCAGATAAACTGAAATTGAAGGGCATCCTACAAAATAACTGGCCTGTACTATTGAAAAATGTCAAGATCATGGAAGGAAAAGGCTGAGGAACTGTTCCAGATTAAGAGACATGGCAACTAAATGCAATGTGGCATCTCAGAAGTAGGAAAAAAACAAAAAGCAACTATAAGGGATATTATTAGGACAGTTAGCAAAATTTGGATATGGACTGTGAAGTAGTAGTAGTATATCAGTGTTAAATGTAGTTTTGATAATTCTGTGGCTATATAAGAAGATGTCTTTGTTCTCAGGAAATAAACTCCAGTTTTTGGAGATAAAGGAGTATGATGTCAGCAACTTACCTTGAAGTAGTTAAGAAAAAATTTAATTATTTTTAATAATATGTTCCTCTCTACACACACATAGAGTGAGAGCAAATGATAAATGGGGCAAATGTTAAATTAACTGTTGGTGAATCAGAGTAAAGCGTATATGGGAGTTCTTTGTTCTTGCAACATTTCCACAGGTTTGAAATAGTATCGAAATAAAAAGTTATGAACAATATTTGACTGTAAAATACAAATTTGAATCATTTATATTTTTGTCATAAATAATACTTGTGAAAATGCCTTTATTTTAAAAAGATTTATCTCTCTCTCTCTCTCTCTCTCTCTCTCTCTCTCTTTCTTTCTGTCTATTTGAGAGAGACAGAGAGAGAGCAAGTGTGAGTGAGGTCAGGGAGGGCAGAGGAAGAGAGAGAATCTTGAGCAGACTCCCTGCGGAGCACTTGAGCCCAGATGTGGGGCTTGATCCCATGACCCATGAGATCATGACCTGAGCTGAAATCACTAGTTGGATGCTCAGCTGACTGAGCCACCTAGGCACCCTGAAAATGCTTTGAATAATGTTCAGCTTTCTTGTTCTCAGCTAGTGATGGTACTGCTGTTTTATTTGGTTTTGTTTTCTTAATGTTAAAATTTTGTTCTAAGTATATTACATTGTTGCTCTTCCTGCTTTGTAGCATGAATTGTCAAAAGGTTTGAGTTTGAGCATTTTAGGAATAAGAATCATTTAATTGTCCTTCTATTGCCAAATATAACTCCTGATATTATTTTTTATTTTCCCTAATTTTCTGTTGTATATTTTTCCCCACTTACAGAGAAAACCCCTAGTGTTGGAGGGAATTGATTTGGGGGCATGTACAAGCAAATGGACAGTGGATTACCTGAGCCAAGTTGGAGGGAGAAAAGAAGTAAAGATTCATGTTGCTGCAGTTGCCCAGATGGACTTCATTAGTAAGAACTTTGTATATAGGTATTTAGTTCTGTGGTTTACTCTGGGACTACAAATAACTTATTTTAAACCTTGAAAATATTTTTGTGTTATTATACAAAGACCATATGGCATTACATCTTTTGGCTGCTTTGACATAGTCATGGAATAGCTTGCTAATTTTTAAAGAATAGCTTTTAAAAGACAAGAATTCTGAGTTTACACAATTATATAAAGACATTTTCAAAGACCATTTTTTCCAAATAGGGTATACGCCTGATACCTTTCGGAGCTATGGAAGGAACTGGATTTCTGTAACTGGAGTTAAGAGTACCTCTAACGTTGGCAGTGCCATACTCATTCAGTGCTTCATTAATTAATTGATCCTACCTCATTAGTAATTGTTATCTAGAGTAATGAATTCTAAAGTTTTCCTTCATAACCTATTTTGATTTTTAATGCTTTTATTTTTAGAAAATTTTCTAATTCCGAATTGTTACAGAAGCATAAGCCCGTGTTTTCTTTTTCTGCTCTCTCCAGAAATAAAGAATAGGTAGTTGCTATGATTGGTATAGTTTTTCATCAACTTGGATAGTTTTAAAAAAATCCTACAAAATTTTCTCTTTTGGCAAAATAACTTAAATACTTTTAATTTCCCTTGTGGTGGTTGTTTTATGTTTTGGGATGTCTTAAAAGTAAGTAAGATAGTTAAAAGCTGCTGAATGTCCAAACTTGAAAGTTTTAAATGTTGCGATCTTATAGATGTAATATGTTATTTATTCCCATGTTTCATTAAAAATATTAAAAAGCAAATTTTTATATTCTGAGCACGTGCAGTTTCCAACAAATTCAGTCTATTGAAAAACCGTGTAGTTCACAAAAGATTGATTTTTAAAGAAAGGTGGTTCTCACTGTTCCTTCCAGATAGAGATGAGTTAAACAGAGCTTGTAATGTCCAGAGCCATTCCTTTCTCATTAGAGTTTTCCAAGCTCATATAGCAGCTTGCCAAAGCATTTCTTAGTTTTTGATCCTTTGAATATTCACCGTTATAGTTTTGATTTTTAATAGGCCGTGAATTGAATTTAATTGCTGTAAGTTTTTCTAAGTGTAAGAACTTTTCATTTTTTATTAAATCAAAAAGGTGGAAGAAAGTGCTGGAATGATGAACATTTTTAAGCTGGCAGTTAATGATGTTTATTTTCCAGAGAGTCCAAAGCCATAACAAATGGGTATTGAAACTTCATCTTGAGTTGCTTTGCTGTTTTGTCATGTTCCATAAACTTTTCAAAACTTGTTTTTGAATCACATACATTATGTAATAGTTCCTATCCCATCTTTCTCCAAGCCTTTCACTAAAGCTACTAAAGAGTTGCAAGATTATTTTCTTAGTGCAAGAAAAAAAATAGATTTAATCATTTTTGGCAGTTACCAGGGAGTAGGAAAGAAGGGAGGCATCTGGGTCAGAAAGAGTCTAGGAAGGAAGAAATTGTACAGACATACATCATTGTTATCACTTCAGTTTAAGGTTGCATTTCTGCTTATTAAATATTTGAAGAGCAATACATTTCCAGGTCTCAGCTTTACTTCTTTCTTCTTGCTGGCTCTCATTGTTCTTCCAGAACCAGGGTACTGTGAGCGAGAGGAGTATTGTGTGGTGAAAGATTACTGTCGGTATTCTTCTGGTCATAGAGTTAAAGAACTAAATCAGTCTGACTCATATAAGCTTTATTTAACTGCTTCTGTCTATCATATCATCTAATTCCTGTTATCACCCTGCTCTTATTATTTATTATACTTTTATTAATCCTGATCTTGAGTTCCCAAAGCAGTCTTTGCAAATGGGGAACAGGACAGTGAAGATTTTTTTTTCTTTTTCTTAATGTTGGTAACTGCTTTCATGCTGCTGAAGGGTACATTATCATTGTTAACCCCACCATTTATCCTTTACTGGGCACTTACTATATATCAAGTACTGTGCCATGCATCCTAGATTATGTTAGTCATTTAATTTAGAAACAGTCTGTGAGGTAGTTTTTGTTTTGTTTTCAGTAATTAAACAGTTGAGAAAATGGAGGCTTAAAAACATTAAGTAACTTACCCAGGATCATATAGCTTGAAATAATGGAACCAAATTTGTACCCAAATTTGCTTGACTCCACGGAACCCATGATCCTAACCCCTCTTTGATATTACCTCCCTTACTGATGTGATTACCAGTCCAGATAGATGGAACTTAAATAGCAGATGCCCTTCTTTTTGAAACACGCGTAGGGTAGATAAAACCTCGAGTCTAAGAGACTTCCTAATTCATACCTGTTTCCCCCCTTTAAGCTTTGCTTCTTCAGAAACTCTGACAGGCACCACTACCTAAGGAAAAAGATTGCTGAGAGCACCCAAGTTCTGCTTCTCTGGGTTGAGTTACTCTATCTGCCCTGTTCTTATAGAGGTCTTGAAACACTTCTGAGTTTTCCCTAGTAAAAAGATAAGCCTGAACACCACCAATTACAGGGGTAGCCCTAGACCTGAGAGGCTTCTGTAATTTCCCCAAACTCTTCAAAGTTGCTTTGGTAGGAATGAAGGGTATATGGTGAGGTCAGAGATGGAAAACATTGCATAGGAAGATGCCAAGTAAATTTGTTGATGTAATTAACTAGAAACTGTAGTAGCAAATTGGTCTGAGCAGATGGCAGACTCCTGTCTTCTCTCTTGCAGTGCTCACTCTTACACATAATCATCAGCAATGTCCTCAAGTTCAGATTGACATTCACACCCACAGTCCATAATCTGGCATCAGATTCACTTAGCTTTACCAAAGGATACAAGGCAGGAAACCACATTCTAGCCGTAAAGTATCAGTGGAAGTCCTTATACCAATCCAGGAGCCGTTTTTTTTGGTTCACCGAGTGACAGCTTAATTGCAAGGGAATAAGACTATAAAGATGGGTACAGAAACACCTTAGCTAAATTAAGCCACATAATCGACAAAAACCAGTGACATGAAATGGCCCATGAATTTAGTTTCTAGGTTCCTCCAAGGGACAAACTCAATTACAAGAGTGGGTGGCCGTATCTTTTGTTTCTTAACAAATGGATATAATCCACTCATCAGCCTTTTAGTTCAGACATAGTTCATCAATCAAGGGTCATTTTTACAATAAACAATGTTAACTGATATCATAGGTGACATTCCACATTTATCTTAACTCATTATGTTTCTACAAAAACATTGCTAGGAAAAGGTAAGCCCAAGGTCGTCATCTTATAGAGAAGGAGAAAGGGTTTTTGCTAATCCTTTTTCTCCGCTCCCTCAGTACAGATTTCAAGTGGAAAGATATTTAGTGGTAAGAGTGAAAAGACTAGAAGAAAAAAAGAGAGAGAGAAAAGACTACTACTCTTAGTCAGAGGTGTGGAGGTTGGGGTGAGAGGCTTTTGACCCAGATGCTTTTGAGGACTTCATTGTCTTGATTTTACTGTTATCATCTTCATGTAGGGGTCAGTACTTTTGCTTCCAGAATGGTGAAGGGACAGGATAGGATCCAGAGAAATGGTAGCCCTCCAGGCTCAAGAGTGAGATAAAAGGAAATGAACTGCTTCTGTGATGTTCAGCCCTGTTTATAACAAGGGAAGGAGACAGCCATTTGAACAGAAATATTGAAGAAGAATGAAACATGGTCACTTCCCTGAATTCTCCTTGAGGTATTCCTCAGAAGCCTTAAAATGACAGAGTGGTGAAGAGATTGAGAGCAGTGTTGTGGGCTTCTGTTTTCTGTGGTAGTGCCAAAAGGCAGGAAGATCAGTGAGAGAGTGAAGGACAGGATCTTACTGGACCATTTGCCTACTATTTCTTCCAAAGTAGCACTTAGTAGTTTTTCCCATTCCTCAGTCGCAAGACTTATTTTCCTCTGACACTTGAAGTAGCACATTTGAAAGTTTGTGTATATCCGAAGGTAACCAGATACCATAGAAACATTTTTCTAACAGTAACTTGGAATAGGAGGGTATTGACATAAGCATTCATCTGTCCCATAGATTTAAAAATTTAGTTTTTGAAATCATAATTTTAGACAGTCTAGGGCAAATAAGCACACTGCTAAATGAATTTTGAAAATTTAGAATTCCACATAATAGATTATAATAAAATTATGGCTATTATAAAACAGAAGAGCATATACAACTCCAACAAGCCTATATATATAGTGATAAGGGTATTACTAGTTGATTCATTGAGTCCAAGGCTTCTTTGTCTTTATTTCAGAACTTTACCTTTTGATAAGTTGGTTCAGAGGGCAGCTGAAGAAAAGCATGAAGAATTCTTTATTTCAGAGGTAACTGCTTTGAACATACTTTCTTTAGAAAGCATTAATATGTATATACTAGGTGGATTTTCTTATACGAGAATATTAGATATACAAGAGCTGTAGCCTTCTCTGATGGCTGTTTTTAAGGTTTGGTTGTGTATGCCAATAGACCTAGTTTTGCTATTTATTAGCTCAAACCTTGGCCAAATTATTTTTCTGTGCCTCGGTATACTCACTATAAAATAGGAACAATAATAGTACCTATTTGATAAGGTTTTTGTGCAGTTAACTAAATAAAATCTGTAGAGTACTTAGCACAATTCCTGACATGTAGAAACTACTCCCTAAATGTTAGCAATTAATAATACTTTCTTTGAAAATGCTTTGGTCTGGGGCGCCTGGGTGGCTCAGTTGGTTAAGCAGCTGCCTTCGGCTCAGGTCATGATCCCAGGGTTCTGCTCAGCAAGGAGCCTGCTTCTCCCTCGCCCTCTGCCCCCTGCTTGTGCTCTCTCTCTCTCTCTCTCTGTAAAAAAAAAAAAAAAAGAAAAGAAAGAAAGAAAGAAAATGCTTTGGCCTGATAGGCAAAGTTCAAATGCTGAAGGAGAACTTTATTTTCATATCTTATTGACTGTTAGACTATTTCTGTATTTTATTATTGTTATTATCAGTGTGATTTCTGTTGTATTTGCTATAACATTTGTTCAGGATTAAATGCAGAAGAATTCTACTTATTTACATTATAATCCAGTTTTAAATAATTCAATTTAAATATCTTGAGATAAAGCACTGAGGCTTATATATAAATACATTTTTTAAAAATTCACTGTTATCTCTAAAGCACATTTTAAAAATAAACTGCTTTTTAAGCTTTGAATAAAGCTGCTATCTGCATTTGAGCCAGCTGGGCTGGTGGCCAGTTTGGTAGTGACAGGTGCTGCCTGCTCACAGTTGTCTCAACAGGTAGTGAGTGATTACACCAGATTACCACCAGGATCCCTCCAAACTCTGCAGGTCTGAAAGGAAAGGCGAGGATTGGGTAGGGGGAAGCCATCAGACAGTGACCTAGAACTGAGGGACTCTGCCAGCTCACTGTGGAACTCCTGAGCAAAGACCGCCTATTAGAGGAGTGCTGTGTGGGTGGCGATGTCTAGGCCTTTTACCATCTTGCTCAGTCATTGGTTTGGCCTACCCCAAGAAGAGCATGACCTTAAAAGGCTGAGGTGGACCTGAAAGAATTAATAATTGGCATCCGTAAGTTAATCACGCTCTTTGCAGCTAGCAACAAGTTCTTTCTTGAAGGGGTTCTGAGCAGTGCACCTCTGTGTCTGCCCCATGAATTTTTTCCCAATCCTGAAACATTAGAATTGGTAGAAAACCCTTAGGATTTTGAAGAACATACTTTGAAACCTATTTAGCCATAATAAATTTATAGAAATTATCTGGTACTACTTAAAAATATAAAAACATTGAATCTGAGAGTAGAGTTAAATTTTTGGTCATAGATTTATAATATTTTGTTAAGGTAAATAACATGGATTTTTGAATTTTGTTCAGGTAAAAAAGAGGCAGAATTCTTGAGTTGGATTGCCCTTGTGCTTGACCCAGTATCTTAGTTCTCTCATTCTTAGAGGAAAGTCAGGCAACAGTAGTGTTTTATAATTCAAACAGTTCCCTCTTACAGCTACTCAATGAAGGGTAATTGTCACTTTTTTAAAGTATGAGCATAAATTTACTACTCTGAAATGACACTTTTTTTTTTAAATGACATATTTCTAATTCATACATGAACTGACTCTAAAGGATTTGGCTTGAGAATTTATATGGCCAGTGGTAGGCTTAACTTTATAAAATGCAGTGTTCCAGATGTTTAAGAAGTGTATTACTGAGAGTATAATTATTGCATTTATCTTCTATTCTACGTTTGCATTATATTAAGAAGTTTGTTATTGGCCTCAGCAATACCTTGAGATCATGTGTGTTATACAAATGAGAATTCTTTTAAGTCTTCTTATTGTAAAGAGTCTAAATAATTTAAAGCCTAAATTAAGCATTGTGTTTTAGGTATAATAGATATGTGTTGCCTTTCATACTTACATATTTTATGAATCCAGTCATTATTACAAGCAGCCTATAAAGACATTTCTTCATATGGCCACCAGAGAGCATTACTAGAAAGGGTAAGAAAATAGAACTGTTTCAAAACAACTAGGTTAGATTTTAAAACTCATTTCCTTCCATCTTTACTTTCTGTTATTTTTACATGAATATTTTTGTTACTTTTCTTTGGGGCATTTAAGGATGAGAAGTACTACTTACGGTCACTTGGGGAGGACCCTAGAAAGGTAAGAATTCTGAATGTAAAACAAAGACTTAAAACCTAATGGATGTATGTATTTAAACTGGCACTGTAGTTTTTATACTTATTGCATGACATATGACCTGTTTCATCTTTTTCCCATTCTTTTCTCAATGATTTCTGCCCTTGAATAAGAAGTAAAATTATTAGGGGTGCCTGGATTGCTCAGTCGGCTGAGTGGCCAACTCTTGATTTCAGCTCAGGTTATGAACTCAGGGCCCTGGGGTCAAGCCCTGAGTCAGGCTCTGCACTTAGCAGGGAGTCTGCTTGAGGATTTTCTCTCTCTTTTCTGCCTCTCCCCTGCTTGCATGCATGTGCTCTCTCTCTCTCTCTCTCTCTAAAATAAATAAATGAATCTTTAAAAGAAAAAAAAGAAGTAAAATTATTAAAATTTGATTAGTTTTTAAGTAGGACCATAGTATCTTAGTGTTTAAAATCATCTCCTCTAATCTCTACACAATTAAAAAATCCTTTCTACTATATTTTACAGATGGCCATTCAGCTAATAAAATATAATCTAAAATAATTATTAAAATATTGAATAATTCACTAATATAAGCTTTGACATGTATTCAGAGTCAAATTAATATGGCTGCATTGTTAAGGAATGTTCCCTAAAATGATCAAGTAGGATTCTGTTTTTTCCTTTTCTGTCCCCATTTAGTTCTGGACTTCTTTTAGTCTCTTTCCTTGGTAAACCCACAGGTTTTATGTAGTTGATAAAGTTCAAATTGTTAACTCCTAAATTTTAAATACTCATTATTGGGGTAGATGGCAATTGTGTGATTGTTGTCTAAATAGGAAGAACCTATTAATGAAGCATATTAAGATTAACTGTACTGATACTGTTGAATCTGCAGTCTGTTACATAGTCTGTTACTCTTTCATTTGAAAGATCATGTGTTGACTGTAGTCACTTACTAGTATTTTAAAGCAAGGAACAGAGTTTTACCCCATTCCTCCTTAGTATCATGGGCTCTGATGGCAGCCTGTGAGGTAAAACAAGCATTACACAAATATTGCATTTATTATTAAAATTCTTACCATGTTTCTCTCAATGCAGGATGTTGCAGATATCAGAAAGCAGTTTCCTTTACTGGAAGGAGATATCAAGTTTCCAAAATTTTTCAGAGAGGAGCAGTTCTTTTCCAGTGTTTTTCGAATTAGTTCACCAGGATTACAACTTTGGACCCACTATGATGTATGCTACATAAATGAGAAATCTGAAGCTACAGTAGATATTTAGCACTTACAGACATAACATTTACAGTTTCAATTTTCTGTAGACTACTGTAAGGATCTTGGAGACATAATTTGCTGAAACACTGAGATTTGAAAACAGGTGCTCTGCAAGTTGGTGATACGGGAATAAATTATTTAACTAATGCTATAGCCTAGTTAGTTTCTCACATTTGCATTTCTCTGTGGTGGTGTTCTTGATTCATTATATTTTGTGTGTTTGTGTTAAGTTTTATGAAGTGGTTTTTTAATATGTGAAAAATGGCCACTAGGTGAGGGGTAAAGTTGTACAAGTGGAAAAAGCAATAAGGTTGTGACAATGAGGATGGGGAAATGATACACATGACTAGATGGAACTGTTATTCAAGAGGAAGGCAGAAGTTTCTGGAGAGCCATTTCCAGTTTTAAGAATTTAGGGATTTCTGAAGGTCTTAGATTATACATCCCTTGAGAATGTGAAATGTCCACTGTATTTGTTGAGCAGCAAGATGTATAGAATATTGTCCCTGATCATTTACTCTATGATATTATAATTATACTTGCTTAAATATATGCATATAAATATTTTAAACACATTAAAAGTATAGTATTGTGTATGGTTTGGTGTCAGGTGGATAAATTTAGGAAGCTAAAGCAATACCTTAATGGGCTTCTAAAGATAAAATAATTTTTTAAAAAGCTCTGAATCAAGCTATATTAAGTTTTATAAGTGTTATAATTCAGCTGAGGGCCCCTTGGGAGAATTTTAACATCATAACTAATTAAATGAGAAAGACATAAATTATTAGCATATTTTTTAAAGGTTTTGCATAAATGATGTGAAAGAATGATGTGGTAACTTAAATATATTTTTAATTGTATTATGTGACTTTTAAATTTTAACTAGTATCACTTTTGTCTAGATTTATAATAGAATTCTATACAGATTTTCTTACATTAAGAATAAGTCAAAGGAATGCTTGTTATATAAAGTTTACATAAGAAAAGTGTTAATAATGAAAGGAAAGATGCTTAGGTAGAAGCGATATGTAAATAATTATGAATATATTTCGCTTAGTATATATTTTAATTCCTTGGCTGAGAATTACATAGCTCTGCCTTTTAACATTTTCCACAAAGCGTACCCTTGTATATGCAGAAATAGTAAAGATTACTCCATTAATAAGTACATCAAGAGAATTTGCCAGGTTATAATCCTATAGAAATAATTTGGAAATCAAGATGCCTGTAAAGCTAAAGTATGGTTGGCCATATGTATTAAAAGAATTTAGCGATGGTTGATTACAGCAGTACCTTGTGTTTTCCCAGCACTTAATTTTTCTGTGCTTTCAATCTGTTGCCTGATGTTGGCTGTGTAACATTCCTTGACAGATAAGTAAGTACTAACCAAGGAGAGCCTCAAATAGGTGTCGTCACTACCCTCCCTGTCAGAATGGTGGGGCAAGGGCAAATTGCCTAATTTGCCCTAATGGTTTGCCAGTCCTTCCCATTTTAAGGCAGTGCTGCAGGAATATCTTTAATAGAGGCACAGTTGTATTTAAATAGAAATGTTTGCATTGTTAGATTAGAGTATTACTGTAAGTGTTTTAGATAATGTGAGTCAAGTCCTACTGAAGGATAGGATTTACCTTCAACTGTTTGGAATATACCATTGGTTGTTTATTTAAATTTTAGATATTGCTTATCCATAAGTTCTTATTGGCCTTCAGGTAATGGATAACTTCTTAATACAAGTGACGGGAAAAAAGCGTGTTGTACTATTCAGTCCTCGAGATGCCCAGTATTTATATTTATCAGGTACTTTTTTTTTAAGTTTATAATTATGATGTATTTGTGTTTTCCACATGTATATATGTAATGATAGGCTGTATGAACAATGAAATTTTCAGATTCTCTTAATTATATTATAGGCATGTCAATAGTCAAAAAGGGTGGATCATTGAAAATTGTCTTAGGTTTCAGGAGAATAGTAATTCTTATTACAGTGTGGATACAATAAATAATTATACAGAAAAGAATAAATTTTCAGGTTTATATTTGTGATTATCTTTTTAGAAATGCTAACTTCGCTTAATCTATATTATCCTTTTTGGAACTTTTCAGGTACTAAATCAGAAGTACTGGATATAGATAACCCAGACTTAGCTAAATATCCGCTGTTTTCCAAGGCTAGAAGGTATGAATGTTCCCTTAAAGCTGGAGATGTATTATTCATTCCTGGTAAGATTTCTAGACTTCATTCATTTGCTGTTTATAAAATCTGTACTCTGTCACTCATCCATTACATGATTTTTTTTTAGTACAAAAGTATATTTGTTATATGCATTCTATTCTATACAAGTTGATTTTTATATACAACTGTGTATGTGTGTTTAAAGTATGCTTAAGCAAATTCTTATAAAATTAACAGTCTTGCTTTTCAAAGGCAATCTATAAATATACCATTATACTCTTATTAAAATGACATCAAACAAGATACTTTATATCTGGGAAAGGATTATACCTGATTGTTCTTTTTAATCATTTCTAAAATATTTGCATATTGGGACACCTGGGTGGCACAGTGGGCTAAGCGCCCAACTCTTGTTTGGTTCAGGTCCTGATTTCAGGGTTGAGAGATTGTGCCCCACGTTGGGCTCCGCACTCAGTGCAGAGTCTGCGTAAGACTCTCTCCCTCTCGGGGCGCCTGGGTGGCACAGCGGTTAAGCGTCTGCCTTTGGCTCAGGGCGTGATCCCGGCGTTATGGGATCGAGCCCCACATCAGGCTCCTCCGCTATGAGCCTGCTTCTTCCTCTCCCTCTCCCCCTGCTTGTGTTCCCCCTCTCACTGGCTGTCTCTATCTCTGTTGAATAAATAAATAAAATCTTTAAAAAAAAAAAAAAAAAGACTCTCTCCCTCTCTCTCTGTCCCTCCCCCTCATCTCTCTAAAAGAAATAAGTAAATCTTTAAAAAAATAATAAAATATTTGCATATTTTAGAACTATGTCACTTAAGTATTTACCAAGAAATGGTAAGTATATTTTAAAGCCAAAACAGATTAGAGATTTTATTAAATATCAAATTGTTATAATCTCAACACCTGTGATGTCTTTTGTGTGCATTATTTTCTATGGTCTGAATTAGTGTCACTTAATTTCTTTGCACAATAGGCATTAGTTGTTAGTAATTGATGTAATTAACATCTGTAATTATTCAAAAGTGAATACCTTAAGATTATAAAAATCATAATTAAGATTAAAGGAGTGCATTAACAAATTGTTTGTATAGTCGTATTTCTCATATTTAAGTTAATATATTTTTAATCATTAATACCTCTTTTTCAGGGCACCTGGGTGGCTCAGATGGTTAAGCGTCTGCCTTCAGCTCAGGTCATGATCTCAGAGTCCTGGGGTTGAGCCCCATGTCGGGCTCCCAACTCAGCGGGGAGTCTGCTTCTCCCTCTCCCTCTGCCTCTCCCTCTGCTTATGCTCTCTCTCTCAAATGAATAAATAAAATCTTTAAAAAAAAATACCTCTTTTTCAGTGACAGAATTAAGTAAAAAAGTATTAATAAAAATATGATCTCATTTGGTTCTACATTATAAATTGCTTGAGGACAAGGAACCATGTTTTGGCAATCTTTGTATTCCCTGAGGGGCCTGATACAATGTCCTTAGCATCATTGATTATCTATAAAAATTTTATACATTAACTTCTTATTCTTATGTTCTTTGTAAACAACCAGCACACTAGTCTTTATTTTAAAGGATTTTATTTATTTATTTGACAGAGAGAGAGACAGCCAGTGAGAGAGTGAACACAAGCAGGGGTAGTGGGAGAGGAAGAAGCAGGCTCCCAGCAGAGCAGGGAGCCTGATGCGGGGCTCGATCCCAGGACTCCGGGATCACGTCCTGAGCCGAAGGCAGACGCTTAATGACTGAGCCACCCAGGAGCCCCAGCACACTAGTCTTTAAATCCATTGCGATTATTTAAATTTTTTGGTTTTGTGTCTTTGGAGAATGGTTAAGAGCTATGCAGTTTTCTCTTATTCTGTATACAACTTAAGAAAAAAAAGAGCCAGAAATACTAACATTTGCATATATTTTTAAATAAAAGCAAAACCCCCATCTTTGCATTTAAATTTAACAGAATGGTTAGCTTTTTTTCCTGTTATATTGAATAAGGAAAAAGATTCTGAAAGAAAGAATAGTTAAGATTAAATCCATGTTTGAAACTAGTTTTGCAAATCAAAATATTTTAAGCTTTTGTTTTTCCTAGAGCACTCTTAGAATGAGTTTGTTTCTAAAATTTAGCATCTTGTAAATCTTACTTTCTCCCATTCACAAGATTAAACATTTTTTGACGTGACTGGTATTTTAAGATTTTATTTATTTGAGAGAGAATACTGGCAGGGGGAGGGTGGTGGGCAAAGGGAGAGGGAGAAGCAGACTCGCCACTGAGCAGGGAGTCCCACTCGGGGCTCCATCCCAGGACCCTGAGATCATGACTTGAGCCGAAGTCAGACCAGACGCTTAATGGACTGAGTCACCCCAGTGCACCGTTTACATGACTAGTATTTCATCTTGGTTATATTGTGATGTTGCTTTCCTATTCCTATAACCCCCATAGTTTGAAAACATTTAGACTCAGTTGAAAACAAAGAAATAAATGTTCTAGAGGAAGTGAAAAATTAATTAGCTATATCATATGATAAAGTTTATTCATCTTCTCCACCACCAAAATATTTGCTTTAGTTTTATATACTTATTGTACAGGAGCTGAAAGGAATATAAGACATTTATAATTGCATTACAAATATAAGTATAAAACTAAGGAGGCTACAATGAATGCAGATTTAAGCAAGTTATAAAACCAAATGCAGCTTGAATACGAAGTCTTTGAGAACAAAAGTACTGTGCTAAGGCAGAAAAGGTCAAAGATACTCCTCAAATAATTGAAATGTTCTGTGTACAAAAAATAAACACTTTTAATGTGGTTGTATGACTCAGGAAGTGTAAACAAGTAACACAAAACATAGCCCCAAATTACAGAACTACAAAACAAATATAACTTTATTATGTCTTTCAAGTTAAAAGGGAATATTGCTATTTCCAAAAGTTTTAAAAGTAGGGTTGTGTTATTGACACTTTAAATTGGTTGGCAATTCATAAAAGTTAAAATGATTCTGTTAAAAGCTGGGAGTGTGCTAACGAAGGGATCTAGTTACAAGAATTTCTTACATTGGCTATATGCAATTTGTGATATTTCACTGACATTTTTTTTTCTTTTTTACTCTAGGTTTTATTTTTAACTTTTTTTTCTCTTTAAACTTTTTCCAGCTTTATGGTTCCATAACGTAATTTCTGAAGAGTTTGGAGTGGGAGTGAATCTCTTTTGGAAGCACCTTCCATCTGAATGCTATGATAAAACAGATACCTATGGAAACAAAGATCCTACTGCAGCATCAAGAGCTGCACAAATTTTGGACAGAGCTTTGAAAACACTGGCTGAATTACCAGAGGAATACAGGGACTTCTATGCACGGCGAATGGTCTTACACATTCAAGATAAAGCCTATAGCAAAAACTTTGAGTAAATAATGAAGTGAATGCAGTGAATATAAACTTTTAAATACAGTTCAACTCAAATATTGGAAAAATATAACCACATGTAAATTATTTTTTAAAAGATTCATTCTTTGTTAAAATAGGAAAGAAAAACCTCGGATTTATAGATTAAATATATATGAATTGTTTATATGGTTTCTATTTAATATAGATTATTATGGGTGGGACCACTCTAGCTTTCAGATGCAAATAACTAAAAATCCAACTTAAAATGACTTAATAAAATATATTGAATCATTATACATGAAGTCTGCTGATAGAATGGGCTTTAGTATTTCGATCCAGTGATTAAGTAGTGTCACCAAGAGCCTCTAGGATTTTTCCTCCCATTTTCAACAGCAGCATTGGCATCATCCTAAGGCTGGCTACTCTTGTGGTCATGGGATGATTGCCAGTAGCAGTTTGAGCCATGTGCGTCTTCATTTACATGCAGTGGAGGAGTCAGGCTGGATTCCAGGGGCCTTCTCTTAATATGCAAAAGCTTTCCCAGGATTTGCTACCAAATCCTTGGGTCTCATTGACTTAAAAGTAGCTTAGACCTGTCCATCCCTGAGTCAGTCACTGGAAAAGGGTATGGAATAACCCATAGGCCAGTTGGGTCTCCTGGAGCTTAGAACCCTCTTCCTCTGAGGCACATGGGGTATATATGGGGACAGCATGGATAATTTTTAAAATCAGGATTGAGATTAGGAAAAAAGGTGAGCAACCAACAATATCTACTACATTTATCTTTTGAGCTTTTTATTTTTTTTAAGATTTTATTCATTTATTTGACAGAGAGTATAAGCAGGGGGAGCAGCAGGCAGAAGAAGCAGGCTCCCCGCTGAGCAGACCCTGACATGGGACTCCATCCCAGGACTCTAGATCATGACCTGAGCCAAAGGCAGATGCCTAACCAACTGTGTTACCCAGGCGCCCCCTTTTGAACTTTTTAAAATGCGGATGTCTAGGTCCCAACTTTATAGATTTTGATTTAGTATGTTTGGGGTTTGGTATAGTATCTGTATTTGGTAAACCTCATGGGTTGTTTTGATGTATAATCAGGATTGAGAACAGTTGGATCAGATGATAATAATTCAGATTATTAGTTTTGTGATTCATCCAAAACATGTTTAATCTGATCCTGGTTTTTCTTGGCACTCAGTGTAAGTCAGGCCTGCCTCTTTTTTCAGTTTTTCAATGTCAGAAAATACTCAAATCTGTTTTAATTTATACTTATAGCTAAACTTCAACCCCGTTAGTTTTCCCTACTAAATGCTTTCCCACCTATCCCTTTTTTAGAGAAATTATTTAAGAACAAATACAGGAGAGATCCCAATAATGTTGTCATCATTGAAGACAATGAGCCATTGTATGTGGATCTGTGCCATTCTTTGTTTTGCACCTAGTAATTCTATTGCAATGTCACTGAAGAAAGACCAGATACATCTACTGAGCACAAATGTGCTCATCTAAAGTAATGAGTGCCTCAAGTTGGTGCATTTTAATTATGGAGAAAATTTTTTCTGTTAAAGTAATTCATCCATTCATATCCTGTGTTTGCAGTTGGATTAATTTCAGGATTAAAAAGCAGGTTATAATAAATAAGAAAGGAAAATATATAAAAAATTATTCTGAACTTCTTAGGTGTCTTTAGGAAGAGATTAAAGTTACTCAGTTAAAAAAAGTGAAAAGATGGTCTGTTAGAAAAGGAATTACTACATTAGTCAGATTTAATGATTAGTTTTTTTTCATCTTTGATTACTTCTTACATTAAGCAAAGAAATTCTTTAATGATTCCTTTTCCTTTGGTTAGGAAAAAAAAAGACAAAACCTCTTTTAGTTTGAACAGTACTTATAGTCAGCTTTTAAATAAAACCCTTCTTGGTTTTGTTTCTTTTTAAAAAACCAGTAAGAGAATCAGCGCAAAGTACATATCCAGAGTCATTTACTTGGAAGTAAAACCGAGATTACAATCTTCCCATGAATATTCATTTTAATCAGTTATTTGGGAAGCAAACTGGATGACCTTAGGTGATTTAAATAACTTATTTTTTATGAAGCTTATCCACCTCATCTTTAAACTTGTACTTTATAGGGTTGCTGCAAAAATACAAAGAGATAATTCAGGGCAAGGACAGTTGATAGCTGATGCTAGCTTTCAGATTTGAGATGGCTCTTGTTGCAGTATTAGAATATCTAGAAAACTAGAAGTGAAGTTTTAAAATTATTTCCTTGGTCATAATCTTTAATGTTAAGAGTGTTTATTTTAAATGTAAAGTATTATTTTAAATGTATTTTATCTTTTTTGGTCACCTGATTGAGACCAAATGAGATGTTTTTGATTCTTAAAATATTAAACAGTATGTGTTAGCTGCAACTTCTCAGGAATTCCAGATCTTAGAACTTTACTGCTGAAAGGGATCTTAGAAATCATTTTATCAATCCAGATTGCTTAAGTGATTGTCCAGGCTTACACAGCTGCGTGATACAACTGGAATTAACGGTTGTGACCAGATCATTCTTCATGCTTTCTCCCTTAGGTGCAGCTCATCTCTTTTTTGTTCTTTGGCTACAGTTTGGGGGCTTGACCTGATTTACAAAGGAATTTTTTTCCTCTGTCAGCAAAACAACTCACTATACTACATGGACAAAAGATACAAAGTAAGACAAAGGGATGCAAAATAAGATTAATGAACAAGTAGACAGCAGAGGGTAATATAAAAATGGAATACTATGCAGTCAAAGAATGAGACAGAGGTATTGTAGTACTGGCAAGAAATTTTTCCAAGGTAATTAAATGAGAAAAAGGTTGGAAACTATGGCTATAGTATGCTGCCATTTGTGTAAAACAAAGGTATTCTGTAAGTAAGCATTTGTATATGCATAGAATTATCTCTGCTGGGATACACAAGAAACCAGTGATAGTGATTGTCTCTAAGAAGTTAGACAAGTTAGGTGGGCAGACTGGCCTCTGCAGTTGTGTATTATTTGACCTTTTTTTTTTTTTTTTTTTGCCCCTCTATCATTCTTTCAAAATAAAATTCTTCTAAAATACATGTGTAGACTCTATTAGTTTTTCATGAACATTAACAGTGTTTATCTTGGCACATAATTACATTGGAATTCTATTAATTCAGTAATTAATTTAAAACTTGTCACTCAAAAAAAAATTTTTTTTTTTTGAGAGCATGAGAGAGGAGAGGGTCAGAGGGAGAAGCAGACTCCACGCTGAGCTGGAAGCCAAATGCGGGACTCCTCCAGGATCAAAACCTGAGCTGAAGGCAGTCGCTTAACCAACTGAGCCACCCAGGTGCCCCTCAAAATATTTTTAAAAAGGGAAATAAAGTCAACGAGGCTTATTTTGTATCTTTCCATCCTTTTGAACAGCAGCTATGTGAACATTTGGAAGGAACCTTAATAGGGAGGCTTTTCTCTCACCTATCTCAAGTTGCCAACAGACATCTAAGTTGACAAGGAAAGAAAAAAACATGCAGGAAGCTGGAATGCAGGTCTGGATGCAGTTGGAACTGTGCTGCCGTGACTCCCTCCTCCAGTGCTAAAAAAAACACACGTAGTGTGTAGGAACTAATGTATGTTGGCAGTCACCCACATATCCCTGGTGTTACCTTAAAGTCTTATTTGAAGCATACAGTCCATGACTACTTGGGTGTTTTAAATACAATTAAGTTGTATTCTATTTTTTTTAAAGTTCCATTAAGTGGGATACTAAAATGACCATCCTAAGTAACTGCCTGTCTCTACCACTAAGAGCTGCTAGGCCTCTCTGCCTTTGTAAAGACCGACCTGAATTTACAGGTGAGGTCTATCTACATATACGTCCTATCCTCTAAAATGTGCTTCTCTTAAAGTCCCTTAAATGAAGTATGACAGAATAGTTCTTTTAAGAATTCTACCTCTATTCTGCCTTAGACTACTACACATTTCTATACTCAAATGCTTGGGACTGTTTTGTCTGTGCCTAGATCTTTCTTCCCTTAGTGGGTGCTTAGATATTACATGAATGAAATGAAAAACAGATCAAACCATATTCTAACTAAGTCTTGTAATGATAGCAAAAGGACAGATACCTGAAATGATTAGCACATAAAAAGAAAAACTTACTTTTGAGCGATTTTTTTTCTCCAAGAAATTTAACAGAAGAAATGGAAATAAAGCAGATTTTTGTGGGGCAATTTAAAGGTGAGAAGAAATGTATTTTTACAAGGAAAGGTTCAAAGTTGCTCATATGAAAAAACATGGAGGGTTAATGAAAACATATACAAACCTAAACTGGCAAAGTGGAATGAAATAGCTTCCTTCCATGTAACAATCTCAAGTTTTAACAAACCTGGTGACATAAAGCACATCCAAACAGACGTCTCTGGATTAAATTTAATACAACTGTACATTCATGCTGTGGCGGTAACAACTTTCACATTATCTGTATGACTTCTCAGTTGACTCTCATGACACAAACACAAAGGCACAGTCCAAAAGGATACACTAACATTTACAATAGTTTTAAACAAATGTAGAGAAGACAGATTTGAAGTCTTAAAATATTTGAATATGGATCCACTGGAATATATTTTCATTGAAGAAAATATTCAACACTCTCATTTTGCTGCAGTGGCAGCTCCAAGTGTCCAGTAAGTTATTCTTAATATCCATTGAACATACATACAACAATTATAAATAAGCACTCACATGACTAGATAGCTAAAGAACCCAGATTTTTAAATATCTCAGATTTTTTAAATGAATCCTTCTGCAAAAGGTCCTACTTTTTCCATTTTAGTTAATTCTGTAAAAATAAGTGCCTTTCTTCCTCCTCTCATTAGTGCATTCACTACCTTGGCTGCTTAACATTAGATACACATGAATTTAACCAAGGATTATTAAACATCGAAAGAAGCCATCCAATCATGGTACTTTAAGATTAGGTAATAAAATGCTAGAATCAGGACTTGTCTCCTTGTTGGGAATTTTTAGTCTCAAAAGAAACAGGTATTTAAAGAAACTGAAGCAGTATAAACGAACTTGTCCTTAAAAAAAATTGAGAGATACTATTCTGTACTTTATAGAATTAAGGGATGTTATTTTTAAGCATTTGGTGAGTAAGAAGTCTTATAAATCTGAATATACGGAATGTATTATAGAGTCATTAAAATATAATTCTGGGAAGAAACCAAGAGATTAACATTTTAATTCTGTATTTTATAAATTTAGGTCCTCTGGGTTATTAAGGTATTAAGCTTCAGTGTCTTTTTTTTTCAGCCTGAAAGCAGCCATGTTACTTCCCTGCTTAATTCTTTCATGACCTGCAAAAACTAATTATTAATAAATAAAAAAGTGTTCACCTTTTATTGTAATCACACAGCTATCAATGTTGGTTGACATTCATTAGATCTTGGTTTCTCAAAATGTATTTATCTAGGTCAAGAAAAACAAGCAGAAGGAAACCTCACCCAAATTATGTAGCAGTGTTAAGCAAATTCAGTTTTTGAGCCAAAATTAAATCATTTGTGTCTTCAAACTTTCCCTGTAACTTTTCTTATAGCAATATAATTTTGCATTTTGGCCAAAGAGAGCTGCTTTCTTTTGGCAGACAAAATCATGCTTCTGGAGAAACACTGACTTAGATCTATAGAATCTGTCTCCTTTTCAATAGAGCAGTAACAAATAGTGTTACACATTTATTTCACCTAAGCTGATCTCATTCTAAAGACCAATATGATGAAAATCTGTAGCATACTTTTACCCAATATACCTAATTATGTTCAATTTAAAACAGTTTTCCAAAAGAACTGGTTTTTGGCCAAGAGTCAAGAAACTCCAAAATATCTGATCTAAAAGTCATCAATTAAAAATTAAGCCATGGTGCTTAAGTGTACTGACTTTAAAAACCAAATGTACACTACTGCACGTTCTTGGAAATTTGGAAAAAAATATATTTTGACTCTTAAGAAAAAAACACTTGGTGGCACATTAAAGAATGATTATGAGTTTACAAAACATTAAGAGGCAATTCCAAAATTATGGAAAACATCAGTGTGCCTTTGCTTTATTTGAAGAGAAATGGAGTTTTGAGTGCCAAATAGCTAATTACTGTTAGTGTCACCAAAATTAGTTCCAAACAATACTCAGAAAATAAACTATTCCCAACAATAAAAATTTTCATTACCTATTATAAGGACTATATCATAACTTTCATTCTTAAGGGTCTTGTATCTCCTTGTAGGATTATCACAAACCATCTTTTACTTTTCAAATGAACTAATTCTAACCCAATCCAAAGTAAAAACTGTTCACATTCACAAGCAAGGAATACTATTGCACATTACACTCATTTTAGGAATGTGTGCTTCCTCCCCCCGCCCCCCCAAAAAAACTGACAATGCATCTATGAATTACAACTCATTTTCTGAATTTATAACACTCAAAGTGCTTCTGCTCTTCCACTGAACAAGTACATTAATATTCTCATAGTCTCAAAATACTTCATGAACCCTGAAGTGATTCTCTATGGAAGGAGCTTCCTTTGCAAAATGAATTTGGCTAGTCACCTGCATACCAAAATCTCCAAGAATCTGAACAAATTTCTTGTGCTCCTTTCCAATCCAAGATCTCATTGGATCACATACTTGGTAAGGTGTTACATGGGTATGAACAATAATCCCTGTTTGTGCAAATTCTTTCAAGATTTCTGGATAAGTAACCCAAGTATTGCTTCCTCCAGAATGACCGCCATCCAGCCAGTACATTGTTCTTATGCTTTTGATAAAAGCATCTATGTTCTTGTCTTTCTTGGCTTCTTTTAATTCAAAAAGCAATTGATTCAAAACAACACAACCTTTACTGAATCCAATCAAAGTAAAAGAAGCACCATTTAGTGATGGTGGGTAAAAACTCATGGTGGACTCATGAGGTTTTTCACAGGTCCTCTCTTTTTCTCCCTGGCAACCATTAGTAGTGTGAGAAGAACTGGATCTACAATTAGATGCTTTGGAGTCCTTATTCAAATCTTTCACATTCTTCTTTGATAACAAACTGTTCTGACTTAAGTTAAAAGCATTAACTAGTAACATATAAAGGTGTTTAAAAGCTCCAAAGTCAGTATTGTGTTCTGGAGCACCAAACATATTACTTTTCACAAAATTGTCATAGCAGCTGAATTTGTGCAAATGCATTCGGGAACACTTTATCACCCAAATATAACTATTGGGGAACCGGTGGGCTAAAATGGTGGCAACATTTTCTAGACTCCAGTTTTCCCATTGGTAATTCTCAGGATGACGAGTCATAATTTCATGGTAATTCTGAAAGGTAAGAAAGATGAAACAAGCATTAAATACACATTTATATAAAATTATTTCCACAAAATAGTTTCCCATTTTTATTGTGGAGGAAATTGAGGTGGTATATGACCAACAGTTAATGTACTAGAAATGAAAACTATAAATCCATCATTACTTTCTGATCATAAGATTTTAAATCATTTTAGTTTAAACCTAAAATCCATCAAAAGACAGGGTTATGAGATATAGCTAAATAGCACAATAGAAATTTTAAAAATAAAACTTACTTTAAAAGGATTATATTTTTAAATAAATTTTATTTAGTATACGCATTAACTGAAAATAAAAATTGGTTTATTAAACAGACTTTTTGACTACTCCAGAACTTTAAAATATTTTTCCATTAAAGCTGCTATCCTGAACCCTCCCTTTTTGGATTACTCTAACAACCTAAATGCTAAGTTTGATTTTAATTTTGGTATTACAGTTGACCCTTGAACAACATGGGTTTGAACTGTGCAAGTCACTTACAAGTGAGTTCTTTCCTATAAATACAGCATAATACTGTAAACGTATTTTCTCTTATGATTTTCTTAACATTTTTTTAAGACTTTTAAGTAATCTTTACACCCAATGTGGGGCTCGAACCCACAATCCTGAGATCAAGGGTCCCATGCTCCACCAAACTGAGCCAGCCTGGTGCCCCCATAGTAACATTTTCTAAAGAAAAATGTTACTTCATTTTAAGAATACAGTATGTGATACAGTATGTGATACATATAACATACAAAATATGTGTTAATCAACTGTTTACATTATCAGAAAGGCTTCCATTTAACAGTAGGCTATTAGTAGTTAAGTTTTTGGGGAATCAAAAGTTATATGTAGATTTTCATCTGGGTGGGAGGTCAGTGGCCTTAACCCCTGCTTTGTTCAAGGGTCAACTATGCAAAGCTGCAAAGAACGTTCTAGAAAAATCTTTTTATACATCTGTGATTACATCAATAAAAATAAATTATTGGATATGGGGTGTCTGGGTGGTTCAGTCGGTTAAGCGTCGACTCTTGATTTCGGTTCAGGTCATGATCTCAGGGTCATGAGATCAAGACCCGCACCGGCTCTATGCTGGGCATGGAGCCTGCTTGAGATTCTCTCTCTCTCCCTTTCCCTCTGGCCCTCCCACAGCTCACTAAATAAATAAATAAGTGAATAAATAAATAACATCTTTTAAAAATAAATAAAAATGAATTCCTGGATATGGAAAAACTGGGTCAAAGAATATTCATAATTTAAGATTAGTTATACAGACTACAATGCTATCTTCCAGAGAGGTATGTATAATTCTTTTATCTCTGTTCAATTTCTTACACAAAGGATAGTTTATTCTAATTTGGACTTACTGAAAATTTGAATGAAGTTGGAATTTTGTTTATATATTTATTAGCCACCTGGATTTCTATTTGAGTCTGTTCATACCTTTGGCCCTTTTTTATTTGGATCTTATTCATATATAAGCATTCTATATATATTAATAACTTTTTGTATAGGTTCTATGATATGCATATAAATTGTTTTCCTTTTTATTTTTATTCACAGTAGCTATTTTTAAAAAGAGGGAAATTCATTCAAATTTATTAATTTATTCTAAGAGTTATTGGATACCTACTGATTGGGTATGTATCAAAACAAACTAAAGCCCTGCCCCCACAGAGCTTACAATCTAGTACAGAGATACACTACAGACAACTCCATACAGCAACACTGTCCAACAGAAATATAACATGATCTACACATAAAATTTTCTAGTAGCTATATTTAAAGAAGAAGTTAACAGGTGAAACTACCTTGAATAATATATTTTATTGAGCCCAATATATCTAAAATATAATTTAAACATGTAACCAGTATTAAAAAACCAATGAGAGATTATGACATTTCTTTTTCTTACTAAGTCTTTGAAATCCAGTGTGTGTTTACACATAGCACATCTCAATTTGGATGCTAAATTTTCACTGGAAATACTGGATCTGGATCTGGATTTAGATTTCATAAAATTTACAGCTGAAAAAGTAGATTCACATTTCCAAGTTGTTCAAATATACTTAAAAGTTTTCTAGGAACTATCAGTTTTTAGATTTAAACTTAAAAGTTAAATATAATTAAAAATTTAATTCCTTGATTAGACTAGCATTTCAAGTGGTCAATAGCCACAAGTGGCTACTAAGATGGTAGTTAAGTGCAGTGGAGTATAATTTTTAAAAAGCAGGGCAGGGGTGCCTGGGTGGCACAGCGGTTAAGCGTCTGCCTTCGGCTCAGGGCGTGATCCTGGCGTTGTGGGATCGAGCCCCACATCAGGCTCCTCCGCTATGAGCCTGCTTCTTCCTCTCCTACTCCCCCTGCTTGTGTTTCCTCTCTCGCTGGCTGTCTCTGTCTCTGTCAAATAAATAAATAAAATCTTTAAAAAAAAAAATAAAAAAATAAAAAAATAAAAAAATAAAAAGCAGGGCAAAAGGAATACAAAGTTTTGGAGAGGATGGAAGATTATTATTTGAAACCAGCGTGGTCTCCAGTAAGATGATAGCTGAGAAGTACCTGAAGGAACCAAGGGAGTCAATCATGATATTTCAGGCATAAGAAACTGCAACTGCAAACGGCCCTGATGCAGAAGCATGTGTGGTATAGCCAAGATACAGCAATGAGACTAGAGCAGCTCCAGTAGTGGGAACAAAAAGAAAGTGGGGGCGCCTGGGTGGCTCAGTCGCTTAGGCGTCTGTCTTCAGCTGAGGTCATGATCCCAGGGTCCTGGCTGAAGCCTGGGCATCAGGCTCTTGGCTCAGCAGGGAGCCTGCTTCTCTGTCTCCCTCTCCCTTTCCCCCTGCTTGTGCTGGTGCTCGCTTGCTCGCTCTGTCAAATAAATACAATCTTAAAAAAAAAAAAAAAAAAGGGAAAGAAAGTGATCGCCAAGGTCAGAGAGATTGTTGGGGAGAGGGGAAGGTGTGAGGACTTTGGCCTTTGCTCGAAGCAGAGGGCTGACATAATTTATGTTTTAAAAGGATTACTCTTGCTCCTATGTTGAAGGGTCAGAAGTTGAAACAGGGAGACCAGTAGGAGGTTCCTGAAGAAAAATCCTAACGAGAGAAGGTGCCTTGAACAAGAGTGGTAGTAGAAATGAAGGTGATAAGAAGTGGTCAGACCCTGAATATATTTTGAAAATAGAGTCAACAGCATTTGCTGATTGACTGGATACAGGGTGTGAGATAAAGAGAAACAGAGTTGTGATTTTCCTTTATCTATGTTGAACAATTTTAAATGTATTTCTCTTTTGACCTAGTGATTCCACTTCTAGGAATTTATCTCAGTGATATATATATATGCATAAATAAATAAGCATGTATAAGGCTATTTATTTGTTTCAGAAGAATGAAGCAGGCCTAATGAGTACTCATATGCATTGTAAAACAAGTGCTAAAAAAACCCAGTAGGCTATGCTACCATTTATGTTTAAAAAAAAAAAAAAAAAAAAGGTTTGTGGGGCAGCAGGGTGGCTCAGTCGGTTGAGGGTCCGACTCTTGATTCCACTCAGGTCCTGAGATCAGCCCCGAATCAGGCTCCACCCTCTCCCTCTGTCCTTACCCTCCCACCCCCACCTCTCCCCACCCCCACCCGCAAGTGGGCACGTTTGTACTCGCACACTCTAGGGTGCACGCTCTCTCGCTCTCTCAAATAAAGAAATAAATCTTTAAAAAATTTGCATCAGCACAGAACGTCTCTGGAAGAACACATAAATCAGCAACAGTGGTAGCCTTGGGGAAGAGAAATGGGAGACTGGAGAGATTGGGATGAAAAGGAGACTTACTTTTCAATGTATAACCTTAAATAAACTTAATTTTTAACAATACACATATTTTTCTAATAAAAATCTAAAAGTAATGAAAGTAATACTCACTATAAAAATTTAGTCTATATACAAAGGTATATGGAAGACAGAAAAACCATCCATAAAACCACCAATTAGAAATAATCATTACTAAAATTCTGGGAGTCTAGCATTTCAGTTTTCTTTAGTATACATAAACATTTGTAAATATGTATATAAGACAGCATTCTTACTTCTTCCTCAACAAGCTTATACATACAGTTTTTACTTAATATATTACAGGCATGGTTCCGTATCAATAAATAGATTTGCATAATTTTTAGACTTCCCATCAAAAAGATTAATATCAATTTCCACTCTCACTGGAAGTATACAAGAATTTACCCATATTATCCACACTGGCTATTAGCATTAATTTTTTAAACAATCTTCACTACTATGATAAAACACCTTACTTTTGATTTAATTTGCATGTTTTGATTCCTAAGCTGGTTGAATGTTTTTCTATCTTTATTGACAATTTTCATTTTTTCCTTTTGTTAATTCTCTATTCATGTCCTTTAATAATTCTCCCAATTGGATGCTCAAGTCCTTTTTAACAGTTCATAATCTCATTAATATTAATAGTTTGTCAAATATGTTAAAAAATATTTACTTCCAGAAGGGTATCATTTAACTTTTTATGGATTCTGCTACTGCCCCTTGCACATTCAGATTTGTGATATAAAATTAAAATAGGAACTTAGATCTCAAAGGGTTCATCTAAATCCTTTTTATAGCTAAGGAAACTGAGGTCTAGAAATTAAATAGTTATTTCTATTATAGTTATTTGGTTTATGAGCCAAAATGAACTCAAGATTCTACAATTCTTAGTTTAGTGTGTACCACATAGGAGGTAATCTAAAAACTTGGTATTTTCTTTGATTAGCCCCAGGTTACACGACCAGAGGGGGAAAATGCTCATACTAAGGAACTATGCGCACTAAAATATAAAAATAGTATTGTTACTGCTATATCAAAACCCAGATCTCGAAATAGTGGATAAATACTCCCATATTTTAAAAAGAGACACAAAACATCCCCATAGGACTTGTTAACAGGTGGCCAAAACTGGTTCTGCAACTCCAGCTATTACCCAGGGCCAATCTACAGAAAAGGCTAAAGACTGCAGAAAGAGTGTTTTCTTTTGAGAATTTTCATCCCAATTGGGAATGTAACACACTTACTTGCTTGTAGCAAGGAATGCTTGTAGGGGGCATGATGCTTCTCATCACCAGTGAGGCAAGTGGCAAAAGAATCTCTTGGAGAGGGGCGCCTGGGTGGCACAGCGGTTAAGCGTCTGCCTTCGGCTCAGGGCGTGATCCCGGCATTATGGGATCGAGCCCCACATCAGGCTCCTCCAATATGAGCCTGCTTCTTCCTCTCCCACTCCCCCTGCTTGTGTTCCCTCTCTCTCTGGCTGTCTCTATCTCTGTCGAATAAATAAATAAAATCTTTAAAAAAAAAAAAAAAAAGAAGAATCTCTTGGAGAGATTAAGGGGTACTTATTTCACAGGTAGATCTTACGGACCTGCAAAAACTCACAGGCCCATCCCACACTGCTACTAAAGGTACAAAAGATTCTTAGGAAAACTTGATATGCATGTGTCTCCAACAGTTTGGAAAGATTCATGATTAAATTTCAAGCAAGGTGGATTATTCTTACAGCAAAGCAAGGATAACTATATTGGATATGAGCTGTACTTCCATCAAAAACAGGGGAAAGGAGCATTTCTGCTGAGCATAAAGTAGACATCCCAAGTAAGCAAGTTAGAAAGGACCATAACAGGATCCAGCCTAAGAAGACTGCCTGACAAGAGCACAGGAAGCCCCAGGGCACAAGATCAAGTGCGAAATAATAGAATACATATATTTATATCTGCCCCTGGTTCCTGGCACAGAGCTCCTAAAACCCTTGAAATTTCCTGGGTGACAGGAACATCTTTGTTCTAATGAGGTGACTCTTGTTGGGCTCCAGGATAGGAACTGGTCAGCCAGAAAGACTAAGACGTGATTAGAAGTTTGGAACTTTCGGTCCCACTCTCCATTCTCCAAAGGGAGGCTGGAAATGGAAGTTAATGATTGATTGTGACTATGCAATGAAGCCTCCATAAAAATCCCCAAATCATGGGTTCAGGTAACTTCTAGGTTGGTGAACACACAGAGGTGCTAGGAGAGTGGTGCACTGAGAGAGGTCTTTGGAAGGTCCATACCCCTTCCCACATACCCTATGCATCTCTACCATCTAGATGTTCATCTGTATCCTTTATCATATCTTTTCATAATAAGTGGGTAAAGTAAGTACACTGTTTCCTTAAGTTCTATGAGCTACACTTGCAGATTAACTGAACCCAAGGAGGGTATCATGGCAATCCCAATTCATAGCCAGTCAGCAGCAGCACAGGTGACAACCTGGGACTTGTGACTGGCATCTGAAGTGGGGGGTGCAGTCTAGTGGGGCTGAGCCCTTAACTTGTGAAATGTGACAACAACCCCAGGTAGACACTGTCAGAATTGAGTTCTAGGATATCCAGCTGGTGTCGCAGAGCATCACCTGGTATGGGGAAAAAACCCACATATCAGGTTTCAGGAGTATTTGAGTGTGGCAATAGTGTAAGTAGTAAAGGTGTGACAAAGGAGAAGTGAGTCTTTCCTCACCAAGACATACACTTAGGGCACAGTCATCTATATATCCTAGCCTTTAGGAAAACAAAATTTTTTTAAAGGTAAAATTGGAAATGTTCACCAAGTGTGAAATGAGTAAATAAATTGTATATCCATACACAGAAAACTACTTAGTAATAAAAAGGAACATACTACTGATACAGGCAACAGTAAAAATGAACTTCAAAAGCATTATATACTAAGTGAAAGAAGCTGGACACAAGACTACATACTATGATTCCAAATTAATGAAAATCTAGAAAAGGTAAACTATAGTGAAAAAAAGCAGATCAGTGGTTGCCTGGGGCTGAGAAAAGAGACAGAAGTGGGGCACAAGGGTACTTCTTAAGGTGATGGAGATGTTATATAACATGACTGTGGCACTGGTTACATAATTGTAACATTTGTTAAAATTCATCAAATTATAAGCTTATATTTTTAAAAAAAGTATAATTTTATATCCTGAGGCTTTTAAAAGCAAGATAACTCAAGAAAATTGGAACATGCCTATTTCAAAAATCCTGATTCTCCCCTCCAAAATCATTACTGATGGATAAAAAAAACATCAAAGTACCTAAAGAAACATGAATTACTGTGTTCTCAGCTTGCCTGTTAATTCAAATGAGAAAATAACAAGTATAGAATAAAAAAGGACACACAACAACAAAATGATTGCAAAAGGAACATCAAGAAAGTAATGGTAATTCAAATTTAAAATTACATGGACAACCAGATCTAATTGATACCAAAGAATAAATCGGTGTTAACATGAGGTAAAGCTTCTAATGGTACCCTACAAAGTTCTGTTGGCCCAATTCTGCTCAGTATTTATCCAAATTAAGAATAAAGATATAGAAAGTATGCTTATTTAATCTATATAGGATACAAACCAGAATAATGGTTCTATAAAAGAACTGATACACGAAGAGTTGAGCTGTATCTAATGGTAAATTTCACATATAAACACAAGGCTCATAAAAATCAAGTACAAAGACACAGATGAGAAAATCTGAGCCAAAAGCATTTCATATAACAATAGCCAAGATTTATCAAGCACTTTGTGCACTGCTTAAAGCAATTTGCATATATTCATTCACTCATTCAACAAGTTACCTACTGAACACCCACTACATGCCAGTCACTAAGCATCATAGATGTATTAGTGAAAAAAACGGACATGAAACTTACATTGTAGTGCTGGAAGACAGACAAAAACCAAGATGAATAATACAGTAAATGAAATGGGTAAAAATAAAAGAGAAAAGCTGACAGGGATCCTGTGGTCGTGTGATTACTAAATAGGGTGGTCAGAAAAGGCCTCCCGTGAAGGCAACTTTCGAGCAGACTCAAAACAGGTGAGGTAATGAATCCTACAGATAATCTGCAGGAAGATTGTTCCAGACAGTATGTGTTAAAGCTTCTGAGGTAAAGGGTGTCTACCATGAGAAATATGAAGAAAGTTGCTAGGGCAGAGTAAAACTGAAAAAGGAGACAGAAAAGCAACAGAGTGGGAAATGGTGAGGACTAAGAGCCCTGGGAACCATGAAGAATTCTCTGGTTTTTACTCTGAGTGACATGGGAAGCTACTGGAGAGTTTTGAGCAGTGGTGTGGCATGACTGGACTTACTTTTAAACTGATTCATCTGATCACTTCCAGAAAGATTTAGAAGGGGAAGCAACTTCATTTATTGATGGAGGTATGAGGTGTGAAAGAGAGGTTACTAAAAGATAACTTCAAGATTTCTAACTTGAGCAACTAAAAAAGAATTTCCATTAACTGAGATGAGGAACACTAGAGGAAGACCAGATTTAAAAAGCAAAGATCCAGAGATTTTATGTCTGAGATATCTATTAAGTATCCAAAAGGAAATACTGTGCATGCAATAGGTAGTCTAAAGTTCTGGGACTCTAACTAGGCTAGATACACAAATGTTGAAGGTCATTAGAGTATAGATAGAATGTAAAACTACAAGACTGAAGGAGATCATTAAGGGAGTAAAGTTGGAGGAGAAAAGTCCACAAATTGAGCCTGATAATAAAAAAGGTCATCAGAAAGATAAGGAACTGTTACTCATTAGGTATTCACGTATTTAGTTCTCACTGATATCCTATAAATTATTTTTCCTATTTTATAGTTGAGGCAGCTGCAATTGGCCAGATATTTCATAGCTAAAAAGTGCAGAATCAGGATTCAAACCTAGGAAATCTGGCCTCAAACACTTTTGATGCATTACCTTATTCTTCTCTAAAGGACCTGGGTTTTTAAAGCACTTCATACTCTTCATAAATCAACACTATATCACTGTCCAAAAAGCTAATGGAATCTCAAGCTACATTAGGAAATGGATGATGTCAAAACAAAAGGAGGTATTAGTCTAAGTGTATTTAGCACTTTTTAGACCTGTATTGTATTCTGGCTGTCACACTTTATAAACATTTAGTAGGTGCTCAATAAAGGGTAGTTATCATTATCATCATCATCATAGATGCACACAGTAGCTGTTCCTCAAATCTCTGCAAGTCGCCATCAGTAATGTCATGCTGTTTTCCCAAACTGAGCAAGAGAGCATTAACTGAGTATCTTCTCTTAAATCTAACAACTAGTTTTTTCATAGTTGTTATCAGCAATTAGGCCAGTTAATAAGAACAAGAGAAAAAAACTACATGTATCTTAATCATCATTTAACACATGCACAAAGTTTGTAACTATATCATTTTAAAGCATCTATTTCAAAAACAATAAACTAATACTGTTTCATGGTATAAGAGACACATCTAGCCCTATTTTAGCTTTACCTGTCTACAGCAGCACTACCCAACAGAACTTTCCGTGATGATGAAAATGTTCTGTGAAAATGCTCTGTATTTGTGCTCTCCATTAGGGCACAGACCTTAAGGGCTTCTGACCACTTGAAATGCAGCTAGTGCGACTGAAGAACTGGATTTTTTATTTAATTTAAATTAAATAGCCACATATAACTAACGGCTACCGTATAAGACAACAAAGTTCTGGATTAAAATCTAAATTAAGACTCAGCTTTCCAGGACAATACATCCACGAATATTTGTTTGAAGATATGAAATTAATAATAATGATAAAACCACATACAAAAGTAGAGAATTTAGGTGAGCACAAAATACTGCCACGCTTAGCAATTACTGTCTCTTTTCTTCCACCCACCCTTCTTTTCTAGGGTTACTAAAAGTGTCATACCCTTATTTTTTTTACTTGTTTGCTTCTTAGTTACTGCAAGCGTTTTCGGAACACTACGTGCTAAGTTAATTTGAAAGCCATCCCTGTCTCCTGCCTAATGCACACACACAGACACACACGCACACGCTCGCGCCTCTGAGAAACCAAGTTATAGAATGAATATACATTATGTGCCTCGTGCCTTCTGTCTCAAAATCCACCCCCTCGAAGCCCGGACTAACAGCTGGCTCTTCGAGGTCGATCCTAACCCTCCAAGGACACCTTCCCTCTGGGGCTCCAAAAGCAGGGGGTCAGGGGTGTGGCAGGGGCGGTTTTGGATTTCGTGGAGCAACGCAAGAGCCACGCCTTGAGTGCATGTGTGGGTGTGTTCGGGAGAGGCAAGGAACCCGGTACTAGTACGAGGGGGAAATTGAAGGAATTCGCATATGCACACGAGGAAGGAACAGGTGTCCACGCAGGCCCCAGGTTACCTGCACATCCCCAGGGAAATAGAGAACGTGATGCTGGGGCGCGGGTTGCGGCTCCTCTTTCGCCCGGTCCCCAGAGAGGGCCCGCCGTTCCGGTCCCTCCCCCGCCGTCTCCGCCGCTAGCAGGAGCAACTCGTTGCTGCGCTGCGGGTCAGCTCCCGGCACCGTGGACAGCTGCAGGCACTGCGGCCGGCGCCCCTCCGCCGAGGGGGAGCACCGCGCACCGCTGCCGCCGCCCAGGTTCATGGTTTCGGCCTGCGAGCGGGACGCGGCGATTCCGAGGCTGAGCTGCGGCAGGAGGAGCAGCAGCGGCGGCGGCGGCGACCGCAGGAGCCTGAACTCCCACATGGGTCGAGGCCGCGAGAGCGGTTCAGGGGTGGGGGAGGTCCTGAGGGAGGGACTTCGGCAGGCCGCCCAACGGTCCGCGGGAGCGGCCCGGGCGCGACTCGGCGCGGGGGCGACGACGGCGTCAGAGGCCGACGTCCGCGCGCAGCGTGCGTAAGGGAAGGAGGGGTGTGCACGAAATTGGACTCGGCTCCCGGAGCTGGAGATGGGGGCGTGGCCCGAGGAAGACGTTTGTGATTGGTGGGTTCCGCTGTGAGGGAAGTTCGAACGGAAGTCTAATAAGAGCTGGAGGAGAGCAAACAAAGAGGAAGGAAAGGACTCTGAAAGAAGGGCGGCAGTTGTAGCATACGCACAGCAGCAGGAGTGGCCCGAAGGTCGTTGTCCAGTGACTGGGCAGAGTTTTGAGTATACTGTGCTCCCGTTTCGGTAGGCTCACCTTTCAGGCGAGACTTTTTATAGTTCTTTGAGCCCTAAATGAAGGGAATCTTCCTTTTCTCACAAGCTCGAGTTTTCTTTGTAGATATAGAGGATTTCTAGGTTCATGGAAATTTACTGTTAGATACGAAATCTAATTCACCTTTGATTAGTAGTGGGGAACAGGGCACATGGACTGGGACAGGAAAAATGGGAAGGCATTACCTGTTACACATTGCTGTCCCTGGTGTTTGTAGCCAACGGGATTTGCTATTTTAGGGTTTTCAAAAACCAGTGTGGTGGTCAGTTGTGTAGGAGTAAGATTTGGCCAAATGTATCCTAAAGACAGGGAGGGGGGAGGAAGGGTTCAGTATTTTAAATCTCAAGATGTTTGTGAGGCAAGGCACTGTAAGGAGGCTTATAGGACAATATTAGAATTATAAAAATTATGGCCAACATTAATTAATGTCTTACTATAGAATTAAATACAGGCATAGACCATATTTGGCCTGTGGGTCACAAATGTGCAATTTCTCTCCTGCATGTTATAATGAATGGACACAGAAAGGCAAAGAATGGGGGAAAAAGGAGACCTTAATTGTGGGTTCCTGTGGGAGACTGAATAAAAAAGGAATGAAGAAAGAAAGATTTTTAAAGTTTTTTCTTGGAATTTGAATTGGATCCCATTTGATATTCTTTGAGAGATTCCAATAATGTTTTAATTCTTTCCAATTTTTCTTGGCTTTGGACAGGTATTTTGTGTGTTTTCATAAGCCTCTGTACCAAAATTGAATACTGAAAGGACCAGGCTTCAGATGAGGTATGCAACTCTATCATATAATTTTGCCCTCAAAATGCGTAATAAAACAAGATTAGAAAAAAAGACATGTGGAGATTTGAAAGCTTATTTTTTGCCTAGTCTCCCTAGCTAAGTGACACTCTACACTGCTCTTGTAGCATGTGATTTAAATACATGTTTCAGCAAAATCCGTAATCCAAAGCAACCTAATAAAGGACATCTGTGAAAAGCCCACAGCTAACATTATTAGTGGTGAAAGACTGAATGTTTGCTCCCTAAGAACAGGAAAAAGATAAGATGTCTGTTCTTGCCACTTCCAATCAACACTGTATTGGAGGTTCTAGCCAGGGCAGTTAGGCAAGAAAATGAAATAAAAAACATCCAGATTGGAAAGGAAGGAGTGACACCATGCAGATGACATGATCTTGTATATAGAAAATCCTAAGGAATCCACTAAAAACTATTAGAAATAATAAGTTCAACAAGGTTGTAGGATATAAGATCAATATACAACAATCACTTGTACTTCTGTACACTAGCAATGAACAATCTAACAGTGAAATTAATAAAATTCCATTTACGGTAGCATCAAAAAGAATAAATACTTAGGAATAAATTTAATGAAAAAGATGAAGAACTTGTATACAAAACATTGCTGAAAGATATTAAATAAGACCCAAATAAATGGAAAGACATCTCATGTTTGTGGATCAGAAAATATTGTTAAGATGGCAATTCTCTCAAAGTTGATTTACAGATTCAGTGTAATCCCTATCAAAATCCCAGCTGCATTTTTTTGCATAAATGTACAAGCTGATCCTAAAATGCATATGGAAATGCAAGTGACCCAGAATAGCCAAAACAGTCTTGAAAAAAGGTGATCCAAGTTGGAAGGCTCATAACTCCTCCATTCCAAAACTTCCTACAAAGGTACAATAATCAAGACAATGTCATACTGGCATAAGGATAGATATATGGACCAGTGGAATAGAATGGAGAGCTCAGAAATAAACCTTAAATTTGTACTTAATTGATTTTCAAGAAGGGTCCCAAGAAAATTCAATGGAGAAAGAAGTCTTTCAGCAAGCAGTGCTGGGGCAGCAGGACAGCCACACGAGAAAGAGTAAAGATGGACCCCTTTTTTACACCATACATAAAAACTAACTCAAAATGGATCATAAACCTAAATGCATGCACTGAGATTATAAAACTCTTAGGAGAAAAAATAGGACTAAAACATGACCTTTCATTAGCCAAAGCCTTCTTAGATATGACACCAAAAGCACAAGAGTTAAAAAAAAAAATAGATAAGTTGGACTTCATGTAAATAAAAAACTTTTGGTGGCTTGAAGGACACCGGGAGAAAGTGAAAAAACAACCCACAGAATGTGAGAAAATATTTGGAAATCATATATCTGATAAGGAACTTGTACCTTACATCTAAAATATAAAGAATAATGGGACCCTTCGGTGGCTCAGTTGGTTAAGCATCTGCCTTCAGCTCAGGTCATGATCCCAGGGTCCTGGGATTGAGTCCCACATCAGGCTACTTGCTCAGCAGGGAGCCTGCTTCTCCCTCTGCCTGTGGCTTACCCTGTTTGTGCTCTCTATCTCTGACAAATAAAATCTTTAAGGAAAATAAAATATAAAGAAATAAATAAGAATATATAAAGAATATTTACAACTTAGCAATAAAAAGACAAATAATGGGGCTCAGTCAGTTAAGCATCTGCCTTCGGCTCAAGTCATGCTCTTGGGGTCCTAGGATCAGGGCCTGCATCAGGTTCCCTGCTCAGCAGGGAGTCTGTTTCTCCCTCTCCGTCTGCCCTTCCCCTCTCATTGCTCCTTCTTTTTATCTCTCTCTCAAACAAATAAATAAATAAAATCTTTAAAAATAAAAGACAAATAACCCAATTTTTTTAATGGGCAAAGGATCTGAATAGATATTTCATAGAAGATATATAAATGAGCAATAAGGACATGAAAAATACTCAGCATAATTAGCCACAAGGGAAATGCAGATCAAAAGCACAAGAACTAGCACTTAACACCGACCAGGATGGCTATAATAAAAAATACAGATACTAATTAGTGTTGGTAGTGATGTGGACAAGTGGAACTGTCAAGCATTGCTGGTAGAAATGGTGAAGCTGCTTTAGAAAACAGTTTGACAGTTTTTCAAAATGTTAAACATAGATTAGCCATGTGGCCCAGAAATTTCACTCCTAGGTATATACTCAAGAGAAATAAAAACATATCCACACAGCAACTTGTTTGCAAATGTTTGTAGTAGCATTACTTGTAACAACCAAAAAGTGGAAACACCAAAATGTCCATTAACTGATGAATGAATAAATAATGTGGTATATCCATACAATGAAATATTATTCAGTAATAAAAAGGAATGAAGTGCTGATACATGCTACAAATCAATGAACTCGAAAAAACCTCGAAAACATTATGCTAAGTGGCAAATGCTAGTTACAAAAGACCAAGTATTGTATGAGTCTGTTTATACAAGGTGTCTGGAAATAGCACATCTATAGCACAGAAGTAGATTAGTGGTTGGATAGAACCGGGGAGGAGGGAGACAGTTAAAAACTACTCACTAAGTCTAGCCCACAATTAAGGGAAGGAGAATTAGTCTCCTGTTCTTGAAGGGAAGAGTGTCAAAATTCTTGTGGACATCTTTCTTTCTTTCTTTCTTTCTTTCTTTCTTTCTTTCTTTCTTCCTTCCTTCCTTCCTTCCTTCCTTCCTTCCTTTCCTTCCTTCCTTCCTTCCTTCCTTCCTTCCTTTCTTTCTTTCTTTCTTTCTTTCTTTCTTTCTTTCTTTCTTTCCAATTTAGTTGACTTATACTGTATTATGAGTTTCAGGGGTAGAATCCAGTGATTCATCAGTTGCGTATAACACCGCTCATTACATCACCTGCCCTCCTTAATGCTCATCACCCAATTACACCATCCCCTCGCAACCTCCCCTCCAGCAACGCTCAGTTTATTTCCTGGAGTTAAGAGTCTTATGGTTTGCCTCCCTCTCTGTTTTCATATTATTTTATTTTCCCTTTCCTTCCCCTATGTTCATCTATTTTGTTTCTTAAATCCCACGTATGAGTGAAATCATATGGTATTTGTCTTTATCTGGCTGATTTCACTTAGCATAATACCCTCTAGTTCCATCCATGTTGTTGCAAATGGAAAGATTTCATTCTTTTTGGTGGCTGAGTAGTATTCCATTGTGTGTATATATATATACCACATCTTTATCCATTCATCTGTCGATGGATAACTGGGCTTTTTCCATAGTTTGGCGACTGTGGACATTGCTGCTATAAACAGTGGGGTTCAGGTGCCCATTTGAATCACTGGTTGTATACTTTGGATAAATACCTAGTAGTGCAATCGCTGGATTGTAGGGTAGTTCGAATTTTACCTTTTTGAGGAACCTCCATACTGTTTTCCAGAGTGGCTATACTAGTTTGCATTCCCACCAACACTGTGGGAGGGTTCCCCGTTCTCCACATCCTTGCCAACATCTGTTGTTTCCTGAGTTGTTAATTTAGCCATTCTGACCAGTGTGAGATGGTATCTCATTGTGGTTTTGATTTGTATTTCCCTGATGCCAAGTGACGTTGAGCATTTTTTCATGTGTCTGTTGGCAGTTTGTGTTCTTTGGAGAAACGTCTGTCTTGTCTTCTGCCCATTTCTTGATGGGATTTTTTGCTTTTTGGGTGTTGAGGGTTTTTTTGGTTTTTTGGTGGTTTTTTTTAAGACTTTTTTATTTGATGAAGAGAGCATAAGCAGGAGGGAGGGGCAGAGGGAGAGGAAGAAGAAGACTCCCTGCTGAGCAGGGAGACAGGCTCGGGGCTCAATCCCAGGACCCTGGGATTATGACCTGAGCTGAAGGCAGATGCTTAACCAACTGAGCCACCGAGGCACAGCAGGTGTTGAGTTTGATAAGTTCTTTATATATTTTGATATTAGTCCTTTATTTGAAAGACATTTGCAACTATCTTCTCCCATTCTGTAGGTTGCCTTTCAGTTTTATTGACTGTTTCCTTTGCTGTTTCCTTTGTTGTTTTTATCTTGATGAAGTCCCAATAGTTCATTTTTGCTTTTGATTCCCTTGCCTTTAGAGACGTGTCTAGCAAGAAGTTGCTGCGGCTGAGGTCACAGAGGTTGCTGCCTGTGTTCTCCTCTAGGATTTTGATTGATTCCCATCTCACATTTAGGTCTTTCATCCATTTTGAGTTTATTTTTGTGTATGGTGTAAGAAAGTGGTCCAGTTTCATTCTTCTACATGTGGCTGTCCAAGTTTCCCAACACCATTTATTGAAGACTGTCTTTTATCCATTGGATATTCCTTCCTGATCTGTCAAAGAATAGTTGACCACAGAGTTGAGGGTCCATTTCTGGGTCCTCTATTCTGTTCCACTGATCTATGTGCCTGTTTTTGTGCCAGTACCATACTGTGTTGATGATTACAGCTTTGTAATACATCATGAAGTCTTATAGACATATTTTAAAACAACCATACCCAGATTCTACTCTAGGTATACCAGGATTCAGAGATGTTTGAACTTAAGGTAAAAGGAAATAAAATAAAAGGTGAAGTAGACTTGGCTAAACCATTACCTATAAAACATAAGATGACTCTAAATGGTTAAAAAAAAAAAGGCAGACTAGGGACCTTGGGACTCAAGGAATAACAAGATGGTAAATACACTGGATTTTCTTTTTGCCTCATATATTACAGAATTAAAGTTGAGGAATCTAGCAACTCAGAAACTCCAATAGACATAAACAACAAAAGTTTCAAGAAAAGCCTGCTGTCACTAGACAAAGCAGGAGGGAAGGGGAAGCCTGCCAAGATCGAAAACTTTCTGAAAATAACTGCTCTACTCCCGTAAAATACCTTAAAAAAAAAACAAACAAACTGTTGTCCACCCAAGAAGCAAAGGCTGAGTGGGGAACCTAGACTTCTACCCTCAGTTTGAATGAGGTGCCTTGACACCCCTGCTTGGGTGGTGTTAGAGAAGCCCGCGTACAGAGCCTGATCTTTCATCTCCATCACCAGTAACAAGCCTTTTCCTTCCCCCACATGGTCAGTGGATACCATATGGAGAGTCAGGACTTTCACCATTCCTCAGCAATAATGAGGCCAAACCTACCACAATGTCATTACAAACCATGTGGAGAGCTGGAACATCTGTCTATACTCAGTAGTAATGAGTTCCCTCCCATTGATTGCCAGAGCAGGCCAAACAGGGAATCTGGGTTTCTACCACTACATGGCAGTAACAGGGTAACAACCCTTCTCCCCTGCTGGAGTGGTATCAGGCAACCTTTAAAACCAAAGGTTTAAATAAGATACAGAATCATATAATATGAAAAATTCCAGGTTTCATTTGAAAACCACTTGTCATACCAAGAATGAGGTAAATCTCTGGGGCGCCTGAGTGGCTCAGTCATTAAGCGTCTGCCTTCGGCCCAGGGTGTGATCCCAGGTTCCTGGGATCGAGCCTCGCGTCGGGCTCCCTGCTACACAGGAGCCTGCTTCTTCCTCTCCCCCTGCTTGTGTTCCCTCTCTCGCTGGCTGTTTCTCTCTCTGTCAAATAAATAAATAAAATCTTAAAAAAAAAGAAAGAATGAGGTAAATCTCAAACTGAATGAAAAAAGACAAATAATAGATACCAACAGTGAAATGTCAGAGGTGTTAGAATTCTCTGGTGAATATTTTATTTTATTTTTTTATTTATTTTTTTAAAGATTTTATTTACTTATTTGACAGAGAGACAGCCAGCGAGAGAGGGAACACAAGCAGGGGAAGTGGGAGAGGAAGAAGCAGGCTTCCCAGCGGAGCAAGGAGCCCAATGCGGTGCTTGATCCCAGGACTCTGGGATCACGCCCTGAGCTGAAGGCAGATGCTTAATGACTAAGCCACCAGGCACCCCTGGTGAAGATTTTAAAGCAGCGAGGATAAAATGCTACACCAAGCAATTACAAACACACTTAAAAAAAAATTAAAAATAGCCTCAACAAAGAGATAGAAAGCCTCGACAATGCAAAAGAAGATAAAAAAAAAAAAAAAAAAAACAAAAAAAAAAACTGTAGGGGATGGNCAACATAAAAACTGTAGTGGATGGACTCAAAAGCAGTGTAGGAAATAGAGGAAAGAGTCAGGGAACCTGAAGATAGAGTAATGGAAATTGCCCAATCTGCACATCACAGAGAAAATAGACTGTAAAAAAAATTAAATAAATAAACAGAGCCATAGGGAATTGTGAGACTTTCACAAAAGATCTCATATTCATGTCATTAGAGTTTGGGAAGAGAGGAGAAAGACAGTAGGGTTGAAAAAGTACTTAAAGAAATAATGACTAAAAATTTCCCAAATTTAACAAGAGACGTAACCTATAGACTCAAGAATCTGAATGAACCCCAAACAAGATAAAGCAAAAGGAATCTGTGCTAATATATATCATAGTTAAACTTGTGGAAACTGAAGACAAAAGAGAGATCTTGACAGCATCCAGAAAGAACTGACACCTGATAAAGGAAATTCTCAACTTTTATGTTTGTTGGCCCTGCTCCCGGGCTTCCAGGGAAGCTATACTTGAACATTAACCAAGGCCAAAGTGACTGGACAAAACCTCAAAGCAAGGGGTCTGTTTCTGTCCCAAGCACACATTGTACATCTGCTTTGTTAAAATAACCAAAAAGGAGCATTCTGAATGCAAAAAGATAAGAAAAAGAAAGAAACTTCCCTGATTGCCACAGATTAAAGTCATACAGCCCCGAATATACTAGAAACTTAAGATAAGGTCTGCAACTTTCTGAAATGTCCTTTGTCTAATAATTTGTAACGTTTTAATGTAAAAAGATGTATATAACCCTACATCAAGCGTTCCTTTGCAGGAGCACTCTCTTTGTGAAATCTGTGTATCCCCCACAGCTGTCCTAACTTCAGCTCAAATATAACTCTCTTATGTCTAGAGATTCTAAAAGGTTTGTTCATTTTACATCAACACACCTTACCTATCGGAGAAAAACAATGGGAATGACAGCAAATTTCTCATCAGAAACATGGAGTCGGAAGGAAATAACAATGTTTTTCAAGTGCTGAAAGAAAAGAACTGTCAACCCAGAATCCTATATCCAGTGAAAATATCTCAGGAATAAAGGCACATGAATCTATAATTTGAAAATAAGTTTAGTTGTTTTTTTTTTTAAGATTTCATTTATTTATTTGACAGAGAGCACAAGCAGGGGGAGCAGGAGATGGAAAAGCAGACTCCCTGTTAAGCAGGGAGCCTCATGTGGAACTCCATCCCAGAACCCTGGGATCATGACCCAAGCCTAAGGCAGATGCTTAACCTACTGAGCCACGTAGGCACCCCTAAGTTCAGTTTTTTAAAATTTCATTAGGCTCCTTTTTCATCTTCTTACCATAGGCAACAGTAATACCTATTGTTTGCTATCATGTGACACAGTTCACCATTGTTCAAGTCTGCAATATGATTTCCCAGTTGACTTAGTATCCCAGATTGCTCATACTGTCACCAGCCTCAGATATCAGTCTAGGACTTTTTGGGTGGAGGGAGTGGGGAACGTCATTATTCCTGACATGTAAAGAAAACCTGCTTATTTTTCAGAGAATGAAAACAAAAGAAAAGAGAAATCAAATTCCCAGGTTTAGCCCCTGAAGCTCTAGGCTGTCTTTGTTTTTGGGAATTACCTCAGTAGCATTTTTTATTTTTAAGCACAACTTTTTCATTTTTTTTAAAGTATATGAATTTTATATATACTGCTTAGTGAATTTTTAAATTTATAACTTTATTTTTAGATCAGTTTCAGATTTACAGAAAAATTGAATGGAAAGTACAGAGTTCCCATATTCCCTCTATCTCCCCACCTTAGTTTTAGTTTCCCTGTTATTAACATCTTCCATTAGTGTGATTCTTTTGTTGCAATTGATGAGCCAATATTCTTACATTATTATTAACTAAAGTTTATAGCTTGTTTACATTAGGACTCATTTTTTGTGTCTTACATTTTATGGATTTTGTCAACTGTATAATGCCATATACTGACCATTACAGTATCATACTGAATGGTTGCTCTCCCCTAAATATCTCCTGCGGTCCACTTATTCATCCCTCCCCTTCACCCCTCCCTCTCACTGAACCCCTAACAATCGCTGATCTTTTTTACTGTCCTTTTGTTTTGCCCTTTTCAGAACATCATATGGTTGATATCATAGAGTATACAGGCTTTTCAGATTGACCTTTTTCACTTAGCAGTATGCCCTTTAGTTTCCTTCATGTCTTTTCATGGTATAATAGCTCATTTCTTTTTACTGCTGAATCATGGTCCATTGTATCCATTTACCACAGTTTGTTTATCCATTCCCCTATTGAAGGACACCTTGGTTGCTTCCAAGTTTTGGCGATCATAAATAAAGCTACTATAAACACTTGTGCACTGGTTTTTTTGTGTGAACATAAGTTTTCAGGTCATTTAGGTAAATATCAAGAAATGTAATTGCTGGATCATATGGTTAAGAGTTTGGTAAGAAACTGCTGAACTGTCTCCCAAAGTGACTGTACCGTTTTGCATTCCCACCAGCAACGAATGAGAGGTCTTGCTGCCCCACATCCTCGGCTTTCAGCTGTCTGAGATGCGTAATGGTATCTCATTGTTTTATTCTGTGATTTTCTGATGACATGATGTTAAGTATCTTTTCATATGTTTATTTGCCATCTCTATATCTTTTCTGGTGAGGTGTCTGCTCAAATCTTTTGTCCTTTTTCAATTAGACTGTTTGTTTTCTTACTGCTGAGTTTTAAGAGTTCTGTATAGATTTTGGATACCAGTCCTTTACCAGATGAGTGGTTTGCGAAGATTTTCTCCTGGCCTGTGGATTATCTTTTCATTCTCTTAACAGTGTTTTTCACAAAGCAGAAAATTTTTAATATTTATGACATCCCACTTATCAATTTTTTCTTTTATGAATGGAGCTTTGGGTATCGTATCAACAAAGTCATCACCAAACCCGAGGCCACCTGGATTTTCTCATATATTATCTTCTAGGAGTTTTTAGTTTTGCATTTTACATTTAGGTCTATGCTACATTTTGTGTTAATTTTTGTGTAGGGTGTAAAATCTATGTCTAGATTTCTTTCTTTTTTCTTTTTTTTTTTTTTTGCAAATGGATGTACACTTGTTCTATCACCATTTGTTGAAAAGACTATCTTTGCTCCTTTGTATTGCCTTTGCTCCTTTGTCAAAGATCATTTGATTATCTATGTGTTATTCTATTTCTGAGCTCTCTATTCTGTTCCATTGATCTTGTCAGTAGCCTTTTAATAATTTCTTATTTGCTTATGCTGATTTGAGTTGAATTTTTATCAGTTGCAGCTGAACTATTACTGATTAATTCAAACACTTGGTACATGCCAAGCACTGTGCTAATCTCTTTACATAAATTTAATCACAACATTCTTTTGAAATAAATGAGGAAATTTGGGGTTTGTGAATTTAAATAACATGTACAAGATCATATCACCAAAAGTGACCCAGGTCCGTCTGCCTGTCTATACTATACTACCTGTCAAAGATGACCTTGTAACTCCTCACTCAGACTATTACAGTTGCTCTAATAGTTTTCTTCTGCTAATTATTGCCTTTAATTACAGTACAGTTGCCTTCTAAATTAAATACTCCTTAGCCAGCATTTAAAGTCTATAAACTACTTCTCCACCTTTTTTCCTATATTCTCTTACATGCTCGGTGGGACTCCTCTATGATCTTGTGTTACACCCTCTGCTTTACTATATCAGTATGTGACCTAACCTATTCCTTTTACTTGCTGCAAATCCAAGTATTAAAATTCCGCCTGTCAGAGTCCATCTCAAATGCCATCTTCTCTCCTGATTCTTCTCAATTTTGTACCGCCACCTTACCCCAAAATCGGAACTGGGAGCTCTCTCCTTAAAGTAATCAAAGCATTTCATTTAAACCTCGCTTGTGGCACATCTTCTGCCTTGTGTTTCAGTTATAAGAATTTGACTGTCCTAACTACTAGACTGCCACCACCTTGACAGCTTGTATACTGGGTAGAGCCTGGCATATATTTTTTTAAAATTTTATTGAGTATATAATATCTATACCAAGAACTTCACTAAACACTGGGGTTGCAAGATAAAAGACATAGCCTTTGCTTTAAAAAATATAGAGAGAGAGAGTCTAGTAGGAGAAGCCAGACCAGAATGCAATTATTTTTCTATGATTTACATTCTAATATGAAAGTAAACCTCCAGTACTGCGGGATGGAGCTCAGAGTATGGAGTACTTAATGGAAAATCTGGAAAAGAGAGAAGACTTACCAGAGGTCAATGAATGGGAGGAGGAAGGCTGCTGAATGAACAACATATGCCAAAGCAGGAGGCCCAAGACAGCATCACGTTTAGCGTGCATGTAGTTCGGATTAGCTATACTATGGTGTTTGAGTTAAAGAATGACAAAAGATGAAGCCAAACAAGCAAGGAATGGCTATATCTTAAAGGCATTTCTGAGTCTTGCAAAGGAGTTTGCCTGGCATCTCCTGAAGGACATGGAAGTCACTGAAAGGTTTTAAGCCAAGGAAATCTTGTGATCTCACTCTGACAATTCTGTGGATAATAGATTGGAATTAGCTGAGACTAATGACAGGAAGGAAGAGCAGCTCAGAGAATCCTGCAGTAGTCTAGATCAAATAGTATTAGCATCTGAATAGGCTAAGGTGAAGAGAGAACTTATCTGAGTGATATTTACGAGACAGTATTTATAAGACTTGGTGATGGGGTAAAGTAATTCTTTAAGATCTCAAATTCTCCGTACCTGGAGATTCATTTAAACAATGTCTTCCTCATGCCAACTTAAAGAGGTACTTCTTCCCGTTCCACTGTATGAACTACTGGGATGCATCTCCTTCTTCCTTTCTTATCACCAAGAACCACCTTGCCTAGACAGCTACCAAAGGGACTCTCCAAGGAGGCTCTGCCTTATTATTAGAGCTTCTGGTGCTACTAGAAGGTAAAAGAGCCTCTGCTCACGCTGCCGAACTTGGGAGAGATGTACTTCTTTTGGGGGAGAGGGGGCAGTGAAGGGGGAGAGATATACTTCTAAAATGAAAATTAGAACTCATTTTTTCTTAGAAATAATATTAAAAGATAGGTATTCAGGTATATCATGTGTTAAATGGTCTATTTTTTTTTTCTTTATGGTCTATCCTAGGTAGATATAACTGTTTAAGGCACTTCAATGACAATTTCCAAACAACTTTTTTTTTTTAAACCTTGGAAATTAAGTTGGAGGCTTCTTATGTATACTGGTGTACCAAGGAGTTGGGAACAGTTCACCTCAGCAAGCAGGAATATTTTATTGCTGACATTTTTTGGACTTGCTGTTATGTGATGATAATAATAATGAAATAGGGCACCTGGGTGGCTCAGTCGGTTAGGCATCTGCCTTTGGCTCAGGTCATGATCCCAGGGTCCTGGAATCAAGTCCCACATTGGGCTCCCTGCTTAGTGGGGAGTCTGCTTCTTCCTCTACCTCTGCCCCTCCGCTCACGCTCTCTCTCTCTCTCTCACTCTCAAATAAATAAAATCATCAATAATAATAATTAAAGTAAACCTATTTTTAGTCTGTTTTATTATTGTCTTTAAATTTTCTTGCAACTAATGCACCCCTCGTTGCCTGCTCCTAGAGCTCCTGCTTCCAGTCTCCTTTCTGCCCCACTGCTTGGCCCACTGCTGCTTATATATGAATCAGCAGTTGGGAAATAGAAATTAGAGTATGTCGTAAGACAAGAAAAATTCTGAAGGAAAAAAGCCTAGACGTGAATCTATGTTCTCCATTTTGCCAACAAAATGACCTGGAGCTAATAACAACTTCTCTGAGCCTCAATGTCCCCATCATTAAAATAGGGTTAGGGGTGCCTGGGTGGTGCAGTCGTTGAGCATCTGCCTTTGGCTCAGGGAGTGATCCCGGCATTCTGGGATTGAGCCCCACATCGAGCTCCTCCGCTGGGGGCCTGCTTCTTCCTTCCCACTCCACCTGCTTGTGTTCCCTCTCTCGCTGGCTGTCTCTCTCTGTCAAATAAATAAATAAAATCCTTAAAAAAAAATAGGGTTAAAGGGACACCTGGGTGGCTCAGGCAGTTAAGTGTCTGCCTTCGGCTTAGGTCATGATCCCAGGGTCCTGGGATCGAGTCCTGCATTGGGCTCCTTGGTCAGCAGGGAGCCTGCCTCTCCCTCTGCCTGCCGCTCCCCCTGCTTGTGCTCTCTTTGTCTCTGTCTCTCTCTGACATAATAAATAAATAAATAAATAAATAAATAAATAAATAAATAAATAAATAAAATCTTTTTAAAAAATTAAAAAATAAAATAGGGTTAAAATATCTATTTTGTTGAAGATTAAGTAATGTAATCTATTTGAAGTACCTGACCCTTAGCATATATTCTTAAAATATTAATTCTCCCCTGTAGAAAACATTTTCATATTATCTGGCTGCCCAGGTTGTTTAGAATATACTTGCTACGTTTAGGGAATTCCTGATCTTAATGTAAGTGCTGTTTCCCCAAGGTGAGCTCTGAAGAGATTTCCAGACTCTCACAGCTAGGGTGCAGAAATAGGACCTGGCCTTCGACATTCAGCACACCTGCACAAGACTTTGACTGGAAATGAGTAGCTTGAGGAAGGAAAGATTCTGCTTGGAAACCAATTTGCTGGCAAAAGCATCTGACATTTGGTGGTGGAAGTGTTTGCAAGGTTAAATTCCTAGCACAGAAGTGGCCTTGGTGGACGGTGGAATTAGCAGCAGTTGCTTTTAGTGTTTGTGGGGGCAGTAGCTAGTAGTGGGCATGACCTCCTTATAGGGCCCCTCCCATGGGGTGCTTGTGAGCACTGCTCCTGGAAGCTGAGTCCCATACCTGTCCCTCCAGCCTCCCAGCTATTTCCTGAGTCTTTCCATCTCCTCTTAAACTTCTTTTCTGCTCATTCAGCCAGAATTGGCTTATGTGCTTTGCAACTGGGAGCCCTGACTGATCTACATGTCTCTGTTGGTGTGACTACCTGTGAGTGACAGGCCAAGAAGAATGTCATGGTAGAGACAGTAATGGTGTAATTTATAATTGCCTTAAACAGAAGTACATAGTTCTGGAGAGCAAATCTTAGAAAAATTTAATGAGCTATAATTGAGTGGAGATTGAGGAATATAACTTTTGGGGAAATCATAATATTAGGATACTTGTATCCAGTTTTACTATCTCTGTTACTGTTGGAAATAGGTAAGAGAACTAGATTTTCATGCTCCCCCCAAAAGAAATTATTTCAGAACCAGTTTATAAAAAAATTTAATCCCTGGGTGTTGATTCTGCAGAGCAATCCCAAGAGAGTTTATCAATTCAAGTCAAAGCCAGAATCAAAATAAATCAGGCATTATATGGCATATTAAATTTCTGGAGCTCAACTCCATTCCCTTAATCTCTTAGCAGCAGTAACAGAGTGGCAGCTCTCACTCATTGCAGTGGGGAAATAACAAAGCAAGAGTAAAATTGCTGTTGCAAAATGAAGCACATCACCACATTTCCATCTAATGCATTATAGTTCATGAACCTCCCAGGAGCCAGAAAAACAGTGAAGTCTTTAAAAGTGAATCCAGATGTCAGCCATCACCATGGCAGTGCTTTAATTATTGAAAAACAAAGAAATAACTCCTTAGGTACATTCTAAGCAGGTGTTCCTTAAAAAAAAAAAAAAAAAAAAAAAAAAAAAAAAACCCCCNAAAAAAAAGCAACAAAAGACCCCCAGAATAGCTGAAGAAGCAGCTGTGGCATTATATTCGCTTCAGTCTAGAGAAGAAAAGTATAACCTAAATAACAGAAAACCCAGAGGGAGCTTAGAAAAATCACAAGTATTAGGATTTTGCAAGTATTAATCTAGGCAACATAATGACTAATTAATATTAATTACTCCATTTTACAAATGGGAAAACTGAGTGCCTCCTATGGCAGCCACTTTGAACTCAAAGTCTGTCAATCTTGGACGAGTTCACTGTATAATGAATTTATTTTGCAAGATCTTTTAAGTATACCTATATGGCATGGGGTGTTTTTTTAGAAAACATTTATTTAACACAAATAATCCAATTTCAATTTGCAGAAAGTTAGAAAATAAAGATCAAAAAAGGAAACATTTAAACCATCTCTAATAACTGCTATTTTAAACTGGAATTTCAAAACTGGGTCCACGGTTGGGCTTCAGAAGATCTGTGAACCTCTGACACTAAAGCAAAAAATGACAATGTGCATTTATTTTTCTGGGGCGGGGGTTGTCTATAACTTTCACCAGATTCGCAAAGTGTCATCATTCAAAGATTAGAACTCTCTATCCTTCTGGACTTAATATATGTGCCTGGAGGAGCAAAGACACCACCTACAGGTCACAGCCTGAGAAAGAATGTGGCCTTTATCTAAAATGTTAAATGGGCCAAATCAAGTAGTTATTTCTAAAATTTGGCTTCTCTTTTGCGCGCTAGCCTTGCCAAATTATGGAATATTAGGAAAACATTTCCTTTCTTCCTTAAGTGTTGTATTTTTGTTTTTATTTGTTTGTGTGTGTATATCTTTGCATGTGCAGTCTTGACAGCTGCTGCTGGGCAAGCAGAAAAATAAAGAGATGCTTTTGCAACTCACATTAGTGGGAAAATCTGACAGAAACAACAAAGTATCTACAAGAAGCGGCAGAGTCGAGGTGGTGATATCGTGGATGAATAATTAAAACCTGAATCTACTTGATGGCAGAGGGAAAAAGCCAGTTGAAAAAAAAGAGCGAGGACATAAAGGAGAGAATGAAAGAACCCATAGCGTCTTTTGGAAGAGCTGGGGGTAAGAGCTTTGTGACTGAACAGGACAGGAAATCAGGGGACCACCTTCCTTTGATGTTAATGAAACAGGAAAAGGAAAAATATTGAGAAAGACTCTGTGGTGTAAAGAACACTAGACGGATGAGTTATTTGATTAATTACACCATCCATTCAACAAACTTAGTGAGAACTTACTAGGAGAAGCACTGTGGATAGAAATGTGTAAGAAATAACTCTTGGCCCAAGGAATTTACAGCATAAGTGGGGAGACAAATATAAATCAGTTCTGCAAGGTAGCAGACTCACAATCGAGGAAGAGTAATGTTTGTGAGATCTTAGCGGGGATGGTTAGGAAAGGCATTAAAGAATGGTACTCAAAATGGGTCTCAAAATAGGAATACAATTTGCTGTTATCTGGCAAAGGAGAAGAGTAAGGACAATACTGGAGAAGAGAGCAAATACAAAGGCATGCAGGGGTGAGGAAGCATGGCCTGGGTAGAAAATGCCTTGTACCTTGACATGGTGGCAAAACAAAGGACTCAATAGGTGGCCCAGGGCTAGCAGTGATGTTGGTTTCTGCAAAAACCCAGGGAAAAGAAAAGGATCCTTGCTAAGTGACAAGTGGGGAGAGGCAGAAGAGGATTAACTCGAGAAATAGTTGGAAAGTCAGAGTATCAGGATGTGTACCTGTTGGGAAAGCCATTATGAACCCTTACCAAAGCTGCATTACCAACAAAGATATTGATAACTTCAAATTAGAATCAAAATCCCACCCGCCTTTAAGAGACTACAAGAAAGAGGGGTGCCTGGGTGGCTCAGTCAGTTAAGTGTATCCCTTCAGCTCAGGTTATGTTCTCGGGGTCTTGGGGTCGAGCCCCAAGTTGGGCTTCCTGCTCAGCTGAGAGTCTGCTTTTGCCTCTCCCTCTGTACCCTCCACCCCCTGCTCATGCTCTATCTTTCTCTCTCTCAAATGAATAAATAGAATCTTTGAAGAAAAAAAAAAAGACTACAAGAAATAGTTCTACTGTGTCTCACATCTCTTTTGCCTCTGTTTATCATTGGGCCAAGCTTCCCCCAAACGCCCACTCTTGTGTTGCTCTGTTACCATCTCCAGGGCCTCAGGATGAAAACTCTGGGAGTACTATTTACATTGTATTCTGTGTTTTCAGGTTTCAACTTACACTTCTCTAAAGAAGTCTTCCCTGACTCACGATTTAAGGTAGGTTGTCATCCTCCCAATATGCTTATCTCAGCCTCTTGTGGAGTTTAACTTGAATATATTGATCTGGGTCTCAAAGGAAAAGGCATATAGTAATTAGGATTTAACCATATGGAGGCCTATAAGATGGCCCAAGGAAACAGTCAGTGTTGAATAAGTGGAAACAATGTTGGCCAAGATCAGAACCTTGAAGAACGTATAAGAATTATTTCCAGGGAGAGAATTCAATGATGGAACTTGACAATGAATGGTCAGAGAGATAGGAATTCCTTAAAACAGGTGAGGAAGGGGAGCTCTTTAAGGAAGGTGTAGTTTACAGTGTAGAAAGCAGTGCTGAAAACTGTTGAAAGGAATCCAAAGTTGGGGCCTGGGCCTTTGCTACCTTTGCAAGAGAAATTTTAGCATAAGTAGGGGAGTCAAAGCCAGGTTACAGTGGGCTGGAGACTACATTAAAGATGTGGAATAGTTCAGAATAAGTATTTTAGGAAACTTGACAATGAAAATGAGAGAGGTGAAGCAGACTAGCTAGAGGGGAACTTAGGACCAAACAATTTTTATTAAGACTGGAAAAGATCTCACCAGTTTATAGGTGAAGCTGACGTATCAGAGAAATTGACAGTACGGATAGCATAGGTGCTAAAGAAGACAGAAGATAATTATCCTTAAAGAAGAGTAGCGTACTCCTCCTAACATAGGAACACTTCTTCCTCTGACACTGGAGGGAAGAATGCATGTGGCATAGGTCAGTTTAGCAGACAGATGAACAGGAAATCTGTGAAGAAGGAAACAAGGCCATCTTTTGAGAATGTAAGAGTTGGGATCCTGAGGAGAATGGCAGAAGTTTCTGATAGCTACTCGAGATGGTAGGTGGGATGAGAGAGGGGATTTTCACCAAGGATTAGTAAAAGGATTGGCAATTAGTATTAGCACTCCAGCTGTGGCCAGTATGATTCTTTATGCACTAACTCAGGTCTGCAGAAAATACCACACTATTTTTTTATGCCAATTTAAATTTAACTCTGAGCCTCAAATTAGTAAAGCTGGAGAGTAATTTATTCTCAATTATTATTGGGCTCCCAAACCTTCTCCCCCCAGAATTGTACAAAAGCCACTACCACAGAGACCCCTCCAGAAAACTAGATTTAAATTATTGACTCATTCTGTTTACTACTGAAATAACTGCTGCCCAGCCCATGAGCCATCTTTCAGATCCGGCAACTCTGCAGCCTGCTTGGGGAATGGGAGTCTCTTGCTGATCAGTAGCTACTGTGCCTGCAATCCCATCTCCCTGTATGTCTGCTGCCATACGTATCACATACTTGGAACTGACACTCTGGGATCTCTCAACCTCTGACCTTCCCCAATAAAGGATGTAATACAATGATTTGATTTGATTTTATTTATTTTATTTATTTATTTTTTTTTAAAGTTTATTTATTTGACAGAGATAGAGACAGCCAGCGAGAGAGGGAACACAAGCAGGGGGAGTGGGAGAGGAAGAAGCAGGCTCACAGCGGAGGAGCCCGCTGTGGGGCTCGATCCCATAACGTCTGGATCATGCCCTGAGCCGAAGGCAGACGCTCAATCACTGTGCCACCCAGGCACCCCAATACAATGATTTTAAAATCATGACTGGAGGGGCAGATAAAAAGCAAAATTTAAATAAATCAGTACAAGCCAGATCGGGGGTAGTGTTGGAGTATGAAATTAAATGAAGTCGTCATTTACTAAGAGATTAACTGCAACCTGGGTAGGAAGTTCAGAATCCTATTTTCCCAGATCAGGTGATTAAGTTTTAAAGATGTTTATAGCAAAAATTAGGAAACTGTGAAACTCAAAAAGATATCTAGCCACACATGATTTTCTGGGAAACTAAATTCTAGAGGATAGTGTGAGTTAGACAGGGTCATAGGTTGACATAGCAAGCAGAACTCACCCATGGTGGATTGAAGATAACTCAAATTCTTTGACATTCCTCTCATTGAGAGGTGGAGTTGAATTGCTCACTTCTTGAATCAGTGGACTTAGTGACTTCCTTAATCAATGGGATATGGTGGAAGTGACATTCTGGAACTTCTGAGGCTAAGTCATTAAAAGCTCTGGGGCTTCTTTCTGTTTGGGCTTCCTGAGCAGCCATGTAAGAGGTTTGTTTAATCTGCAGGAGAAACTACCTGGGAATGGCTTCTAGATGTCCACGTTAAGACAAAATGAGTGAATTACACTGTCTTTGACCCTTCAACTCAGCTCAACAATCAGCTTACTACACCCAAATGGCTGCCTCGTCAAAGCTATATGGAGCAGACAAGTCTCCTAGCCAATCCCTGCTTGAATTTGATTTTAAAAATCATCCGATATAATAAAATTGTTGTTGTTTTAAGACACTAAGCTTTGAGGGAATTTTTAAGCAGCAGTAGATAAACTGAACATCAATAGAGCAAGCAGAAGTCCCAATAAGGACTCCATGAATTAACTTATAACTTTGGTAGAATGATCCTAGAAGTCACATCTAATCTTGACAGTGGTCCCAAATCTCTAACCAGTGATCCATACAGCAGTTTGGAATCTCTGATCTAGCCCGCCTACGATTGTAAATTATGCCCTAGAGTCAGGTAAGTCAAATGTAATGATGAAATAAATCAAACCCTTCATAATAATGGATTAGGAATGATCTTTGTAATTATTGCTTTTGTGTTTGTTATTGTGTTTGAAAAGATAAAGAGAATTTGATATATTACCTTGCAATTTACATCGGAAAAGTTAAGATAATTGGATGTTAGACTTGAGGTTTTAATTTGAAATGTATAAAAGAACTGGTGAATTTGTAAATAGTGTTTGAATGTGTAAGAGAGTCCTGATTTGATACATGCATGAGTTTGGTTCATTAGACTTATAATAGCTATGAATCTTAGACCTTGCTTGTTGAATTGTTAGTTTGCCTTGTTAGTCATGTAAAGTGGCTCAGATAATCAGATATCTTAAATTTGTCAATATAGTTTAAAAGGTTTATTTTTTGTATGTAAATGGGGGCTAACTTTAAGGAATTTTAATCTGTTCAATTTATGAATTGTTTGAACATTCATCAAAGAATAAATGAAAGTGATTTATAAAGGATTTTTACTTCCCAGTACCCTGGTAATGATTATAAAGTCTGACTATACCAAAAGTCTGGGGAAGACCGCTTTGTTTAAGGGAATGTAACGTGATGCAGTCCTTTGGAACACAATTTGGTGTACCTTACAATCTAGTGGTTCTACTCCTAGTTATTTATGCAAGAAAGATTCTTGCATGTATACACTAAGAGATGTGTTTAAGAATGTTCATAGCAGGATGCCTGGATGGCTCAGTCGGTTAAGCGTCCCACTCTTGATTTTGGCTCAGGTCATGATCTCACGGTTGTAAGATGGAGCCCCCCGGCAGGCTCCCAGCTGGATGTGGAGCATGCTTGAGATTCTCTCTCTCGTTCTCCTTTTGTCCCTCCCTCTGCTCACACATGTGCTCTCTTTCTTAATAATAACATCATCATCATAATAATAGTAATAATAATACAAGACAAAAACTGAATACAACCAAAATGTCCATTGACAGAAGGATGGGTATATAAATTGTTTATTCAAATTATGGAATAGTATATGACAGTGAAAAATGAGTGCACTATAACCAGATGCAGTAACTTAGGTGATTGTCAGAAATGTTATGTTAGTAAAAAAGCAAATTATAGACACATCATATAAAATATGATATCATATAAGTTCAAAGATGTATCAAACTAAATATGATTTAGGAATATACACACCCATTTGTAGATAAAACTATTATGGAAAGCAAGGGAATTATAAGCACAAAATTAAAATAGGTAGTTATTTTTAGAAGAGGTGATAAGGATGATCAGAGAGGCTGGAGGGCTTCAAAAGTAATGTTCCTTTTCTTAAACTAGGTGGTAGCTATAAGGATGTTTATTTCATTGTTCTTTAAATCATATCTATTATTTTATATGCATCATTTTATATGTGTGTGTATGCACATATATATACATGTATTCTTTTGTAAGCATTAACTACTTCATAATTTTACAAAATTCACAAAGTGAATTTATTAGATTTCCAAGTTGTGTCTCAAAGCTTCAGAATAATTAGTTTTACATTTACAACTTGAATAAATTGGCAGCTATTGAAAGCACAACAGTTGTTAGGTACTGCTGTCCTGTTCACCCATAGAAACCCTGTAGAACATTTTAAAACCCAGCTGGAACAGATCCTACCTTTCTTGCCATTTGCCCTTTCTCCTCTCCCCAATGGGGTTTCTACCATAATATTTTTGATGAATTTTAGCTTTTACAAAAGATGGAAAGAGTTTGAATATATGCAACTTTTGCTTTTAAATTAAACCTGACAAAGGGAACTGTAGCTTCAAAGCTTCCCTGACAAAGGGAATCCAAAGCATGGCTGTCTGCTTGAAATGGAAAGAGAGAAAAATATAAGGAAATAGAGAGGACAAGCACAGACTAATAAATCTAATTATCTGGCTATAGATGTTTTATTACATTTTTATAATTTCTTTTTCTACATTCAATTTTTTTCAGGATTTTTACCATTTATATGATCCCTTCCTATCAGTTTGTTATAAATGATATGTTCATTTAGAAATGCCATATGCTATTTTAATAGCATTAACAGCCAGAAGCTTCTCTCCCTTCACAAATATTTTTTTAAAAATTGGTCTATTCCTGAAAGTCAGTCTTTCATCCTGTCATCTGAGTCAATGAAAGAGCCTTAAATCATCCCTCATGACTTTATAATCGGATTTCCCTCAGTGAAATCCTTGTGTGGGTATTTGCTGCTTAAAAATCTCCCCACTACAAATTGCCCTTTAGGTTCTAAGTTCTGTGCTCTTTCCTTCAGAAATTCTGCTCAGTTCTTTTCCCTCAGCAGACTTTTCTTTTGTGGATTTTGAGGTAATCATTAGGCAAGAGACAAATTTCAGAACCCCCTTGCCTTCCTTTTCTTTCATTTGACCTTCAGTTTTCCTCTCATGTAATTATTCTTTCTCTGCCTGTACCTTTTGGTGCTTTTCCTTTGAACTGCTTCCCTTTCCTGAGTGTGTGGCTATTAATTCCCCAATTCCCCAAATAAGCACCCGAGATTGAGTATTTTGTTGCTAATCTGCCCCTTATTTTTGCTGCATCTTTATTTTGCTTGTCTCCAGTCCCTTTTCAATTTTTGTCCTGCCTCATTCCAAACATAATTTTATGCCTTTTGCCAAATACATTTTCTCTTGGTTTTATTCCTTTTTAAAATTGAACTCCCCTTTTCTTGGCCATTATTTGAAAACTTAACAAAAGTTATTACTTCACATACATTAACTTTTTAAGTTTTTGACTTACAAAAGTTATTATATTATTTGAAACTTGCCAAGGTCTCTCCTGGGGCCAAAACAACAGACTTGATCTCTAAATTCTCATTTACAGATGGCCAAAGGAGGGGTGGAAAGGGAAGTATCTTGCCTTAAGCCATATGTTAAGTCTGTTAGAAAGGCAAACTAGATCAGAGAGCAGCTGCCCTCACACCTGCCACCACCTGCTGCACTATCACCTGAACCACTTCTTCCTCAAGATGGACCTAGGGACCACCTACATCAAAAGTCATCCTGCTTGCTTTTCTGCTCTAAACCTGAGGATTCAGCTTTGAGAGATAAGGCCCAGAAATCTCCATTTTTAATAACCCCAAGATCATTCTTAGGCACAGTAAAGTAAAAAGGAAGGAAGGAAGGAAGGAAGGAAGGAAGGAAGGAAGGAAGGAAGGAGAAAGAAAGAAAAAGAAAGAAAGAAAGAAAGAAAGAAAGAAAGAAAGAAAGAAAGAAAGAAAAAAAGAAAAGAAAGAAAAAGGAGGGGAGGGAGGGAGGGAAGGAGGGAGAAGGAAAGAAAGAAAAGGAGAGAGAAAGAAAGAAAGAAAAAGGAAGGAAGGAAGGAAAGGAAGGAAGGAAGAAGGAAAGGAAAAATTGAGAGGGGAAAAAAGCCACTGCTTTACTCTAGCTCAGCTTCCTAAGGTAACGAAGTAACTAATCCTTTTTGTGCACATACTGTGCATCCAGTATTGTGGTCTATTTTTACATACACATGTTATTAGTTGATTTAATTCCATAAAAATCCATTGAGATAGGTTTTTATATCTATTTTATAGTAGAGAAACTGAGATTTGAGCCAAGGTCATTAAGCTGGTAACTCAAAGAGTCCATGTCTGACTCTATCGCCCTGGATTTTAAGAACCATGGCATGGCACGTGTTTTAAATGTAGCATAAATAGGGGTGCCTGGGTGGCTGAGTCAGTTAAGCATTGGCCTTCAGCTCAGGTCATGATCCCCAGGGTCCTGGGATAGGCCCTGCAGGCTCCCCGCTCAGCAGGGAGTCTGCTTATCCTTCCTTCTCTGCCCTCCCCTCCAGCTCATGCAATCTCTCTCAAATAAATAAATAAAATCTTAAAAAAAAATAAATGTAGCATGAATAACTATCAGATATAATAATGTTACCATATATATGGGATTATATTAATCTCATACTGCAAACTATAAAACAGATAAATTGATTAAACTCAAAATTTTTTATTGATGTGATTGACATGAATATTTTATTAGTTTCAGGTATACAGCATAATGATTTGATATTTGTATATATTGTGAAATGGTCACCACAATAAATTTAGTTAATGTACATCACCACTCATAGTTACAAATTTTTTCTTGTAAAGAGAAATCTCTCTTAGCAACTTTCAAATCTATAATGCAATATTATTAACTATAGTCACCATGCTGGACATTATATTCCCAGGACTTATTTATCTTATAACTGAACTTGAACTTACAACCCCAGGATAAAGAGTAGAAACTGAGCCCACCAGGCACCCTGTCTTATCTTTTTGGCCATAGCCATTCTAACAGGTATGAGGTGACATCTCATTGTGGTGATATATCTTTTCGTGTATCTGTTGGCCATCTGTGTGTCTTCTTTGGAAAATGTCTGTTTGGATCCTCTGCCCATGTTTTTAATTGGATTGTTTGTTTTTTTCCTATTGAGTTGTAGGAGTTCTTTATATATTTTGAATATTGAACCCTTATCAGTTACATAATTTGCAAATATTTTCTTCCATTCAGTAGGTTATCTTTTCATTTTGTTGGTGGTTTCTTTTTCTGTGCAGAAGCTTTTCAATTTGATGTAGTCCCACATGTTTATTTGTGCTTATGTTGCCTTTGTTTTTGGTGTCAAATCCAAAAAATCATCATGAAGACTGATGTCAAGGAGCTTCCTGCCTGTGTTTTCTTCCAGGAGTTTTATGGTTTAGATCTTATGTTCAAGTCTTTAATCCATTTTGAGTTGATTTTTGTGTGTGGTGTAAGATAGTGGTGCAGTTTCATTCTTTTGCATGTGGCTGTCCAGTTTTCCTAATAACATTTATTGAAGAGACCATTTATTTCTCCATTATATATTCTTGATTCCTTTGTCATAAATTGGTTGACTGCATGGGTTTAGTTTTGGGCTCTCTATTCTGTTCCATTAATCTATTGTCTGTTTTTATACCAATGCCATATTGTTTTGATTACCACAGCTTTATAATTTAGTTTGAAATCAGGAAGTGTGATGCCTTCAGCCTTGTTCTTTCTCAAGATTGCTTGCATGTGAGAATCATGATTTTACCTTTTCCTGAAAATTATCTTTTAATGTAGAAAATGTGTAATCAAATACAATGACAAAAGAGTTAAAAATTATGAATATACTAGCTATGTCAAAGAATCATGATCACATGTTAGTCATGAAAGTTACCATGAATTGTTCTGGGTGGGAAATGCCTCCTTTTTTCTTCCTGCTACCCAGACTATGAATGCAATAATTAGAGGCAGAGCAACCACCTTAAATCACAAATTGGAAACTGAATATTGAGGATGGTTGGAAAAGCCTGACTCTGAATGTCTATCCATAACACCCTGAACTACTTTCTAGATTTTATAAAATTCAATCATGTAAATATTAATGATTGTAAAGGTTAACCAAGCTATACTTGGTATTATTTCAAAAGCATAAATCAACACTGAGAATGTAATATTTTAATAATAATTAATGCATATGTTACATTTTTGTAGGTTCTCAGTTATAACTATTAAAATTCTGTTTTGTGGTTAACAATCAAACAGGAGGTTAGCTACAAACAGTTTGTAGCACACTTCAAATTTAAAATAAACTCAAGCTGAAAATGACATAAATCCACTGTCAAAATAATTATTTCTGATTCCATGGTCACCTTTTAGAGATAACTTTGCTATGTCAAGAACAAAATTTGAATTTTATAGGATGAGTAATACATTGAGACAACAGAGGAACTCTCTGTTTTCCCAAAGTTTCCAGCCAGGTTTCTGGCTTTATTGCACCAAGCTAAATGTCCTATATCCATATAAAGTACTCTAGCAGATTTAGGATTGGAATGCAAGTATTATGTTGTAATGCTGGATAAAACTGGGCTAATGGGAGGAAATATGAACTCTTGGAGAAAGTTCAAGTATCAACTAAGCTAGTCACAGAATTATAGTTTATCATTATAATTGATACTTAAAAAAACATCTGAAGAATGAAATGAAAACCCTGCATTCCCTATTCTAGAAGTTGACCCATTGTACCTAATTCTGTTATAGCAGAATTTATTCCCGCAGTTTACAAATCTTTTTTCCACCTTACCCTTCTCAGAGGGACAGCATCACATGCCTAGGAGGTGTTGTTGTTTTTAATCTATATCCATTGTATATTTAGGGAGTGGGTAGGTAAAGTAGGGTTGGATTTGGAAACACATAAAGAACATGAAGAATCAAATAGTTTGATTTTTAAAAAGGGGAAATTTAGTGTTTTATAACTAAAGCAGCACATTTTAAGAAATTACTCTTTCCTGTTATTGTTTTTGATTGCAAGATGCATTGAACAGGCCCAAACGGGAATTGAGGCTTCAGTGGACTTAATGCAGGACTAAATTTTTGCATTTAAAATAGAAACTACTAATATTTTCCTAAGTGTTCAGGTTTTAAAAAATAGATAACTTTAATTTCATGATCTTTCTAAGTTGGATTTCCCCCTTTTTAGATTTACCATAAATAAATGTTAAAATCCAGAGGCATTCTCTGAAGCTATTAGAGCTCCTGCAAGCCACCACACAAGGATTCCATTTGAAGATCCCCCCCGGAGGACACATTTAATGAAAGCTCAATTCTAATTTTCCTCCTATATAATGCCAGAACTGACCCTGTCAGGATTTGATCCTTTAACTCAGTGATTTCTCACCTGAGATTTGGACCATATAATCGTGCTTTAAGTACTTTAGCAAGGCATTCTGACACTGCATTTCTAATCAGGGAAACATAAAACAAGGTTTGTCCTTAAGCTGTTTTACTTTGCCTTATAATGGTCTCCATTTCCCTTCATGAGGCATTATCTTGATAAATTGCTGTTTTTAAAAAACCACTTTTTGCCTGGAAAATGTGCAATATATCAGACACTGAAGGTTCTTGTTGGAATTGAGATTTTGGCCACATGTTGTATAACCTTACTGCATGCTATACTGATACCACATGATACTCCTGATTTTGATCTTTGTTTCTAATTTGTATACTGGCTATTTTAGCCCGGGCAGATTCTCCGGATGATAAAACATACTCTTTAGCTAAACTAAGGACTAAAAAGCATACGAGAATATTATTGTACTCAGAAAAATTCATAGAGTACTGAAACTCAGTGAAAGAAAGAAAGAGAAAGAAAGAAAGAGAGAGAGAAAGAGAGAGAGAAAGAGAAAGAAAGAAAGAAAGAAAGAAAGAAAAGAGAAAAAAGAAAAGAAAAAAGAAAAGAAAAGAAGAGAAAAGAAAAGAAAAGAAAAGAAAAGAAAGAAAAGAAAAGAAAAGAAAAGTAGGGAGGAAGGGAGGGAGGAAGGAAGGGAGGAAGGAAGGGAATAGTCCTGTAAGTCCGGTCACATTCCTTGAATTCAAATGTTAATTATTCCCCCCAGTGAAAATTACTGTGCTAATTGATTTATAGAGGTATGTTAGAATTTGCATCACTTACCTACATTCATCCCTAGAAATCTAGCAGTAGTTTAAAGAAAACGTACATGGTAATTTGTCTGTACTTATTACACTTGGAGGAACACTTAAAAAACACTACACATAAACAAAATACAAAGCAGGCACATCGCGGTGGAGTACAAGTTCCTTAGAGTGACAATAACAATTAGTATAAAAAGAGCGGCGTTGGCTCCATTGAGGACTACTATTCCTCAAAAGCAAAGGAGCAATTTAGAGGAAAGCTATCGGAATTAGTCACCATATCAGTGAGTTGATTATTAAATAATGCCTTGAACCAAGTTTGAAATAACATATGGGCATAGCAGTGTTACCAGCAAATGGGAAAGAAAACATTTCTGAATTCATTAATATTTACCTGAACTTTCTGTCAAGTAAGTTTTTTATCACCAAGAAGTAAAAAAAACACCTGTCCCTCTGTTAATTTTTTTTATAATATTAGATCTATACCTCCAACAGAGGATTAAAAGACTACTTTATAATTATCAAGCATGAATCTCAAATTCGTTTTTAAAAATAAAGTTCATGTCATGCCCAAAGTCATGGAGAAATTTAGAAGTAGTGTTTAAAATAGAAATGTAGACTACCGACTTGAAATCTCATGCTCTGACCACTAGACCACACGCCTGCCCAAGGATACTTACATTTTTTTACTGTGTTATTCTTCTTTGTAATTAGATGCAGTGATTAGAGTGTCTTTTGCATTACTCTGCATTTTTCTTTTAAGTCAGGGTTGTAACCCACAGAGGGCAATGTCCCTTACAAAACTAAACAAGGGATTTTCAGTCTTGCAATACAATCTCTTGATATTTGTTTATAGGTTTCACACATCAAAAAAACAATGAAATCTGTAATTTTTCAAATTACAATCTTCTCATTCTCTAAGTTATGTGCCTATGAGAATTTGCAAATCTTTTGAAGAGAATGTAATCTTTATGCTTACAAAATGTAGGCTTTCATATTTGGGTACAATTACAAATCAAGGCCTTTTTTCCCCCCATAATAATCAGTTCTCAAAGTTGTGGGTTTTCCTCATTTGAAAATAAATTAATGGGAATTTAAAAATATAATTCATCCAGTTATTAAATCTTTTCGATCCTTAAAATTAGAAACCATTTCTATTCTCAATCTGTAAGGAAGCAATGGCAGAAGATGCCCTATAGCATATTACAATTTAGTTTTTGTTGACTGAAGAAATAAAAATAAACAGCTTAAACCAGATTAATTGAAATTTAAAAAGGGAGAAAACTTCTATGATTCCTTATTGTTTTGATTTTTTTTTAAGGACAGGTATATATTGTGTGCTTAAATATTGAGTTTTTCTCTATAAAGTACCTGTCCAGAGAGAAAGTCAATTTTGAAACAACAAAAACTCAAAGTACTATAGGTGGCTTTCTAAAGGAATTTGAATTAGGTAGTATTCCATGTTGCAAAAAACAATGATAACTTTTATAGCTTTAAACATCAGTTTTTTAAATTAGAGATTGATATGTAAGGGGACTGATTTTGTGCAGTCATTCATTTTAAAATAACACATCATAATTACTAAATTATACAGTTTTATGTAGAGACGTACGTATTTCCTGAAAGCTGTCATGTAATTATTTAGAAATTTCATTCTCAAAGCCATGCGTTTTAGACACAGGTTACTTTTTTTCCTATTAATACTTTATTTTGTCATTCACAATTTTTTCCAGACCTTCCTGGAACAATCTGTAGGACAGGCAGTGGGAGCTGGGGGAGCAGGGTGGCAACAGACATATGTAAAACTAGTGAACCCTTATATAAAAAGTGTGGGCTTGTTGCGAGGGTGTAAAGAGTATCCCAGAGGGAAAATAAAGTGGAATCAGGAACATCAATGCTTCCGTAGAGAGGTACTCTTCCATGTAATGATTGCCTTTTTATCAAAACTCTAGAAAATAAGTTTGGAGAACAAGTTCTTTATTTAATTTGCTTAGCACTGTACCTCTGGTGTCTAGAACAACAAATACTTATTGAATGAATAAATGAGTGAATAGATGAATGGGTGAGTGGTGATTTGTCTTGATACCTTTTAAATCAAATTGCCATATTAACATTAAGAATCATGGGTAAACTGAAGGTAATACCACTGACAGTGGTGTAGGAAGTATACACACTGAAGATGTTTGAGAGAACAGAACTGTGGCTAGGATCAAGGATTCTTGAGAGCAAATGGCCACTTGGGCAAAATGAATTTTTCCAAAGTAGTTGTAAGTCATCGAGAGATCTCTTGACATCAAAATCCCTTCTTGACATCAAAATCCCTTCTTAAATTTGTGGATGAAATATGATCTCTTGACATCAAAATCCCTTCTTAAATTTATGGATAAAATATGATAACTGGGCTTGCCTTTAAAATCATACTTTGATGGGGCACCTGGGTGGCTCAGTTGGTTAAGTGTCTGACTTTGGCTCAGGTCATGGTCTCAGGGTCCTGGGATTGAGCCCCGTGTCAGGATCCATGTTCAGTGGGGAGTCTGCTTGTCCCTCTGCCCCTCCCCCTGCTCGAGCGCATGCTCTCTCTCAAATAAATAAATAAAATATTTTAAAAACATTAAAATAAAATTAAATAAAATCATGCTTTTAGGGCTAAAGTGGGGGGGAAAGAAAAATAGATGAGGTATAGATGAAATCAAATTCACTACTTTGATAGTGGTTGAAACTAGGTACATGAGATCCTTTATACTCTTCTCTACTTTTGTGCTTGAAATGTTAAAAGTCAAGAAAACACACTACCCTCCACTTAAGCATGACATAATAAACAATTATATTGTCTAACATGTAGGTAGTCTAATCTTAGAAAGGGCTACTTACATTATGTGGATTAAGAAAATTTTTAAAAAGATTTGTCTTCATGACGAAAAATTACTTTTAGCTCTAGATGCAATAAATTATGATGGAAATCATTACCATATCACTGATATCAGGTTTTTAATAATCTTGGGGAGAAAGCTAGGGAACATAGTCAAAGCCCAAGTTATCCTCAGCACATCTTTCCACGCATTTGGATGAGGGCTGAGGAAGTTAAGGAGATTAGTGGGAAGGTAACCAAGTAACCAAGATAGCCTTGCAAACCCACCTGTTGCTGCCCATTTGCAGAGGACTTAGCTGTGGCCCTCTCATCAGGCTCTGGAATTTATTACTTTGTAGTGCTTCTGTGTTATTCTCATTGCTTGAGCATGAGCCAGATTTATTTATCAAATAAAATTAATCTTAAATTCTGGCCTCACAACCCTGTCTTAGTCCATTGAGACTGCTGTTAAAGAATACCAGGGGTGCCTGGGTGGCACAGTCGGTCAAGTGACCTACTCTTGGTTTCAGCTCAGGTCGTGATCTCTGGGGTCATGAGATCAAGCCCTGGGTCTGGCTCTGTGTTCAGTGCAGTCTGCTTAAAAAATTCTCTTTCCCTCTGCTCTCCTCTTCTAAAATAAATAAATATATCTTTAAAAAAATACCATAGACTGGGGAGCTTATAAACAACAGAAATTTGTTTCACCCAGTTCTGGAGACTGGAAGTCTGAAATCAAAATGCCAGTGTTGTTGGGTTCTGTGAAGTCCCCTTCCAGGTGACAGACTGCAGACTTTTCTTTATCCTTTTGTAAGGGCACTAATCCCACTCATGAGGACTCCACCCTCATGACCTAATCATCCCCAAAGTCTCCACCTCCTAATACTATCTATCACCCTGGGCATTAGGTTTTCAACATATGAGTTTTGGGGGGATACAAATATTCAGACCATAGCAAACCCTTTAATGATTCTATGTTTCTCTTAAAGTCTAATTCTTTAACAAGGGACACATGTTTTTTCCCTGCCTCTTCAGAGGATTTTTTTCAGGTCTTTTTCAGCTCAGTGATTTGTGACTTCATAAATAAACAGTCTAATATATATTAAGTAATTAAGGTAAAATGAGTTTGAATTCTCAATGTATCTTTAGGCACCATCATAAGTAATGTGATGCATTCAAATAGGAGTTGATGAGAGGAAATGAGGTAATTTTTCTAGCCCAACCCCCATGCTTTCTTACTCAAAGAGAATTTTCATTGAGATTGATTTGCAAATGTTTGGTTTGAAAGCTTTAAAAAAAACAGCTATGTATTACAAGGTCCTCGAGGGCAGGAATTCTCTCTCCACAGGTACCTTTTTTATTTTCTCGTAGCACCTAATAAATAATTCTGTTGCATAGTAGACCCCAATACCTTCCTTCGCACTATTAACCATCACTATCACCACACAGCCTGATGTGAAAATACATGATTCCAATCTTTAATTGTTTTAATCTGAAAAATTTTAAGCCTATCTTGTTATTGAATTAAGAAAATATACAACGGCATCATTGTACAATTGAAACCCACCCAGTGTATGTTTGGTACTAAGACTGAAAAATCACTACTGTAACGGAAGAAGGCCAAAATTAAGTGAGCTGTTCACTTCAAATTGTACCATAACTCTAGTATCCATACAATATATTGCAGTTTCCAGCTGACCTCTCAAATCTACTTACAAGAAGAGAGGTTTATAATTCAAATATTATAGGAAGAGGAAATCTAATTTTGACCTTGAGTCAAACTGATGCCAAAGGAACTTTATGGTTTTCTTTACTTTATAAGCTGTAATTGCAAATACAGTTTCCTTCATCTAAAAAACTATTCCACCCTGAAATTTTCAAACAAAAATAGTTTGCAGAAACATTGGCAAAAGACATCTTCAAAGGAAACTAACTAGTTTGAATTAGAAGGAGAGGAAGGAGAGAGATGGTAGATATTTTTAAAGGGATTATGTTTTCAATATTTTGGGCATTCGATGTCTAATTCCTGTTGCTTTTTTTAAAAGCATTTCTCATTTAAAATTTAAAAGTAGATTAGTAATTTAAATCTGCTTAATTTGTAAATAAGATAAAAATAACATGTGTATAAGAACTTGAAGAGAAAAAACGTGAAAATCTTCTCTTTAAATATTAAATAGAAATAAAATTGTCATTAGTAAATGCCATAAAATACTAAAATAGTTGTTATGGTATTAATAAAGACATTAATAAAGACAAATGCTAAGAAGTTCATTTACCAAAAATATTTTGACTGATTATTTTTGCCAGAATACTTGAGAATATAATTTCATGTTTGATACCAAAGAAAAAAAAACAAAGAATTATGTTGGTTGCCCCAACACTGTTCATTATGGTGTGTCTATAGCTTAAATTTAAAACCTTGCCTAACTTTGAGATTAACTGGCTCATTACCTTTGCCACAACTATTGCCTAATGTTCAATGTTAGACGCCTCAGGATTCTGGTTCTATGCAGTTAGTGTGTTATTTCAGTAGGTGAGAGGTTAGTGCAGGGTATAACATTAGCACTAGGTAAAAATGTTATTCCTTTGGGGACCCTGGGTGGTGCAGTCGGTTAAGCATCTGACTGTTGGTTTTGGCTCAGGTTGTGATCTCGGGTCGTGATCTCAGGGTCGTGCAATGGAGCCCAGTGCAGAATCTGCTTGAGATTCTCTCTCCCTCTGCCCCTCCCACTCACATTCTCTCTCTCTCTCAAATAAATAAATCTTAAAATAATTTTTTAATTAAAAAAATGCTATCCCTTCTTATTTCCTATTGCATCAGATTCCAGGTTATTACACTAATCTCAGTTCTCAAATGGATAACTTGTTTGTGTGTATATGTGTATTTAATTCTCAGACTCAAGTACTTTTGATTCCAGTGAATACTGCACATGGATTTTCACTACCAAAACCATGTTTGATCAAGGTAGCACAAAGGAACCCACCAAGTTCCTCTCAAATGTTTTTGTTTTACCTTTGAATTAAATGTATAACATACTGAAATGATAATTGCAGCAATGAAAACAGAAGGTACCTGAATCATTGGGAATACGTAAATGTTGGATTAAGGTTAAGTTCATTTATCTGTTAAATGGCCATAGTATTAAAGAGAAAGTTCAGAGGTTCTTACTTGTTTCTAGGAAGACATAATTAAATACAATAATAGCAAAGGAGCTGGGAAACATCCAGAGAAGCATCACATCTACACAGGAATGGTTTTTGTGTCAGGTCAGGATAAAATGATAGGTTTAGAAAGATCAAGCCATTTCCTGAAGTAATAGCCGCCCCCCACCCCCACCCCATGCCCCCCCNCAATAAGAAAATAAAGATAAAAATGGATTTCCTATTCATTAAAATTATAATGGCTATTGTACATATCCAAGAAAACAGTATACCATGTGGTGAGACCCAATCTTGTTTTCATTGAGGAAAACTTACACCTCAGGGAGTAAACGCTCTGCAGGCCCTCTTCAGGAATAGATTGTTTACAGGATATATGATTGTGGTCTATAAAATATGGAAAGTTCAGAGAATTGGGAACTAGAGTTTTTGAGTAGTAGAATTAGGAGCCCTCTTCTGAAATTTGAAGGAAATATTTACAAGTAAAATGAAACTTGTCGGCAGAGATGTATATATGGAAAATAAATGGTACTGAGAAAAGTTAAAAAAAAGAAACAACTTCCTTCTAATCACTAGAAGGAGAAGTTAGAGATGGTCTTGTTAGATTCCTAAACTGTGCAGGGCAACACTGCTTAACTGATCCCTTGGTACCCAGTCTCAGAAAGAATATGCAGATTGGGGTATGTTTCTACCCAAGAGGGCACGTCATAGAAACTTAGCCTATTAAACTGGAAAGGACATGATAGAATCCCTCTTCCAACTCCCTCACTCTGCAGATATGGAAACCGAGGAGCAGAGAGCCTGAGTCATTTGTCCAGTGTTACACACTTGATGACAGACTGGAATAAAAACATGGCTTCTTGATCTCTGGTCCAGAGTTCTTTCCACTATGCAGTATTACTAATCAGGGACATCTCTATATCAATTCAAAATCAAAAATGTGTTATTCATAACATTGATTATTTTCTTACAGAGGTAATGTGGGACCTAAACGTCGTAACAATTATTGCCGTCGTGGTTGTTAGATTCCATGGCCATTCTCCACTTGCTGGGGCTCCATTTTAAGGCACACAGGCAAGCAAAGTAGTCTACTGTCCTGTAACATAAAATAGTTACATTGGGGTCAAAACAATTACGTGAAAGTTCCTGCAGGAAAAGTTCTCTTTTTAACACCCTTGTCTTCTCCCATTTTCCGAAATAAAGGAAACTTAGAGAAGAATGGACTTTGGATACCGAATTGCGCCCCACTGAACCTGGCTAGCAATTCTTGGTGTTTCCATTTGAAGAGATGAACAAAGGAGATGATGAGGTAACAAAACCTTTTAGTGTACAGCTGTCCTTACTTTTTCGCAGGGAGAGGAGAGGGCAATTGCGTATTGGGATGGGAAAAACAAATAAGAATTGTAACCAATTGAATATTTTGTCTATAAAATTAGAATTTAATTGCAGATATGATTAGTAGAAATGCTTCTTCCATATCAGTAATCCTATGTAGGCTTCCCCCACTTCTCTGAGCATTTGGTGCTCCTGGTCATTTGTGCTGAGTATTTTCTTTCAAGTCAGAATAGAAAACTTACATATTTGAAAAAGAGATGAAACTTCAAATCTATTATGTTTTATATTATCTTCTTTTCATTGTCCTCTCCTTTTAGATTTAGAATAGATTTATATAAATACATATTTAGGCTGAATGCCAAACGGCTTAGTATTATAACACTTGTCAGAGGCTGAAGTTAGATATCGTCATAGAATGAACTTCTTGGATACAGGAAGAAATGTGAAATGTAATCACAATTACACTTTTACCATAAAAAATGCAGTAATGGAATTTTTAAAGTTTGATGGTACAGGCACAAATATTCATATTTCTGTCAATCTATTTCCCTATTTCTCAATTTAACAACTTAAAAATTCTTATTTGTTTTCTATATAACATTATCAGCTTTCACAATCTTCCCTAATTTTGCAACACTTTGCTCTTCCAATATTTCCGGCATATAAGGAAATTTTAGTTCCAAGTTATGTCTGTACATTCAAAGAGAATATTCAAATGTTAACCAAAACCTTAGAATGGCCTTCCTTGTTGGCATTTCGCCCCTGCTTTACTGACTGTGCATGATCCAGACAGGATGATGAAGACATGGGTATGTGGCTATTTGATTTTCCAAAGGCTAAAGGGAGGCTGTAGTTGAAGCCGACTAGAAATCTTGGCCAAATACCAAAGTCAAAATCAAACTTTAGGAAGTCCCTAATTCAGAGTTTGGTAGAATATTTCAATAAGAAAAGAACGTCCCAATTTTTTTTTTTATAGTTTTTCTATTCTTATTTTCTCCTTTTCTGGAGAACTAGACATTTTAAACTGAAATCAGTGAATTCCTCTGAAATCCACAAGATGGTGCTATGACGTGGCATTTAGAAAATTTTTGAAAACCATATGCTTTGTAGGAGCAACTTTTAGGCGGGGCCAAATAAGTACCACTTAATAATATCGACTACAGGTAAATGCCATTAAAAAAAAAAGTAACGTCAGCCAGATTAGTTGATATAAGGAAGGCATGTCTTTATTCCTAATGTTGCTTTTTTAATACTTTGTCCCAGAAAATTATGCTTCTGAAATTTTGTTATTTGTCTCAGGTTTTAAAAATGTCTTATGAGAAGTCTAAGAACTGAACTTGGATCTTAGCAGGGCTAAGTCGTAATGGAAAAAGTTCTGGACTGAACTAGAGACCAGAGTTCTAATCTCTGCCCTCCACCTGAAATTGCTGCATTCAGCCAGGCTTCCCTGTATTTCAGCTGTTCTCCAACCCCTGGGGAATACTTAGCAATGCTTTGGAGACATTTTCGATCGTAACAGCTTGGGTGACGGGGCTGCCACTGGTACCTGTGGGTAGAGGTGAGAGATGCCACTGAGTATCCTACAATGCAGAGGAAAGACTTAACCCACAACAAAGAATTATCCTGCCCAAGATTAATGGTGCCCAGGTTGAGGAACTTGACCTATTCGTTCGCTCTGTTGGTTTGTCTGCTCATTCATTAATTAGTTCACACAATCATTGACTTCTGTGTGTACATATTCACCCCTTCGATGAATTTTTACAAAGCATCTACTATGCCTAGTATGATTCTAGACCAGAATAAGGTCTAGGGATTAAAAAGACAAAAATTATCCTATTCCTGTTTAATCTTACAGGGAAGAGAGACTCTTACGAAATACTGTAACGATATGTGATCAGTGTTTCAGTGTTAAATGTAGGATTTTCTGAGAACACAGAAGAGAATGGTAAGTACTGGAGAAGAGGGCAGAATTCAGGAAGGCTTCACAGGGATGGAGGTTGTTTATGGTGGTCATAGAATGAAATTTTGAGCAAAGCACAAGCTAACCCAGAGATACACAGTAGTCCAGAGTGTGCTCGGAGAGCAGTATGCTGCTGTGGCATGAAATTAGAGAGGGGAGGGAGGTTGGAAAAGGGAAAGGTGAAACTCTTAAAAAGGTAGAATGGGGTCCTGCTGAGAAGGGCCTTGGACTTTACCCTCCAGGAATCAAAACTTAAAATAGAAAAATGATATTAAACATGTGGTAATCACTTTACCTCTTTATGTCTGGGTTTCCCACCCTTAAAGTATTTGATGATATATGTTTCAGGTTGCCTTTAGTTATAAAATTACATTTTGTAATTTTGAAGTCAATCCATTAGATATATTAAATGCTGTATACTTTTACATTGATATTATGACTATCAATAAAAATCACAATATCTATAAAGAAAATATCTTTATACACAAAGTTGTGTTGTCGCAGACATGTGCTTTCATTATAATGAACAAAATATAATATATTCCTATTAGTATATTATTTGGTGTTTGGACATACTTGAGAAGATCAAGTTATTCTGGAGAATATAGTCTTCCAATTGGTTAATTCCTATGTCAATAACTACTTTTGGTTGCACCTGGGATAGATTTTTAAAATATTTTTTCCTTAACCTTCTCTGCTTTTATCAATAAGTTTTAGACAATCTAACTAGATATAAGAAATTTAGCATATGTTTTATAATTTGTGTAATTACTTAAAAAATATGAGTGTTTTGGGGCACCTGGGTGGCTCAGTCCATTAAGCTTCTGCCTTCAGCTCAGGTTGTGTTGTCAGTGTCCTGGGCTTGAGCCCAGTGTTGGGCTCTTTGCTCAGTGGGGAGCCTGCTTCTCCCTCTCCCTCTGCCTCCGCCTGCCACTCCCTCTGTTTGTGCTCTCTTTCTCCGTCAAATAAATAAATAAAATCTTTAAAAAGATAAAAAATAAAATTTAAAAAAATGAGTGTTTTAGGGAAATAAAACACTGGGGTCTTTTATATTGTACATTAATAAATGAAGAGACTCCAAAGATTAACAATTGTTTGAATTTTACTTGAGTAAAATTAGTAGTTATCAACTGAATATTTGATATAATTTGATTATGATTTATAAAATGTATTTTTAATACTATATTTCTCGTTTAATATTTTTATATTTGTAATTTAAATTCAGCTTTAAAATATAGGTAGCTAAAACCCCTGCTCTAGTCCAGTTCTGTTGTCATTCCGAATTTAGCCCATAGATCAAATGACATATCATGAGATAAAAGAAAAAAAAAACTGGATGGGGAAGGTAGAAAAGAAAAATGGGCCCCATATCTAAATAGAATACAGAAATCTCCTGTGGCAAAACACTGCCATCATTGTACCCCAAATAGAGATGTGAAAATATTGATGGTAAAGTTGACAGAGGCACCGGGAAAGGCAGGGCTGTGTTACAGCCTTCTGAACTGATCTGGGAGACAGGAACTAAGCCACTCTCATCCTCGCTTGTTGTCTCACTATAACGGTCTGATTGCATCTTTTTTAATCCTTTTTTCTTCTTTCCCCCAATCGCGATCCTTCTGGGTTTCTGTATCATACTTCCTTGAGTATTAATGAAGACCTTTGACGGATCATTTCAGATTTGAATATCCGTTCATGTTTACTTTCCTCCACAGAAATTATCATTAAAACCCAATAATTTAAAGTAGTGTGGATTTTTCGCAGTGCTCGTGTTTTGAGATGGCATCATAGACTTGTTTCAAGATAGTTAATCTTCAAAAGATAAGAACTTTATATGCTGTGGTAAAAAAGGATTTCAAGACCCAGAAAAGTGGTTGAACTAGTTGGTGGTTTTCAGAGGCACTTTAGGGTTCAGGGAGGGGCCATGGAAGAAGCAGTGGCAGGGGCAAAGAGTGGGGGTGTCCCGCGGCGCCCACCCCTCCCCCTGCTTCATCACAAACTCCGCTTCCACCCCTATTGTCTTTTTGTTAAGATCAGACATCATTTGAACAAAGGTTATGATGAGGTGCCAGATGATCTTTGAGGTCTTTTCTGACCTGAACTCCTATGAATTTGTATTTTCAAATCTTCTCCAAAAAACGGAGAACTTCAAGCTAAAAGAGTTGCATAATAACTGAGAGGCACAGGTAGGATAAAGATAACATTAAGAACAACAGCACCAACTAATTATCTTGCTCACTTGTTCTTAAGAAATTAGACACTTTCTGGGGCGCCTGGGTGGCACAGCAGTTAAACGTATGCCTTCGGCTCAGGGCGTGATCCTGGCGTTGTGGGATCGAGCCCCACATCAGGCTCCTCTGCTATGAGCCTGCTTCTTCCTCTCCCACTCCCCCTGCTTGTGTTCCCTCTCTCGCTGGCTGTATCTCTCTCTGTCAAATAAAATAATATATATATAAAAAAGGAATTAGACACTTTCTATTTAAATGTAATGAAAAATACATTTAAAAAGTGAATCCCTTCAAACACTAAGATATGCAATACAAGACAAATCAGCAAGAAAAACATAATTGGAACCTTCAGTCTGAATGTCCTGCAGAGACAGAGCTTAGAGATCTGACCAAGAGCAGAACTGGTTCTCTCCCAAAGGGCTCATTTTCAAAGAAAGGAATGGTTCTGAATACACATGTGAATTAGGACATGCAGACATCACAAGAATGCTTCTGCCCAAGGTCTCTGAATCCTGTGCATATAGGAGGTCACTCTCCTGGTATCAATAAGAGTTGACATTCTCTTGCATTTACATGGGACATTAAATGACAGCAATACAGAAGTGCCCACAATTGCACAGAGCATGACTGGCCACTACTGGGATCGTCACAAGATTATTATCTTTCTTAATGAAAATTGGCCATCATCACCCAGCGGTGGGCATTTTAAAGTAAATATTTCTTGACAAAACCTCACGACACAACCAAAATTCATGTTACTTAGGGGAAAATGTTTCTGAACATTCCCAGCATTTTTCTGGATATAATAAGATACATTTTGTGAATTTTAGTTTTAAGAATAATTCTAATGTAGTCCCATAAGTTAAAAACAAATTTTCAGCAAAAATGCAAAGTCTATTTTAGGAATTGTTTTTCATCTGCAATATGACTAATAGCTATAAAAAAAACAGCATTGGAGAGAGGCCCTAGGAGACACTTCATTCCGTTCAATGCCTAGGTTCCATAATAAAGGAATGCACAACTGAGTGACCACATGGAATAAAAGGTCTATGGTATAAAACATGGTGTACATGGTATAAAAAGGCAAAGAATAAATTAAGGTGTGGATAGGTTGTAAACTTTAAATTTTTGGCTAATTACTGAGATATTCCCAGTATGAATGAACAGAATGCATAACAAGTGATTCCAGCTGAAGCTAATAACTATGCTTACATTCTAGTCTACTGGTCTTTCATGATAAATTCAGCCAACCAAATCATATTGTATAAAGAGAAAGACATTTCCCAAAAATGTAGGTGAAGAAGGTTAATTCTGGAAATCTTGTGAGTTTTTTTCTTCCTTCATTAAGACAAAAATGGCTGGAGATTGTTTCCCACAATTAAGGCAGCAGTGTATGGGAAATGGAGGTATTTCTGTTAGTTGTTATAACTTCTTTCTGGACATGAAGCTCCTTTTACTCATTTAAAATAAATTACTAGCGTAACTACAAACTAAAAATGGCAGCAGTGAAACCCAATTGCTGTTTTAGAAAATGACTAATAGAACAGATATTTCATAATATCACATGTTTCTAACAGTTTTAAACAAGTAATTAAAACCACGTCTGTATTTAACTTGTCCTGGAATGATAACTAAAGTCACTTTTTGAAATTATTCATTTATTAGACCACACTTACATGAAAGAAGAAATAAAATCTTCTTACATTTCATGAAGAAAGAAGGCAGAAAAAAATCGATATAAGGCAAAAAGAGGGTGAAAGTAAAATCTTCAAAGAAAAAAATTGCATTAGGAATCAGATTTCTGGTTCAGCAGTTGACTCTTGATTTTGGCTCGGGTCATGATCTCAGGTCCTGGGATTGAACCCTGAGTCAGGCTCCGTGCTCAGCAGGGGGTCTGCTTGAGGATTCTCTCCCTCTCCCTCTCCCTCTGTCCCTCTCCCTGCTCATTCTTTCTCTCTCTCTCTCTCTCTCTCTTAAATAAATAATTTTTTAAAGGAATTATATTTCTGTCTTTCTAAGGGGAATTCTCATGTTTTCCTGAACAGAAGTAAGTGCTGGAATATGAAGATAGAAAACAGACTTGTAGCATTAATTTAAAATGGTCTTTAAAACTTTATTTCAAAATTCCTAAGTGCAATAGGAAAACTTCTAATTACCATATTTTGACATGTGTCAGATAATAGGTAAGAAAATGTATTTAGTTAATAGAGTTGATTCTTTTGCTTGTTCTAATAAGGGTTTGCCTTCTCTTGAGGTAAGTTGGCCAATTCTCCTCTATATGGAGGTCTAGAGAACTCTTGAACAGACTATAAATTATATGTAACCACTGGCTTGGAAATTCCTACCCTTGACATTTCTGGTTTTGTTGCCCATTTTGGGGGCCCAAAGAAAGGATGCAGGCAGGGCAGAGTGGTGCAGTTTTCTCGTAACCCTTCAATCAGGAACAGACTGGTACAAAGGGGAACGCAACCACAGGGCAGGGATCAGGGTGAGCGGAGGGTGACCGGGTTGGACAAGTACAGGGTAGGTTTCTGTCTTTACTTAAAATGTTATTTTGTTCACCACGGATTTCTTATTTTGCATTAATTTTGACTTCTGAGGATACTGCATTACCAAGTTTTTTGGCACCCACTTAAATTTTGCATGTGAGGTGAATGCCTCACTCCCTCACCCTGATCCCAGGTCTGCTCAAGCAGCGCCTGAGTGCTCTGTTCCCGGAGCTCTGCGGAGCCAAACTAGAGCACAACCTCTCTCTTTTACACACCTCAGCTCTGATGGGCCAGGGAAGCTCCTGTAAGACCTATGCTTTCCTTGCTGCAAAAATGAGAATAAAGGGTACAGAAAACTATCTTCGTCTCACAAGGACCCATGGGAGTGTTAGGAAAGAGGTCTCACAGATAAAATTGACACTGGGACTTGTAGCTATGCTCTCTTCCAGTGCTTATTTGGTTTTGGACAGGAACTCTAATGATCAAAGTCCCTGAATGTGGACTTAGCAGGAGAAACATGTAGTCAGAATAACGCATTCACCCAAAATGTATGAAAAACTCCCCCAAAGCATGCTAGGTTAACTAATGAGAGGTTTGATGCTCACACATTGTAAATGTGACATAGAGCTCTTTTAAATAACAAAAAGGCAAGCTTACATGTGACTGAGCAAAAGTAACACCAAGGGTATTTTTCAATTCTTTTTTTTTTTTTTTTAAGATTTTATTTGTTAGAAAGAGAGAGAGAAATACAGAGCACAAGCAGGCGGAGCAGCAGGCAGAGGGAGAAGCAGATTCCCCCCTGGCAGGGAGCCCGATGTGGGACTCAGTCCCGGGACCCCAGGATCATGCCCTGAGCTGAAGGCAGACGCTTAACCAACTGAGCCACCCAGCCATCCCGTACTTTTCAATTCTTGAAGAGAGCAAAATGAGACTTTCAATTTTACTGCTGAACTTTTCATCAGACTTGCTGGTATCCGTTTCCTTGTCTTTTCCTAAAAGACATGCTTACACTCCTGAGGCAGGAGCAGACGCTGCCCTCGTCCACAAAGAGCACTGGGACCCTGCCTTCTCTCCATTTCTGTCTGACCTCAGCTGAGAAAGGGATTAAGGTTTACTGAGCGCTGGGTGTTGATGCTTTCAGAAATGTTATCTTAACACCGCAGCAGCCCTGTAAAGGGAAAGACATTCTCACAGGGAGAATTAGGAGACGTGGGGAAAAAGCTTTAGTTCTAGCAGTTGTTACAGCTAGAACCATGAGCCCCTAGGTGTCACACTGTTTTCTCTGGAAGGACAGATAACACTAGATGTAATGTTACTATGTCTTCCATTGTAGCAAGTAGTCTCATAGGATTGTTTGGAAGGGTGAGATACAGGGCCTTCAGTTCCACTGTCTTCCCTTGGAAGGAAATGTTGGATACTGAAGTACTTTTTGTAACCTGGAAGCTAATGCTATGGTCAGTAAAAGCTCTCAAAAGGACAGAAGAGAAAGTTAGGGACATCCACCTAGTTAAATTATTTTGAAATTATCTGCTGACATTAGGTGGGTATTGGTTTTTAGGCATTAACATGGGTATATGTCTATTTTACGCATTTCTATGGCACATTCTGTAGAAAAAATACCTAAATATATATTTAATTCCACAGGATCCCAAAGCACTTTGAGGATTTAAATTGATAAGCCAACCTCAAAGGGACTGATTCTTGCAACTAAAACACAGACACCTCTGGGGTGAAATGTGGCAACAGTTTGACAGGCATAGCAGTAGCTTAGGCCAGAAAGGATTTATCCAATTAAAATTATGGGATGAATTTTGGCTGGCAGAATGTAATTACCAGCCTTGGAATGAATCCAGGATCCTGAGGTTAACACCCCTCCTCTTGCCAACAACCCTCCTACCTGCCAACACTCCGAGATGGAGAAGGCTGGATCTGACACAATCGCACATAATACTGTTGTGACATCTAAGTACAATGATGATGATGTGAGAAGCATCATGAACCTGATTTTTTTTAACACTCATTATGTTACTTATTTTTATGCCACATTAGGCTAGAAACCAAATGTCCACATAAATGTTAATTTCCTCAAATCTGTGTTTAAAAAGTATAATTAGAAAATAAAAAATAGATTTAAAAATTAATTTATTCTGTCAAAGTAGTTATTTAGTGATTATTTCAATTCAGGAAGAAATTGGATCAAAATGGTGACATTTAATCCTTGCTATATATATTTTTAAAAAACCCAGGTTTTTGTAGGGGAAACGTGTTCTCAAGGTTCACTGGCCTAGAAAAAAGGGAAATGCTTAATGCCTGGTTCATACTGCTTGTAACTTCGAGTGAACGGGCAGGTGCTAGTACTGGTTTTTTCCTGGGGTGGGTCCAGCTCCTACTCACAAGCGCTTGCGGGCAATATTTCCCAGGATAGACTTTACTAGAAGGGTGCGTCTGCACGTGCGCCAAAGAGCCCCCTGCTGGGTGTATGATTAAAGGGTAATGACCTCATCATTAGATTCTAATGCGCTTTTAAAAAGTCATTAATTTACAAGAGACAACTGTGGAGAATCCCAAGCTAAAGAAGAGGGGGTGAGGAGGCAATTCCAAGCAGAATGTTAAGCTTTCGGGGCCGCCGGGCTGCGGGGGTGCGGGGGTAGCCGAGGGCAGGCCAGGAAGCGACCCGCCGAGCGTTCTCTGGGCGGCGCGCGGCGGACTGGAGCGCGAGTGGGGCGTCCGGGGGGCGGGGCCGGCGGCGGAAGCTGCGCGCGTGACGCGCGGCGACCCCGGCTCCGCGCCGTCCTATCCCGCCGCCCCTCCGCGCGCGCAGGTCGGTTCCCTCCCCAGTACGGAGCTGCGGGCGCCAGCGCCGGCTCGAGAGCCGGTCCGGGCAGCCCCTCGCCGGCCGTCCCTCGCAGCCGGGCCCCGCAGACGCTGCTCCCGGCGGGCCTCACGGGGCGACGGGGGACTGCCCCAAGGCCCGCGCCGAGTTCCTCGGGGTAGCCTTCGGCCCACGTGGCCCTGAGCCACTCCACACCGGAACCGGGGCGGGGCCACGCAGGGAGTCCTAGCGGCGGGGTCCAACCGCCGCACGCGCTACCGCCCCCTCGGCAAGCCTTTTTTGCGGCCCTAAAAGCGTGAACGGCGGTGTGTGCGCAGGAGGAAGGTGATCTGGCGGAACTGTCGCGAACTGCTCCATTCCGCGCTGGCCCTGATAGTTCCTCTCAGGGAGGCAGGTTTTTGGTTTATGGCCGGAAGTAATCGAACTGTGATTGGAGGGATGGGCGGACCAGGAGCGCCTTCTTCCAAACCACTGAATGTTTGCGAGGTTGCTCTGGGTTACTTTGTAAGTGGAAGAGGCAAAGAAACACTTACCCTTTTTGCTAACAAGACTGACTGCTCTCCAAAAGCCTGGTGGCCGCTAATTTCAGTTTTTGCTGTGAAGGTAGATTTTTCTAACACCATCTTTGTGTGATTTAACTGTCCACAGGGAATCAAAATGTGGAATGAGAGGATGAAACTAATCCTTTCTTTTGCACTGTTAGGGGTTGCCATAAACACCATTTGTTAAAAAGCATAATTATGTTGGGAAAGTGCCTGATGAGACAATTAAGCTACATAAACACACTGAAAACAAATGAAAGCCAGAAGACGCCCACACCCCTTGTGTAAAGCAATTTTTTGTTTACATAGAAATGAGAGAGGTCTGAGCTGCTTTATTACAACGATGTTATTAATGTCTACAAAAACCTAATGACCATATTTTTATGAATTTTCAATCATGAGATGATGGTCACAATATGAAAAGTTGCTTCCAAACCTAAACTAGCCACGGAGCCCTGCATTACCTCTAAGTTAGGACGATTAGGCCAATGAACAATCCTAGTGAACAGAAGCCAGAGGATTTATGCATCGACAGTACTGCTGTTTGCACCAGAGCACAGTTTAGCTTAAACTCATAAGCTTAACGTTTGTCTCAAGCCTGGACACCATTCACTGCAGTATTCCCCACCCTGAGAACGTTGCCTGACAGAAAATAACCCTTATGAAATAATTTGTTGAATGAATTCATGAGGGCCATATCTAGTTATAATATTTAAAAGAGACAAAAATATGGCCTGATCTTTTAAACAGATAAAGGAACTTTGGGGATTAAACTATGAGAGTAATTTAGTCAAATAGTTGTTACTTACAGCACTTAAATTAGTCCCTTTTATTTGTTCATATATTGCTTATAGCATGGCCCATAGAGATTTCTTTTTGCCAGAAAAGTGGTTTTTATAAGAATATTCTTCATTTCTCTTATCTACATTTGCCTAGTAAGTTTCATTTAACAAGAGGATCAAGCTTATTTGGTAAGTAGGATAGACCTTGTAAACAGGGATACTCTAGGGAAGATGATGTTTAAAAGGGAATAAAATACTTTAACAAATATTTTTATTTATATGACAATTCAGGATGAGTAACTTGCCCTGTATTTTCTAGTATTGTCACTATTTTTGTAGGTTCATATGTGCATGACAACATACACATGGTTTCCTGGTTGACCCAATCTGAGGATTTCTTCCTTTAGGTGTTCTCCAGGAATAAAATAGTGAAGTGTTCATATTATGACTGCCTGGTTTCCAAAAAACTGTAATTTCTTTATGGTTAATGAACATGAAAATATGAATGAGCCATAGAGACCGAAATGAACAATATTTTTTCTCTTATTCTAGAAAAATCACCATGTCTTCTTCCAGACTGGGGCCCCGTTTGGCTGCTTGTTTACTAAATATTTCAGAAGCTGGAAGAAAATACGTTGTTGAGAACATAGCAAAAGCAGCTTTTCTTGAAAAAAAAATTGGTAGGAACAACAGACAATTGAAGCAAATATGTATGACTATAGTGGTTTTTGTATTCTGCAGACAGTGCTGTAGAACACTCTTCTTTCTTCTTAGACTTTCCTCCTTGTTCTTGGGCTGTTACAGCCTCTGCAAAACTCGGGATACTGAGATAGATCAGTTACTCATATGTGCACATGTGCTCTTTCCAAAAGCTCCGCAGTGTACTTATTCATGTTGGAGAAGAGTGTCTGAGATGAGCATTGTTCAGGAGTTCAGGCTCCTACGGAGGATGTATTTACATAAAGGTGTAATGTTTCCCTTGTGGGCCATTTATTTGATCATTGAAAGAATGAGCATAATTGTACATTATGCTTTTTATTCAACAGGTTAAATAAAAAATAAACTTGCCAAATACCAGCTACTTTTCAAAGCTCTCCTGCCAGCAAAGCCCATGCTTTTATTACAACATTATTATTTCTACTCCATTTTCTCCATATAAAAACTCGTAGGCAATTGCATTTAAGTGATGTGCGTAAGATCACTCAGCAATTCAGAAGACTGGACTTCAAGCCTACTTACTCCCTGGGCCAGTATTTCCAATGAGAGATATTACTGTTTATTTTACCCTTGTTAAAATGTTCATGTGATGACACACAGTTCTGGATACCAGTTGTTTTTGTTTTCACACACACACACACACATACAAAACACAGTGTATTCGGACTTCTAATCATTTAAGTAGAAATGCTTTGTTATTAAAAACTTTTTGGCAACAGGTGAGCATTAGGGTCACAATCTTAAAGCATTTGAGACAGTATATTTTAATTTCTGAGTCAGTTTTGATTTGGTGAATACTTTTCACGAGCAAGATGTATTTTCCCCTAGCCCATTTCTAATGATGAGCACATTGAAGTTACTGTCTTACAACTTTGCAGGAGCTGGAAACGTCTAAGAAAATTCCTGATAATTACTGATAAGAAAACTCCTGGAATCAGTATGCAGCTGTGCTTTTGCATTCTCTGTGGGAAGAGCCAGCTTGGGCCCCTCATTGTCAGACACAGTATCTCTAATGGGATTGGGTTACCTGTCTCTGTGATTAAATGACTGTGCAGAGACATTTGTGGAAGCCATATACTGATGGACACCTGGGTCTCAACTCACAGTTTTTATCAGCTTATTAGTGGCAGCAGCTCAAGTGGAATTATAGCTATTATACTCCATTACAAATACCAAACAATTTACTTCTGCTGAGATTCATACTGACAGTTCCTCCTGCCAGCAGTAATTTTTTTTCTCTATGCATGCTTAAGAAATTGCAGGAGAGAGTGTTTCATTCTTTTAGCATTTGATTCAATTGTATCATGTGAAACTGAGAATAAAAGCTTTTCAGAGGAAGATTCAGGACGAAAAAATAAAATCATCTCTTTTCTTCCAGGAGCTAGAGTATGTTGAAAAAATACATAAAATAAGAGGTTGTATAGTCTTGTTCTTGCTTCATCTTTTATGGTTTTAAAGATGAGGGAAGGTGGCACTAGCTAAGAAAATGACCTGATGTTTTACAAATATTTTAAATGCATTTATTTTTAAATGAGTGGAATAAAATTATGTCATCTGTATTTTTTCTGATTAAGCAATGTGAAAATATTTAAATAACCTAAAATGTCTTAGGTAAAGGAACCTGAGTTATAAATTTTAGATGTACACCAGGGCAGGGCTCTGTAGATGCTCATTTGGCTATGAGTGAGTGACATATGTTTATCTTTTCATGTTATTAAAATTAATAGCGTAGGGCTGCTATAAGCTCTGTAGTTCCTGTGTGTAACTTATTTTTCCTCTCTTCTGAAAAGATTAATTGTTAGACTGCCAGGGGACAGGGCAACAAAGGTATAATAGCATAGCTAACAGTTTAATTACTGCCTGAAAACTTTTGTCCTTCACTTTGAATTTGCTTTTGTAGGCTTAAGGGGGACTTTTAAGGAGGCTGAACCAGGCTTGTAAACTTTAAAAATAACTTTAGGGTAATGTGCGGGTGCCATACAAGTGTATGGCAGCTTTCTCCTCCAGGTTACACATTCAAGTGAGTCACAAGCCACCAAAAGCTGGAAGTTGTTAACATCTGAAGGCTGTTGGTGGCCTCTGAAAAGGAGATGGTGGAGACAGAACAGTTTCTAACAGACAGGTGCATACATCCCAGGAACCTGTGCTTCAGGCACTAATTGGCCTATCTTAGCTTTTCCAGATGTCAGATATAATACAGGCAGTTTGATTTGTGGGTTTTGGAAGGAAAAATTGACAAAGCCTAGAGGATGAGATTGAGAAGGACCAGAATTTAGAGTGGTGTGATTTGGCGATTGAAAGAAAAGGCTACCAGAGTTGAGAGAACTTTGCCAAGCCCAGTAGCAAGTCCAAGAGATGATCTGTCATAGGCACCAAATGCTGGCCTCTGAACTGAGCCTCTGAACTGTTCTAACTAGATAACAGATCTAGCTATAACTATAATCTGGTTATATAGTAATGCTGTAAGAAGTAGACATTAGTACCAGTGAATTTCATGATTAGTCAATGTCACTTCAGAGGTCAAATCCCAGAATTTTTCTGTCAAGCTAAATTTAATTGTATCAGAAGAAATAGATGATTAAGATTTCATCACAGAAAAAAAAATTCTTGCATGTATGTGTTGTTTTCTTTGCAGGGCAGGAATATCCTGAAGTATCAATAGCAGCTTCTATTAATGAGTTAGGTAAGATTTCAGTTTCTTTGTTTTTGTATATGTCTTTTGATGAAGGATAAGCTTCAGGTAGACCTGAATGCTCTTTAATCATTGATTTCCTGTATAAATCTGAATACTCAAGAGAGTGTACTCCAAAACTTCATTTCATTATTCTTCTGAACATGTATATCTCAAACATTTCCCATTTCCTCTTTATTGAAATGAACGTTGGGGTCCAAGATTTAATAATATTCTTTCACTGAAGATGATGATCCCATATCTTCTGTGGTTAAGGAAACCTTTTGTAGTTTTAACCTGTGAAGTACTAGTGTTGAAGTCAACCTTGATTTCACTGATAAGTTGGGATGGAATGAAATACACTAAGCAGTTGTGTTTTGGGTCAGGACCCTAAAATCTTAAGTTAGTTCATGGGTTGAAATGAAATGAACTCCATGTCTCTGGGATGTTGTCAGGTTTAATAGGACAACTTGAACTGGAAGGATCGTAATTGTTTTAAGAAAAGCCTGTATTATCTTAATATTGTTTAGTAAAGGGTTCAAAATATTTTCAAATAAACCTGATTTCAACTTAGCAGAGTTTCTTCCTTCAAAAGGCCTATTTGGAGAGCAAAGAGCTGACAACTTCCAGCAAACGCAGGACAGATTATCTTGAATGTTAATCATAGGATGTAAAATTTGCTTCTTTGTTTATTGCTATTGCTAAAATGGTCATACTGCATTAATGAAAACTCAGAGTAGTAGTAGTATAGGTGTATAGTATAGTATATCCTATATGCTATATAGGATATATATAGTATAGTCTATAATATGTACTTAGATATAATGATTCAATAAAAAAATCTAATTATGAACAAGAGCAAAATCAAATACTTATGCTTCAGAAAAATGTATGTGTGTATATTTTAATGTCATTATTCATAAAGCATTCTGAAAATAACACGGGATTTTATCAGATTAATTTGATAAAATTGAAAAAAATTAAAGTAACCAATTGAAAAAAAATATAAAGTTGTTTAAGACCAATGAACATTGCGTAATTCCTCCAATTTTGGGAATAAAGAGCTGGCAGAAACGTGAAACTTTATGACAATTGGGAGGTGAGGTTCAGGGAAATGGTTGGATCTTTTATTTTTCTTTATTTGCGTAAAAAACCTCCTATACAGATTGCAAAAGGAAAACAACTAGTGCTTCAGTAAAATTATAGCTACTTCTTCAGATGCAAGTAAAAGTTTAGTGATTGCTGTTTACAATTTCACATTTTAAAGCAATTCTCTTCTGGTTGCCAGCTTGGAGGCCTTTAAGTCTATCACTCTGCAGGTTCGAGAGGGGATCCTCTCTTGCCTGGGAGCAGTGAACCTCTTTCCCATTTACCTTCTCTCTGGTGTCCAAGGGGACAAGTGTGGAGCTGTGGCCAGAAGTAAGAGAAGGTTTAGGGAAGTGTGTCCTTCCTAACTGGAAACCATTTTTCACAACTCAGAACAGTTTGTAATAATATAATTATTCCTCAACTCCCTGGGAAGAGCTGACCTTGAAGACTTATATCAACAATGGGATCTCATGGGTTGCAGTGCGTACCGTGCCTCTGTGACTTATCTTTCCACTTTCCACCCGACAACACTGTGGAACTCTAAATGCCCTGGGATGGGGCAGATCAACCACTTTGTCCCTTACAGATTCACCATAGATCAGGAGAAACAACAGTAGTTTCTAATGAGTTCCTTAGACTCTTCAGGGCAGAACAATGGTGTGTTTTGCCCATCTGTGTCCTATTTTCTTGAGCAGGGGTAATGATGAGGTTGAAAAACCACTTAAATGTTAACTCCTACCCCTTTTTCCTCTGATTTTTTTTCTTTCTTTCCCTATGCACAACTCTCTTTAAGATTTGCTTTAGAACTGAACTGTCACATGCTTGATTTCAGCCCCAGGGGTGAGTTTAATTTGGAAAATTTGAGCTATGTCACTTGAGGTGTTTTTGAATTAGGCAAATTGGGAGCGAAGAAAGACCTTTTGCCTGCACTGTCTAGCTGTAGCGTGGCTAATTACGAGATGCAGAGGCTCATAACCTTTGGGGGAAAGTCCGCCTTAGGATAATTGCATTCTTCTCTGTATGACCTCAGAAATCCCTGTATGATGTTGCCTCATTTTTATTTAATGCTGGATTGTCTAACATTTGCGATGTAGATTTGGACTCTGGCTGAGCTGAGCTACAACAGGTACTAGCAATAGGAAAAGAGACTGGTTTCCAGAGGAGCACCTCACTGCTTACGCTGCATTTTAATGTGACTTGACAATCAAAGATTATTTCCCGGGGGAATCCTGGCCCCAAATTTGCTATACTTTTTTACCCAAAAAGGGTTAAAATTCAGCATGGGGGAAAATACGGTTCACACAAAAATGAAGAGTTCAGAATTGTCTAGACCAGAATAATGATTTTAATTGTCTTCAAAACAATTATGTTCAATTACATTAAATCTCAAATTAGCTAGTACATGAAGTTCTTCATTACATCAGGACCAGTCCACCCCCAGATGTTCATCCTGCGTAGGAGACAGTTGACAGTCGGAGGGTCTGGACACAGTGTTTCTCCCTTCCCTTACCCTTTTGCTTCATTGGCAGCTACTGTACCTCATGATTTAAACATGGACATTTCTCATTAAATGAGAGCTCAGCTGCATTCTTGAACTAATTTATAACATTTGATTTGAAATGTAATAGCTTCAATCTTCATCTGATTAAAAACAGTCATATACTGTATATGGTTACTATTTTGATGCTGCAACACGCAGTTTTTATTTTTACATTCCCCTTTCTACACAGCTGTTCATCTAATATCATTCAATTTTTTTCAAGTTTTTTGTTTTTGTTTTTGTTTTAACAGCGTGCTCAGGCATTCTTATGAGGTAGAAGTATGCAAATTCTAGGATCTTACTGTTCTCAGAACAGTGAAGGGATGTTTTTCACTTAAGGCAGCTCCTTCTCACAGAAACTAACTTTAGGATAATCATTTAACCAACTTTCTTTGGGAGGAAGGGCAATGGAGAACATTCCAGTGACATGAAAAATAGCTAATATTGATATGTGTAATTCATGTATGCTTTATATGCAAATATTGTGAATAATGTGTTTCAGAACTTTTTTATAGCAGCTGTAAGCTTGCTTATAACTTAAGGAATGTGTTCTTAAAGTAGGGTCCAAAATTGGTGTTCAGGGGCCTTATAAATAATGTCAAAATCATTCGCAAGTTTTATGCATGTTCATTTGTGTATGCGTACATTGGCACAGACACTTACACATACTTTTGCATATAATATTCGTTGAAGAACTTTTAGGCTAATGGGCACAGCGATGTGGAGGCTCAGATGTCAGAGCATCCTGGGTTTGAGGACCTGCAAAGGACTTCAGTGTGGCAGGCTGGAACTTAGAGATGGAGTGGGATGAGAGAGGCATTCCTGGGCATGTTAAAAAATGAAGCTTCAGAGATAGTAGAGGTCAGAACATGAAGTCGTATATGCCAGGTTAAGGAGTTTAAACCTTATCCTAAAGGCAGTGAGAACCACAGAAGAGTTTCAAGCAAGAGTGCTGTGATTGGCTTTGAATTTTAGAAAGCTTACTCTGCCTGCATGTTAAAGGATGGACAGGAAGCAGGCAGACCAGTTTGGAAATGTGATGGTGCCCTAGATAATAAAGTGGAGAAAATGGAGAGAACCAATGGGATGTTAGGGGGGGAGGGCGGCTGGGAACAAAGTAGTGGTATGAAAGTGTCATCACTTACAAATGATGGAAGAAAGGGTATTTGGGGGGAAAGAGCATTGAATACTTTTTTATATGCTGCCATTTGGCAATTAGATATAAAATTGAGAGCTAGGAGACACAGAGATCTAGTCTGTATTTATTTAAAGCTTATACTTTTCCAAAAATGTTTGGACTTTGTTTTCCTTTTCAATAAAAACCCATTTGATCTCTTAGGCTATCTTTCATTTTTATCTGTATTATGTCTCTAAAATTTTTTCTTTTCCCTTTCCTCCCTGTGTCCTTACCTCTCTCTCCTCTTTCCTCCTTTTTCCTCTTTGTTATTATCCAAATGATATGCACATGTGGCTGAAAGTTGACTGTTTCACAGGGTTTGTTCCCAAAACCCTAAGTACCTACATAACTCCCTTTTCTCTATCACTTTAATTTCCTTCTCTCCAGTGCCAAGCGCTTTCAACTCTCTTGTCTTACCATTTAGGATTAAACTCCAGATATTTAAATACCAACTCATATTGTGCTTCTTGGTTTTTTTAGTATTAGGCATTGTCTACTGACTTCACCCTGCAGAAGTTGAAAATTTAGCTTCCTTTCACCACCCACCCCTGACCCCCAGCATGCACACACTCACACCCTCTTCCTAATCCTCCCTCTTCTCCAAATAGTTATGTCAAAATTTGGATAAATATTTAGTGGTTGCATTATTATAACTATGTAAACATTATTCACAATGAAGTATTTAGAATATTGTTATTATTTTACCCTTTCTGCACAACTTTTTCTTTTGGCTGGAATAGATCATTATCTTTTTGATTGTTTGTTTACTTAGTTTTTTATATGCCAATCAATGGTTTAACCCCAACTTGTCTGTTAATAATAACGTCTCTCCCTGCATTTAGATAAAACATTCCATGTATTGAATGTTCTATCAGTTTCATCTTCTTAAAGAACCATATTCTAGACCTCTCTGACCTGTTCCAATTAGGACTGGTTGCCCTCAATTTGTTGAGGATAACTGTCATCATGGAATCTCCCTTAACTATCATCTTGGGTGTTCCCTGCATCTCTCTCCATGTTGGATACACTGGTTCCACTGGTTCATATATCTCATATCTTCTTTTTTTTGTCCCCCTTAGTTTATGTCCTTGTTTTAGGGGAACATATCTTCTATTAGCTTCCTTTAAAAAGGAAGGAGGGAGTATATTTTTGAGACCTTGCATGTCTGAAAATGCTATTATTCTAGCATCACACTTGTTAGTTTGGCTAGGTATAAAATTCTAGGTTAGAAATAATAATTCCTTTATTTTGAAGACATTGTATTATTGAATTCTTATTTTTATGTTACTATTGAGACCTCTAAAGCCATTATGATTCCTGATCTTTGTGTGTAAGCTGTCATTTCCCTCTGGAAGCTTGTAAGACCTTCACTTTGTTCCTAGTGTTCTGAAATTTCTGTGATGCACCTTTGTCTGGGTCTGTTTTCATTTATTATGCTGGATATGTGTTAGGCCCTTTGAGTCCTTGACATCTTGTTCCTTGGTGCCAGACAACTCTTGAATTACCCCATTGATGATTTCTTCCATTTTCTCAGTTCTTTCTGGAATCTTCAATATTTGGATATTGGAACTCTTGTACTGGTTCTCTATACTTATTTTCTTTGTTTTCCCCATCACTTTATATTTTTATAATACTTTCTGGCAAACTTCCTCTATATGCCAAGCCTTCAGTAAATCTTTCATTTCTTCTATTATTCGTTTCCAAATGCTTTTGTATACTCTCTGAATGGTCCTTTTATCTTATTATTTGAAATAACATCCTGACCATGTCTCATGAATGCAGTATCAATGGATAATTTTTGATATTTTCTTCTTCCTGCATTGTGTCTGTTTTTCAGTCCCTACCCCCACCGTCACCCCCAGGTTGCTTGTTTGTTTTAAAGGCTTTCCTTGGATATCTGATGATTTTTGGTTAGCTGCTTACTCTAAGAGTGGACATCAAAAGACTGAATGAATACTCTTAGTATATAGGTGGAGTTTGTCAGCTGTAGACTTCTCTGACTAGATCATTTCTTTGGGGAACCCCCTTTGTCAGTATTCTTTTGGTCTTTCCTCTTGGGCTGTTCAAGTTCCTTAGAGAAGGATCTTCCAGTCTTCAGCCTGGAGGGTAGACACAGCTGTCCATGTTTTGGGAAATGAATTGTAGAAGAGGGCTGATAGAGTCTCAGCATTTAGCTTGTAAGTATTCTTTTAGCTCCCCTCTTTTCATTACTCATCCCTGCCCTCAGCTGTGCCCAGTATTCCCTAGCCCAGATGCCTTGGTGCCAGATGCCTCGTGTGTCTTCAGCCAGGGTGGGAGCAGGGCATTTGCCTATCTATGTGGAGGGTGGGTAGCATCTAACTGCTGCTTAAACAGACTTTCCACGAGCCTCCCTGTTTTGAGCTTTGCCTCTATCTTCCCTTCCAAAGTGAGGCTGCCATTTCTGATCATTATCAAGTGTGGCATAAGTCAGGTTGCTTCTTTGCTCTTCCTCTTGCTCCTTGGGTCTGCTAAATCACCTACCACTCTTACATCTGTTTTCCAAGTTCCAGTGCTATTGCCTCCTTTTCCATTTCTCTTCCATTTTTTTGAGTGAGTCCTTGCTTTTAAAAAGCATCCCTTTCCCGTCTTTTTCCTGGGATTTTGGGAAGCAGTGAAAGTAAACATAAGGATCCATACTCTCATCTTTACTTGGAAGTCCCAACTTCTGTAATTCTTCTCAATGATTTTTAATTAATTTGGATCATTCAGGAACACTTAATTCACCTAATTTGGTATCAGTGGTAAGTTTACAGGAACATATTCTTTTGTCTGATGTCCAACTCAATATTGAAGATACTTAGTCTCAGTTTCTGGGCTTTTATAAATTTTTTATAAGCATTTTTCTCTGAAGGATTGCGGTGGGTCATACTGCTTCCTGTATGTTCTTCCCTTCTTCCTTACTCAGTGTTTTTACATGTGGGAGCCAGTGTTTCTGAAACACGACCCTGTTTCCCATTCACACATAAATCTTCATGAGGATTAAGTAAAAATGTGGGGGAGGGGTCAGCGCAGAAAGTGCTCAGGCAAGTTCTCCCTATGATTTGCCAGTGACAATGGGCTTACCTTACATTAGGCTCATAACATTCGGCCTTAAAAGTCTGGACGATAGCTATGAATTTTATAAATGATATGGAAACCTGCTTTTTGTTTTATGTCATTAATTAGATGAAATAATGTTTGTACAATGCCATCTAAATTGACATTATTTAGAAGACTGGGAAGATAAAGTACTAGCTAAGTAAGTTACATGAATAAAGAAATAGCTCCTACATGATTGATTTTTATTTTTTTGATTTACCTCAAAATATATAAAAATTAATGAATTTGATTAGAAATATCAGCCTTGTTAGATGTTTTTTCGAGTATTTTTATAACTTGGAGGACACATGCCATGACAGATTCACACGATGTCAACACTTGTGTGATAGTCTTGAGACCCTTTGATTACCTTATTACAGATTGTCAAAACATGGGCTGATCTGGCAAATCAGGCACAACTTTCCACTTCAAGAATTTTCTACCCTGATTCTCTAGTTGCTATGGAGATCGTCTTATAAAACAGCCCTGAATTTGGTTGAGATTAGTCAATTTAGATGCTGGGTTCTGATATAATTCTCTCCACCATCCGCGATGCCCTCATTGCCATAGAATTAAAAACAGTGGTTGTTTTTACGAGCATATGTTAAAATAGTTTTAGGACATAGCATTTAGTTTGAGAATTTTAAGGATACTGGCACTGTATTTTAAGAAAACTGAAAAAACAAGGATTTGTGCATTAGGAAAGTGCTTAAAATATTAAGATTGATTTAGTACATTTTAACTACAAAGATGAGTTACCAGGTTGTTCATAAATGCATTACTACAGGTTTAATAAGTGCAACAGGATTATATCTACTAATATAAACAGAGGTACTAATGAGGAAGGATAAGGCCAAATGGGAGAAGTGGGATAAACTAATTTGTTCTTCCACAGCAATTATGGATGAACCCAACCATACTTGAAAAACCTGCACTCTTTTCTTTCGCTTTGACTCTGCGGTAACCTGAAGTCCAAGCAAGTTACCCCATGGGGCAAGCCATGACCAGGGGAGGGACCTGAGCTGGTAGACGCATACTCTCATCTTTTGTCCTTGAGATGGACAATTCTGAGGCCCATTCCAGCAAGGCCAAGACCCAGTTGCTCACAATGATGACTAGCTTGATAACACACCCTTGTATTAACTCTCCCTCCTTCCCTGTTTCACTCTTGAAGCATATTGAATAGGATTTATTGCAAATATTGACCAAAAAATGACCATATTATAAGAATCTTGGGATGAATGGGTTGAGTGCACGAAATCTTTGCTGCCTGACTGCATACTTCTTATAATTCTTCCCTAATCTAGAAGTCACTTATAAGATTTAAAGTTAAAAATTGGGAGGCCTCCCACCTCACCTCTAAAGGATCTCAGAATACTTTATGATGAAGCCATGGGTCATTGTGGGAGACATTAACATTCACTACTTACTAGTAAATGCAGCCCTGGGGGCCTCTCAAAGTTAAGGGCTCTAGGTTTTCTGATTTTGAGTAGTTACTTACAATACCCAGAGATTGATTTTATGTGATTGCTGATGGTGTTTCAGAGAATGTGAACCTAATAACGGATTTATAGCAGGTCACTGATATCAAAGTTAACTTTTTGAGCCCAGGTCTCTGGATCTTGGAAATTCTTTTTTTTTTTTTTTTAAGATTTTATTTATTTGTTTACGAGAGGGAGAGAGTGTGCATGTGTGAGTGGGGGGAGGAACAGAGGGAAAGGGACAAGCAGACTCCGCATTGAGCATGAGCCCAACTCAGGGCTTGACTTCAGGACTCTGATATTGTGACCTGAGCTAAAATCGAGAGTCAGATGCTCAACTGACTGAGCCACCCAGGGGCCACCCAGGGGCCCCCTGACCTTGGCAATTCTTTTCCTGAGTTTCTTTTCTTTTTTATCCCTGCCTCCTAGCATTTGTAGTGACTCCCAATGTCAAAGTCACTAAGATTAGAAAATTCTGAAGAAACGACATAGTGATGCTAGTGACATTGATGGGCCTGTAAAATGAGCTACATCAATCCAACCTGTCCATACCCTTATGGATCCACCAGCCGATCTACCTGTTCTCCATTGGTTAAGTGGGGTGTGCTTCTTCAGGAGACATGGAGCATGTGGTAATAGTAATGACAACAACATATGGTTATAACATTGTTATTAATTAGATCAATTATTTATTGTTTTAGGAGGACACCAGTCATTTTGAATTAGGACCCCACCTTACTCCTGTATATGACCTCATCTTAACTAATTTTATCTACGGTGACCCTATTCCCAAATAAAGTCACATTCTGAACTCTTCTTTGGGGCAGCCCCAGCTTCTCAGTAGCCCCCTGAAAGAGAGTGAGAGGTCCTTACTAAGAGGGAGAATCTTAAGAAAGTGACAGGCCCAATTCTATCCCACATACACATGACAAATATATGCATATGTGCTGTGTTTTTTTGATCAGCATAAACTAAAGGATCACATCACATTGGGTAGTCTAGACAGGAAAGCCAAATCATAAGTGGTCAAAATAAGGATTTTGGAGCTGAATAAATCTGAGTTCAAATTTCAGATCTGCTACCTATATGCCAGCTGATGTTAGGAAAATTTTTTAGTCTCTTTTATAGTCATTTTTTGGTTTTGCTCTATTCAGTGGGGGATAGTATCATCCTGCCAGGAGGATTATGAGAAATCATGCGTGTATGTAAAGGTCCTGGTACACTGCCTCCCGCCAGTAAGTGGCTGTCACTGTTTGTAGCGATTCTCTGTGGCCTTGTGGATCAGGGTGCTGAGCATTGGGGGCCCAGGCAATTGCCCTCCTCCATAAAGGAAACGGATCCCTGGTCTCCCTTTTGTGTTACCAGGATTCCAAATAAGGTGCCTTTTGAGAAAAAGGACTGCAGGACAAGATGTTTGAAAACCTCTTGAGCAGGAGATCTCTAAAGTGCTTTCAGCTCTAAAATTTTAAGTTCTATACCAGACAGCTTCTTCCTTTTGGTTCTTCTTTGCAAAATAATATTCAGTGCCTATTTCAGACAAATGATATGAAGCTACATGAAGAGGTATTTGTGAACATCCAGACAGTATCAGAGTGCCTGTTATCTTTCCATTTACATGGTGATGCTATTGTGACTATCAGGCAAGTGTAATGGAGTACCTTCCCCTAAGAAAGATGGGGCAATGGAATCCATACCCAAAACAATTGGAGAACACCACAGGACAGATTAAAACATTCATATTACTGAATACAGCACAAGTAACATATGCTAGGGCACTCAGGAAAGTATAATTCTTTAAATGAGTGATATCATGTCTGCACTAAGTGGTAATTATCTCAGCATATGCCCTACATGGGAATAACAAGTTTTGCATGTACGTCTCTATAAAAGTATATGTTGTATACAAGGAAATAACAAAATTCTTGGATTCTTGGATGTGAAAATACATGTAAAATGTACCCCAAAACTACTAATATACTATATATTTTCATGGATACCTATTTCTCCATGAAAGTATATGATATATGAAGAGTTTGGAGGCCTGTAATTCTTAATGTTTATAATAAAGATAGAGGATAGGTGAATTTTTTCATTCTATAGCTGAAAAACAGGCCTAGAAATATTAAGAAGCTCATGTTTTTCCATCAAGACAGCAGCAGAGTGAAGGATCCGCACAACTTTTTATTTATTAGACCTTGCCTAGGACTTCTTATTAATTCTCTTTTTCAAAATTTCAAGTGTTCCATGTAAGGTTAAAGTTCACCTTTGACCATTATCCCCATTCCTGGTTCCCAACCACCCCCCGCCAGGTTATAGTGTGAGGATATAATGTGCACTCTGAATTCAGAATTTTCCCCATGCTTTTGTTTACATATATGTATATACTCATAAACCCAATATAGTATTGCTTGTGTGTGTTTGTAATATAAATGCTATCAAAATAGAACTTTTTCATTTAGCAAGATATCTTGGAAATCTATCCTTGGTATTACATATAGTTCTAGTTTATACCTTTTAATTGCTATATAGTATCATAGTATGAATATATCCCTATTTGTATACGCATATACATACATGTCTCTATTTGTGGACATTCAGATTATTTCTCAATTTTCCCTCCTACAAATAATGCAGCAGTGAACATTCTTGAATAGTCTTTCTTGTGTACAAATGCAAGAATTTCTCTAAAGGAATGGAGTCATTAGGTACAAATATTTTAAAATATTTTGACACATTAATTTTTACATGAAAATCAATCGTTTACCCTCATTTCTTCATTACCTCATTTCCATAGCATGTAACAAGTTTTTTCTTTGCACTTTATTTTTTACTGCCATGCCAATGATAAATTGACAACTCAGAGACACAAGTGTAATTATTTTTTCTTGGTAAATCCTATTCATTTTGAATCATAGATGCTTTTGTCAGTGTATCATTATTTGTAAGCTTATTTGTCCTTTAAAAATGAAATGTGGCAGAGTAAACAGTAGCATCCAGAGATGTGCCGTAGATTTTTGTTACCCCCCCCCCCATATTGTTCTCTGCTACTTCAAGAAAAAACAGGCAACAGACTGTGTCAGTAGAAATACAATTTAGGAATTGCACTTGATCTCATTTTTCAGCCTGATGTTTCTGTTCTTTCATCATAAAGATCAGCTGCATTTTATTTTTTTTCAGTCCTTTAGAATAACATCCAGTTCTAGTCAGCATGTTTAATGTACTTCTCAATGATGTTCTAGCATAATAAATTTCCGTATCTCGTGCATGTGTACATATGGTAAACATTTCTTCAAGTTCTAGCCGTGTGGGGGAGGAATCTTGTGGTTGCTTTGTTAATGCAGTGTTTGTGTTGGAGCGGTTAGGGCCCCGCGCTCTAACTCTCAGCGCTGGTCGTAGTGAGATGGCTTTGATGGCGGCTGCGGAGTCTAGTGGGACGTCCCAGCTTCACACTTCAAAGCCGAGCATATGGGGTGAACACTGGGTACTTCGTGCTCTTTGCGGATGGATGGTTGGGAGACAATTCCTAACAGCTCTGTTTGATGAAGATATTGGAAAAGAAATGGTCTATCTTGAAATAATCTTGAATTGCAAAGAGAGAAATTTCCACACACACACACCCCCGCCCCTGCCATGGATTGAACCAAGAATAATTTTTTCCTGGTCTGCACTTAATTAGAGGCAGTGCGGCTTCACACTACTATACTGCTTTTTCAAATGACTTCTCTTTTAAAGGACTGTAGTGAGATGAATGGGCCAGCTTTATTTTAGGTATGTGTATGAATTTAGGCAAAAACTTTTAGGGCTATCTGTTTTACCGTCTGAGAGATTTTTATGGCTTCTCGTAGAGAAACTTTTTTTTTCCCTTCTCATTAAAAAATATGTAAATAAAAAAATCAACTAAACAAAAGTCTTGGCTATATTAAGAGAGCTAGACTGAAACTAGAGGACGCTTGTAAGATTTCAAGTCTAGCACCCAGTTTAATTTTCAGATTCTGTGCTGCTTTCCCTTTACTTGTTATTGGGTATGAGGTGACAGGGTTGAAAAATACTCTTTTTGATTGCTATGTACTTACGAAAAAATTTGATTCTTGTTTGAGTATCACTATAATTCTGGTTTAAAAATAGTAATAATAAACCACACATCATACCATGGGTCAGATGAAAGAAAATTTATCTATTTCTGGAGAGAAGGGAATGACAGACCTGAGTTTTCTTCTAGTTGTGCCTTTTGGCTGCTATTGAAAGTGTAACAAAAGTGAGCTCATCATTATATTCCTCCAGCTGCTGAAATGCAAGTCTGTATAACGGTTAAATTTTAACTCCATTTATATCAGAAGTCCTAAATTGCTCCTAAAAGAAACAAAAGCAGAAGGGAAAAGGACAATATTAAATACCACTGTAGGCATGAAGTGTGTATTAGTATACGGCAGTCATATCCATTTAATTAATCAGATTCTTAACTACTGTCCTTACATATAACTTTATTGTATCTTCTCTTGAAATACTACATTTCAGCCACACTTTTGTCTGTTATAGGCTCAGAGAAAGCTTAAGCTTCTCATTGCATGGAGGTACAGCTCATCGCATCAGTCCTTTTGCAAAGAGGTATAAGCAAACTCATAGAAGTCTCTAAAGTTGAGACTTAGAGAATAAATGTATGTGTATAGAAATGGCTAAAAATAATTTTTGAGTAAATAAAGTCAGCCAACCATGAGGGTTAAAAATATATTGAAAAATATTGTCACTTATCAGCCTTTTCAAAGTAAAACTAGTGAAAATGGAAAGATCAGAATTGTTAATGATGGTGGGAAAAGATTGTCAAAAAGGGAAGAAAAATGAAAAAATATTGCTTTTTAATAGAGTACAATTTAGAAAGCTGCAGAGTTTTGCTTTGCCTGTTTCAAGACCAGCACGATGACATCATACTCTCTGCACAAGGTGATTCAGATGTTTGCCTTGTCTGATAGTACTGAATGATTCAGGTAGCCCCTCAGAGACAGGTGGCTTTGATGGCTGCTGATGGGACTAGTGTTCTGAGGACAGCTTAGAAAATATGAAAATACTGGTGGAAAATGGATCCCATGGTTTCTCACTTTGTTAGCATAGTGACCCCTTACTGTCATTCGTGTGTTTGGAATGGACCCCTCTCTTCGGGTTTGCAGTATCCAATACCTGCGAAGGGCTTAGGAACCAAATTCAATTCATTCAACCTAACAAATGTTGATTAACTTCAAGGCACTGCCTCAGGGAGTATGAAACCTAGATGGAGGAGTGAAAGTCCACAATTAACTATATAATACAAGTAGATTAGATTTGATGTTATATCCTATAAAAGCTGTAAAACACTCTGTGAACGAGAGAGAGAGAGAGAGAGAGAGAGAGAAATGAATATTAGTGTACTGAGAGCACAAACAGGAAGTAGGGATTCTTAGTACAGACGTTCTGGGTTTTTGGGTTCATTGCAAGTGCTAAAAGTCCCTGCACTGGAAGCATTTGACTTCACTCGAGAAGGAGTGGTGGCTTTACAGAAAATGCACACAGAGCTGTTGTTTTAAATAATAACCCACTTACCTGAAAACCAATGAGTCAGTTCCCACTGGGTTGAGCTTGAAGTATTCAGAATTTTTATCTTCTGCAAAAGGCCTGTTCGATTTGCAGGATGTGAGCATTTGAAGTTACGTGGGATGATTTTAACGTAGATTAATTGTAAAAATAAAATGATAAAATTAAAACTAGCTCTTTTGAATATGTAATTTACTTCACAAATAAAATAACTTGCTAGTAAGCTTCTGACTAAACTTGATGCTTTTCTTTAAAATACAGGGAATCTAATTTACTTTTCAGCAAAATTACAAATACTCACCTTCCATGGGCCCTTAAATTGCAATTATTAGAAACACAAATGTTATTTCCTTGAGTATGAAGAGTGTAGCGTACTATCTCTATTACTAACTATCATTTTGGCTTTGGTTGTCTTTTCATTGTACTTGAATAATGAAATATTTCCTTTTCTGGCTTCATTAAAGAACAAAACTTAAGTTGGATTCCTTCCATCCTGATTTTGTGTAGAAGACATAATGGTAGAGGAGCGTTGTTAAAATATCTGGTTTCTAGTAGGTGTGGACATAGCAGTCCAGGAAGGTATTCAGAACTTTCAGAATTCAGATCAGGGGTATGGGCTTGCCAAGGGGAAAGGAAGCTAGTATCTACCAAGTACATGCAGTGGGCTTCGTGCCAGGTGCTTTTCTTAGCTTATTTAAGCTTAATTTCTTCATTCATTCTATGGAGTCATTTCTTTACTTTCTTTTTTTTTCTTCTTCTATTTTTCTCTCCTTCCTCCTCCTCCTCCTTTCTTTTCCTTTGATGTCACTAATGTATTTTAAAGCAAGTTCCAAAGATCATTTCATTTCACCCCTAATATTTAATATATGTTGCTAAGCACTATGGACATGCCCTTATATAACCACAGTGTCATCACACCCAGCAAGATGAGAATTCTCTGGTACCATCTAGTATCCCCTGTATAATCCGGGCACATGTCTTCCTGTGATGGGCTTATTTGAATCTGGAGCTCCATGCACAGCATTGATTCATTGTATCCCTACCAGTGTTGATCTAGACCAGTCCCTCTCTATTGCCCTCCACCTTTCTTCCAGCCCTTACTGGTTACGGAAACTGGTTCAGTTGTCCTGAATCTGCCTGTTTACTCCCTTGTGGTATCATTTAATTTCTATCTTCATCTCTCATATTTTTTATAAACTTTAAGTTAGATTTAGAGGCTTGATTTATTTGAAGCTCAGGTGGTTTTTTTTTTTTGGCAAAAATTCTTTGAAGGTAGGCTTAGAGCTTTATATGCACTGTAACAGGAACTGATAATGTTGGTTATCTCAGTTCTGGTGATTCAAAGATGAATTGCCTTTGGTCCTAGCTGGCTTTTCATGAGGGTTTCATCTATTGTTGATTTTTGTCTGAAACAATTATTTCTTAGGGGCTGTAAAATGATGATTTTCTAATTATTTCATTACTTGCACATTTAGTAGTTGGATTTTTTCTGTTAAAAAAATCTTTCCTCAGTTCTGGCTATCTAGCTACCCTGAAACACAGTTTTTACAGGAAAGGCAGGATAAAAGCTATTTTCCTACTCCTTTTAATTGCCAAATTTCTAGATAAGGAGCTGGTGCTTTAGAGGAAGCTTTAAAACATTTTTTTTTTAAATTTTACAGACAGAGAAGTTGAAGCTCAGAGATGTCAAGTGAATTGTTCAAGATCCCAGCTATTAAGGAGCAGAAATGGTATTCAAACTGGTATCTTGTGGCTTCAAAAAAGCATATGCGATTTACACTAAACCAAAGTGCACCCTTGCCCTTGAGCCCCCATTGCTGACTAACAACTGGGGGTCGCTAATGCAGATATCTCCCACTGCTTTGCCCTTTAGGTACCAGGCTCCAAAAATCCTTCTTTGCAGACATTCTTATAAACTTATGCAGTGCTCCAGAACTATAGTTCCGAATGGAGGTGCTGGCCTGGATAGGCAGAGAGCTGGACAAAGCCAGAAAATATGTCACACTATTAAGTAGGAGACTTTTTAGGCATCACAGTTTGTGCTTTAGGCTCCTGCAGCAGCCAAAGTATGAGTCATTTTGAGTTATGGTGGAGCAGGTACAGGTGATCAGAACAATTTGGAGAGTTGTCAGATGTTACGATGTCTTAATATCCTAACTCTCCTAAATGTTCTTGCCATGCTCACCCCCTGGCATTCCAGATTTGAGGGGAGAATTTAGCTAACCACCTAAATGTTATTTTACAGTTCCTAAACCTCAGTTGGCTGTACATGTCCCAGGCATCTGGCCCCGCCCACCAGCTGTGTCCTGGAGTATCTTAATGTGCTGTCAAAGAAGCAGAGATCACTTAGTAAATGTGGGAGATATTCTTTGTGGTGTGTACAACATCATGAGTTTGCAATGCTGGAGTCCTAACCTGACTCAAAGAAAGAGCATTTCCCAAGATTTCATACAACCCAGGAGAACAAAATGTTTTTTAGTATCCTCCACAGTTTACCCCTCCCATCAACATGGCAGTCTACATTAGAAACAGAAAACAAAGAACAAACCCTAAAATTGCAGTTGGTTAGATTTCCTATGCTTATTGTGGCTAGAAGCCCATCTTAGTTAGCCTCTGCTATTCCATAATGTACCTTCGAATAAAGAAGGCCCACACTCCTGCCACCCCACGGCAATGCCACAATTCTCTAAATACCTAAATTTTATACATCACACAGACACACAGGCACACAGGCACACACACACACACACACACACACACACACACACACACACATACACACACGTATGTTATCTCTATCCTTGCTTACAGGGGACTGTAATTAGACCCATAAAAAGATGCCATCAGCAGCAAACAGAAGTCCTCTGGGGCAGTTCTCCAGAAAAGATTGGAAAGCAATTCTGTAATCTGCCTTGGAAGGTAAGGTTAGAGACAGAAAATCCAGATATGGGGAATGGAGGAAGAGGATGAAAACAAGTTGTCATTCAGAGTAGCCTCCAGTAATGTTGAAATATTGGACTTCCTTGCAGAATATCTGGTTTAGTGTTTACCCAATAGAACTTCTTGTGATGATGGAAATGTTCTATGTCTAGAACTACTGCCACATTTAACTTAATTTTCTATGTGCTATGTCTAGAACTTAATTTTCTATGTTCTATGTCTAGAACTACTGCCACGTTTAACTTAATTTTTATATTTTATTTATGTATTTAAATTTTATTTTTTATTTTTACCTTTTGACTCCTATTTCTTCCGCTCCCCCACACTCCACCTCTGACAGCCACCAATGTGTTCTCTGTATTTATGAGCTTGTTTTTTGTTTGTTTGGTGTTTGTTTGTTTTAGATAGAGTCCACATACAAGAAAGATCATATGTATTTGCTGTTTTTCTCTGTCTGATGTATTTCACTTAGCATAATGCCCTTGAGGTCCATTCACATTGTTGCAAATGGCAAGATTTCCTTCTTTTATATGGCTGAAAAATAGTACATGTGTGTGTGTATCAGACACTATTTCTTTATCCATTCATCCATCAGTGGACACTTAGGTTGCTTCCATGTCTTGGCTATTATAAATAATGCTGCAATGAAGAGGCGGGTGTGTGCAGATATCATTTCAAGTTAGTGTTTTCATTTTTTTCGAATAAATACCCAGAAGTGGAATTGCTGTATCATATGGCAGTCCTATTTTTAATTTTTTGAGGAACCTCCATGCTGTTTTCCATAATGGCGTCACTAAATTATATTCCAATTTTAGTATATGTGCTGCCAAAGGGAGCATTGCACTAAATTATATTCCCACCAATAGTGCACAAGTGTTCCCTTTTCTCCACATCCTCGCCAGCACTTGTTGTTTCTTGCTGTTTTGATGATAGCCATTCTGACAGGTGTGAGGTGATTTCTCACTGTGGTTTTGATGTGCATTTCCCTGATGACTGATGATGTTAAGCATCTTTCTATGTGCCTGTTGGCCATCTGTAACTCTTCTTTGGAAAATGTCTATTCAGATCTTCTGCCCATTTTTAAATTAGATTGTTTTTTGCTATGAGTTGTATGAATTCCTTATTTATTTTGGATATTAGCCCCTTTTCAGATACATGATTTGCAAGTATTTTCTCCCATTTGGTAGGTTACCTTTTTATTTTGTTGATGGGTTTCTTTGCTGTTCAGAGCTTTTTAGTATGATATAGTCCACTTTATTTTTGCTTTCATTGCTTTTGCTTTTGGTGTCAGATTCAAAAAATCATTGCTAAGACCTACATCAAGGAACTTACCTAAGTTTTCTTTTAGAAATTCTATGGTTTCAGGTCTTACATTCAAGTCTTTTTTTTTTTTTTAAGACTTATTTATTTTAGAGGGTGGGAGGGAGTGCTGTTGTGAGTTGGGGAAGGGCCCAAGTGGGGGAGAATCTTCAAGCAGACTCCTTGCTGAGTGTGGAGCCTGTCTCAGGGCTCAATCCCATGACCCATGAGATCATGACCTGAGCGGAGACCGAAACCAAGAGTCAGACACTCAACTGACTGAGTCACCCAGGCACCCCACATTCAAGTCTTTAATCCATTTTGAGTTGGTTTTTATGTATGGAGCAAAATAGTGCTCTAGTTTCATTCTTCTGCATGTGGCTGTCCAGTTTTTCCAGCTTCATTTAAGAGACTGTTCTTTCTCCATTGTATGTTCTTGGCTCCTTTGTCCTAAATTAATTGACCATATATGTGTAAGTTTATTTCTGGGCTCTCTATTCTGTTCCCTTGATACATGTGTCTATTTTTATGCCAATACTATACTGTTTTAATTACCATAGCTTTGTAAAATGGTTTGAAATCAGGGAGCATGATGGCTTTAGCTTTGTTCTTCTTTGTTCTTCTTCTCAAGATTTTTTGGCTATCAAGGTTTTTGTAGTTTCATACAAATTTTAGGATCATATATTCTATTTCTGTGAAAAATGCAGTTGGAATTTTGATAGGGATTGCATTGAATCTGTAGATTGCTTTGGGTGGTATGGATATTTTAAGAATGTTGATTCTATAAATCAATGGGCATGGAATATCTTTTCTATTTTTGTGTATTGTCTTCAGTTTCTTTCATTAATGTCTCATTTTCAATATACATTTTATTGGCTAAATTTATTCCTAGGTATTTTATTGGATGCAATTATAAACAGGGTTGTTTTCTTTATTTTTCTTTTTGATAGTTCATTATTAGTGTATAGAAATGAAACAGCTTTTTGTGTATTGATTTTGCATCCTGCAACTTTATTGATTTTCCTTATTAGTTCTAACAATTTTTTGATGGAGTCTTTAGGGTTTTCTATATATAATATCATGTCATCTGCAAATAGCGACAATTTCACTTTTTCTTTTCCAATTACTTTAATGAAAATTTTAATTTAATAGTACATATAGCTACAGGTTCCAATTGCAGATCTGGCCCTTTTACTCTTAACTTTTTATTTTTCTTAACAATATGCACAATTTGGTGCTGTTATAAAATTATTTAAAAATTGAAGGCACCAATTTCGTTGATTCTTGTGATGGATTTTCCATGTGAAACTAGATTTGTAATGTGTTGGAGATTTTAGCCTCCTTGTACAAAGACAAACTTTTATCATGAGACTAACTTCAAGGGAAAATTAATTATACCCAAACTTTGATTTTTAAAAATTTTATTAATTATATGGTAGGGCGGCGATGGTTACACAGTGATGGGAGGATACTTAAAGTACTCTTAGAATTGGTTAAAATGGTAGATTTTATGTTAAATGTGTTTTATCACAAAAAATTATGTTTTACTTTTTTATTGGGTTTGATTTCAATTTAATTTTGTTAAAATTTCTCCCTGTTCACGGTCCTTGCTGAGAATTTGGTCCTGCATATCTCTGGCTGTGGTGTGTTTCTCCTTGGTGAGGCCCACCTGCCTGAGAAGTGCGGTCTTGTCCAGAGAAGGAAGCAACTGGACTGGTTTACGGGGAGGGATTTCAGTGCTCTTGAATCTGACCTGGGAGCAGCACCTGCCCGCTCAAAGATATGGTTTAACAGGTTCTCAGTATGTTTTTGTCCTGCTTTTGTTTTTAAACAAAACAAAAGTTGGTCTCTCCCACATCAGCAGAAAGGTTTACAACTGGGGAAGCTCCTTGAATCAGGTGAGGGTCTTCTCTTAGCTTTTGCTCTCACCCATGCCTTTATAAGCTGAATGGAGAAGTTAGACGCCCTGGTAATATATTCGATGAGAGCCCCCAAAGGTGATATTCGGGATCTTTAATGAGCCCTGCGGCATGGCCTGTGAGGAGAATGGTTGCAGCTCCTGACACTGGGGAAGGTGCCTGGGGGCCTGCTGCTATGTCTACTAGTGTGAGGTTGTATCCTGGTGTGTGATGGGGACACCTGAGGAGTAAGGACCTGAGCAGAGGCTACTTTTGAGCTGGTAGGAAAACCTTTCAGTATTTGAACCTCCAGGGTGGCCAAGTGGATGCTTACGGCTTTGAAATCAGTTCTAGAGCCACCCTGGCGAAAAGCGTTTCTAGGCAACAAGCTCCTAGAACAGAGAGAACAAACACTGGGAATGATATTTCTTTCCTTGGATCTGATCAGCTCTTGCCTCTTTCTGCTACTCTAGTCATCCCCTGTGCTTAGGGCTGACCTTAGGAAAAGGCAGTGCCCCTCTTCAAAACCCAGCCCCTGTTCCCTGCACGTCTCCAGCCCAGTGCCATTTATTTGAGACTTAATTCTTCCATTCTCAGTTATCTTCTGTGGGAGTCACAAATTAAATCATGTTAGGTAACATTTTGGTAGTTAATACCTACCTAGCAGTTATCACTAGATACCCAAGGAGCAAGAGGTGGGCTGGCACATTTCCTTGCGGCACAAGCTCTGCTGCGGTTATATATAGGCCTTGTGCAGAATTCTGCTCTCAAACAAATGATATCTACAATCTAGTACAGTAGAACAGTGAAAAATGCATAGGCTGTGAGGCTATGCTCAAATCTTGGCCTGGTTGTGTATTGACCATTAATCTCATTAAGCCTCAGTTCCCATATCTATAAAAGTGGACATAATAATTGTATCTCACTCACAAGACTGTGAAGTTGAAATCATGTCTATTAAGTACCAGATATGATACTAAAGGGCCATTTTTAAAAAGAGACTTTATTTATTATTTACTTGAGACAGAGATGGAGAAAGCATGAGCAGGGGGGAGAGGCAGGCAGAGGGAGAGGGCGAAGCAGACTCCCCGAGGAGCAGGGAGCCCGATAGAGGGACTTGATCCCAGGACCCTGAGATCATGACCTGAGCCGAAGGCAGAAACCCAACTGACTGAGCCATCCAAGTGCCCTAACGGGCCATTTTTAAAATCCACTGTGGAGGGATTTATTAAAGAGTGATTATAAATGTTTTTCAGTATTTAGTTATGGAAAAAAGGAAGAAACTGATTGCGCCCTGCCAATTTGAACCTCACATATTTTCACAATTTGTCTCACAAATGTAGAAGTGTAAGTTTTCTAACTTCCAGAAATCTGTTTCCTGGTTTCTAATTTGAGCTCACTTAAGCCTGAAGGAATGCACCACAGACCAAGTCATTGCGATGCCAGGTGACTGGGATTGGTCAGGTGCACAGGAGTTAGAAATAGGGTTACCAGTATTGGGGGACAGAAGAACTGGCTTTAGCATTAGGTTAAGCAAACCCTTGAAAAACTGAATTCTTGTTTCTGTAGTGCAGTGAGAATGAATGGGTCAGTATTTGGGAAGAACTTTAACATGATAGTAAAAGTAAATCTGAATTCAATGTCATATTAAGTCTCTTAGGAACAAACCTGGTTTGTAATTGTTGAAGCCAAAGTGGGTATTGCTTCCCCGGCTCATGGGAGAATTGCTTATGGTTGAGATAATCTGTGTCTCTACTCCATCCTCACCTATTCTATGGCGTTGGATTTGAAATGGACAACCCTTCTAATTTCTACTTTATTTTACTCCACATAGAGAGCTGTGATTTACATGAATAATTTCATAAACATCTGCAAATCCTAAGTTAAAACTTTAAGATGCCAAAATTGGCACAAAAATGTTTAAAGATGGTATTTTAAAGGTAATGTGTAATGCTGGGAAAGATGTAGTTAGAGGCACTCATACTGCTAGTGGTAGTGTAAAAAAAAACCTCCTGGAAGCAAGTCAGTGAAATGTATCAACAGCTCTCAAAATGCATAGAACTGCCTTGCAGGAATTCCAGTTCTAGTGATAAATCCCAGGGAAATAATAAAAGGTGCATGTACTTGTCTGCAAGTATGTTCATCAAAGCGTTACTTATGACCATGGATACTGGAAACATTGTAAATGTTCTGAATTTGGGAATGGTTAAATAGACTATAGCATACCCACATGAAAGATTGTTGTACAAGCAATTAAGTGTGAAGTTTTGGAAGAATTTTTAGCAATATGGAAAATACAATGTAGAGAGAGAATTTGTAATTAATGGATTAAGGTGACAAATATTTATTAAGTACCTTGTATGTGCCAGGCGCTATCATCGCTGTGCAAAATAGAATTTACGTGCCCTGAATTTATAGTCCAGTGGCAAGGGAATAAAGAGACAGATGATAAATAGCAAATAATAAATTATATAGTGTGATAGAAAAATGGTGGTATAGGCAAAAGAAAAAAAATTGAACAGGATAAGGGGCATCATCATGAGTTCTAGGATGGAGGTGAATTATGATTTTTTTTTCATTTTTATTTATTTATTTATTTATATTATGATATGTTAGTCACCATACAGTACATCATTAGCTTTTTATGTAGTATTCCATGATTCATTGTTTGCGTGTAACACCCAGTGCTCCATGTAATATGTGCCCTCCTTAATACCCTTCACCGGGCTAGCCCATCCTCCCACTCCCCTGCCCTCTAAAACCTTCAGTCAAGCAGTGAATTATGATTTTAAATGGGATAATCCGGGGCTGCCTGGGTGGCTCAGTTGGTTAAGCATCTGACTCTTGATTTTGGCTCAGGTCGTGATTGCAAGGTCGTGAGATTGAGCCCTGCATTGGGCTCCCTCCTCAGCGTGGAGTCTGCTGGAGATTCTCTCTCTCTTTCCCTCTGTCCCACCCCCAGTTCATGCACTCTCTCTCAAATAAATAAATAAATCTTAAAAAAAAAAAAGGAAATAATCCAAAGTAGGCATCATTGTGAAGGCAACATTGGAACAAAGACTTGAAGGGGTAAGACTGTTAGCCATGTGAAGATGTGAAGGGTCTTAGGAAGAGCGGATAGCCAGTGTCAGGGCCAAAGAATATAAAGTAGCATGAACAGTATGATTTCAGAATTGTAAAATATATGTGTATGTATTTTATTTATCTCATATATTTATAAGAAAAACATTTTTAAATTCTTAATGCTTCCAAATTACTTTCACAATTTCTCTGAATCAATTTTGTGATTATTTTCTCTCATCTTCATAAAGGATAATTATTAAGGTTTTGCAATGGTCAGTTTTATAAAACCTGGGTTCAGTGCATTCATTCAGTTTGGGTTAGATGGAAGATTCAAGATAAGAAGGAAAAACTAGCACAACTCTTCTCCCCATGTCTTTTTTTGCTACTATCTTCTGACAAGTGGTAGAAATCTTAGTTTGTGAAAAAACTTGAAAATTACAAGAGTAGCCAAGGTTAGGCAGGCCATTGTTCACCAATGGCCTGGAGGAGTCTGGAAGCAGATGCTAATAGCAGAAAAATAAAATGTTTCAAGGAGGAACAGTGAATAAGGGATGTGAATAAACAGTTTCTAATATTTCACAAACCAGATTGTAATTCAAATTTAAGGGATATGATCAACTGAAATCTTAGGTGACTACTTGTGTGAATTCTCCCTTTTTTAAAAAAACATTTATGTGGGAAGGAGTAAATGCTTTAATTTTTTACGGTAATATCTATTGAAGTAGAATTTTTAACACTTTTGTAATTAGGGTAGATGTTATTCATCTAGTTTTTCAGTGAATTTAGTTCCAAACAATGGCAATTTCCTTCCTTGTTTTTAAATTGAATGGCTTTATATACTTTTCTCACTTTTTAAAGTTACATCAGTGTTTCGCAGCATATTTTTTCACTCCTCCCAATAAAACAGAAAAGCCTCAACACATTGTTGCTGTGTTTATTTTTTTTTTCTTAAAAAAATTAAATAGAAGTGTTCGGGGCTCTCAGCTGAACATGTCTAGCTAACTGTACTACGTAGTACCTGAGTGAAGGCAGAACTTACAAGGGAACAGGTTTCCATTTCGAAGTTCCCTAAGAATATGATAAACAGAAGAGAAAAAAAAATGAGTTCAGAAATGATTAACAGCCCTAGTTAGTGCCAAACACACAAAATCTTTTAAGCCAAATTCCTTTCGAAAGTTTGTAGTTGGTCGGCTCATAGGGAACGTAAATAAGAGCGAAGCAGTAATAGTTGATACTTTTAGGTCTATAAATAAATACTTTATACATATATACTTAAAAACCCTAAACATTTGTGAGATAATTTAAACACTCCTGGATGATATGTTGTATGACTGGCTTTGCATATATGCATCATTTGTTTAAAAATACAAGGACAATTCTCTGAGCTGTAGTTTCATATGGTGCCTCAGGAATTGTCGTTGGAGGGAATTGGTACATCTTGGAATCAGGAACTTCCTTCTAGTTATTTAAACGGGTTCCTGAGAGCTGCCCCTGCTTACTTTGCTCTTTGTAAATAAGAAGCAGCATCAGGAAGTTTTCTTGATGTTGAATAACCCAATTTAGTCCACACGAAAAATTTACCTAGCCTTTGAGAAATGATTTCTAATTTTAGAATGAGTCTTGTGGGTTTTTTAAAAGAATTTATCTATTTATTTGTCAGAGAGAGAGAGAGCGCGCACATGAGCAGTGGAAGCGGCAGGCAGAGGGAGAAGCAGGCTCCCTGCTGAGCAAGGAGCCTGATGCGGGACTCGATCTCAGGACCCTGGGATCATGACCTGAGCTGAAGGCAGATGTTTAACTGGCTGAGCCACCCAGGCATCCCCAAATGAGTCTTGTTTTAAAGAACCTGTTTTCATAATTTTCTGTGTTTGTTTGTAAATTTAGTTGGGATGATGGAAGATGAAAGTCTCAATGTGTAATTAAGTATGTAACCTGTGATTGAAATGTGAAGGCCTTAGGTCTGGTCTCCTCATGAATCGGTGAAGGGAGCTGTTCTGCTATGGAATACCTGGGAGCAGGCAAGTCACCTGAGGTTTCCCCCTCACCTGGGCTGGCTTCATGCCCTGACAATGCTAATGTGTACCTACCTCTGTAATTTCCTTTCTTAGTTATTGTTACTCGGAGGGATTCAAAGTTGAGAAATTGAGGCTCCCAATTCCTCACAGAGCAGGAAAGCATCTTAGCCGTTTTGCAGGAAGACGGCTGAGCAGAGGCAGTGTCCTCAAGAGGTGGACCTTGAATTCAGACCCGTGGGAAGCCACTCCCGGCCCAGGGCCGTAAGATTCTCACTTAGCTTTATTTTCTGTGGATCCAGCCACATGCATAAGAGTCCTGCATTCTTCCTGCCATGGGAGCATCAGACTTAGCAATTATGTTTCAGTTTTATGGCTTTAGTCATCAAATGTCCTGTTTCAGCTGTGGTTTCCCTTTAGTACATGTTCTCAAAAATGTAAAGTACTGATATATAACGATGACTAATTGCTTTTGGTGTAATAACTATTTATGTTTTTGAACCTGAGTTCCGAGTCTGTTTGTTACTGTGTTAGTTACTCTGAAACAAAGACCACATTTAGGCTAGGTTTTATCTTATTTTAATCTTCTTTGTGTTTTTATACCCAGGAACCTGCATGGTTCCTGGTACCCAGCAGGATTTCAGTAAAAACGTATTTAGTGAGGGAGTTGCACCTCGGTCCACAAGAGTCTCTCTCTTTATTCAAACTGTAACGCAGTCCACAAATTTGAAGTTCTCTCTTCAAATATAAAAATGCAAAATACTCCGAAACACCATCTTGACTCTTTCCTCGTGCATGTTTTGATACTACCCATCAAAGAGTAGCTTAATAAAATAAATAGAACTTTCTAAAGACATCCCTAAGCAACTTTTGACCCCTTAAAATGAAAATCTTTCTGTAGAGGAAAATATATAGAATTTTTTCACCTTTAATTGATTGAAGATGATGGTGCCTGGAACTATTTTTGAAAATAATTTTGATCTAAAGGGAAAAAAATACATGTGTTTCTTCTGAGTACTGCTTTTTCATTTTTCTAATGGGCTCTTCACTATTGTTTTGTCTGAATGCAGTTTTTTATTTGTGTTATTCCAGACATGGTCCTACCACAAGCATCTTTAAACCAGACATTAATAGCATAGTTCACAGTCATTACTGCCAGTGCTCAAACACAAATATTGCATTTGTGTTTGCAAAAGCTACACATCAGATGTTAATTAAGTGCATTTGGGTTTTTTCTGCTTAAACAATCTGGCATAAAGAGTTTACATCTATATCAGTTCACCATAAGGTCTCTACAATATCTGAATCACCAGCCATACAGTATATGATAAATACAGTGTTTCCACACAAGAAAATAACAGAATTGTCAGGAAAACATCAGGCCTGTTATATTTCCCTGTGAAATAATAGCAACTGAATCTCAGTTTCTTTTTCTTTTTGATAAAAAAAAGTATTTAACTAGGAGTAAATACCAATATTTAGAATGATAAATTTTTCATTAAAGAACACATGGAAAGTGAAATCATACCAAAGATTTTTTTCCTTGTTTTTAGCTTGCTTCAGGGCGTTTTGACAGTTGCGTTGGAATAAAATTGGAATTTCAGCTTTGCAGTGAGGAGATTCATGCTGCCGCCAGAGCAGCCCAGTGCCAATCTGCGGGAGGCAGGAGCGGAGCGAAACCGCAAACTGAGAAACAAACTTTCACATCAGGTTTCTAATTTTAGAGCAAAAAATGGAATTACTTTAATTGTGACATTTAACTAGAAATACGATTTGCTGGGATTAATTATCTCCCTTATTTAAAAATTCTCACTAAGTTTAAATTAGCATAAAAAATCAAATTCAGCATTTGAATAAGGTCAATGGAACTGCTGAATTTAAATGAATTTAAAGAATTTGATTCTTCAGAATTGGATCACCATATTGGTGCTGGACTTGGGAAGGATTAAGTGGAGGAAATTGGAAAAGCATGCCTTTGTGCAGAAAGCAGGGTTTTTTGTTGTTGTTTTTTCTCCCTCTTTCTCGCTCTTTTTTCAAGGGAGAAATGGGTCGTGGCCTCATAACCCCACAGGGAGGAAGCTACTACCTGATTAGCTCAGAAACTTCTCAGATTCATTGAATGTCTCTGTATTCACTGCTTGAATAAGCTAAAGCACTAAAACAAAATAAATTACTGTGTAACTAAAGTTTAACAGAATTTAAAATACAAATAACAAGGGCATATACAAAAATGATCATTCTGTATTATTTAAGTGGTTACCTCTTGTTTTAGTTAAAAAGAATGTAAAAGCTATTTCTGATGTTTAATTTTATTTTTCTCAGAGTTAGCTTTAAAGTATACTTTTGTAGGAATTTTTAAAAATGGGGTTTTATTTTAATTAAGTAAATCAGTGTTGGGACAAGTGTATCCTTTATGGAACTCTAGCACTTTAGGCTTAACATCTAAACTTCTTAAATTTTTAATAATTTATCTTAGGCAATGAATTCATTTATTAGCACGAATGATCAACTTTACAAATTCTAAAAAAGATAGTTATTGGGATGCCTGGGTGGCTTAGTCGGTTAAGCATCACTGACTTTTGAGTTCTGCTCAGCTCATGATCTCAGGGTGGTGAGATCAAGCCCTGCTCTGGGTGTGGAGCCTGCTTAAGATTCTCTCTTTCCCTCTCCCTCTTCCCCTCACCCCCACTCTCTTAAAAAAAGATAGGGGTAGTTATTAGGCATGTGGTGATAAAAGGCCCTTTAGAATTTACTGGGTGGGAGATTCAGGAAAAGTCCCATGGCTATATGGAATGGAATGGCCCATGCCACACTGTACTGTGGGAAGGAAGAGCCCTGGGTTTCTATGAAGGAATTTCTGTTGAAAGTGACTTGCTTCCCTAGGGCACCTGGTGGCTCAGTCAGTTAAACATCTGACTTTAGCTCAGGGCACGTCCTCAGAGCCCTAGGATAGAGCCCAATGGCCCTGTATCAGGCTCTGTGCTCAGTGGGGACTCTGCTTATCCCTTTTCCTCTCCCTCTGCCCCCCACACCCCCACACCTGCTCGTGCTCTCTCTGTCTCTCTCTCAAATAAATAAAATCTTAAAAACAACAACAAAAAAGGAAACTTGCTTCCCCAGTGGGATAAACTACATGTGAGTATCTGAATGTTGATTGGCAGATCAAAGTTCTAGAATAGCAAAGCACAATAGGCACAATATGTATTTTGAATAGTTGTTCTTACTATAACCCAGTACATATATACTCCTTAGTAAAATCTGAGTGTGATCCAACTATTTGTTGGGAATATGGTAAAGACGAGGCCACTTCTTGAGTCAGAGTAGGGTATGTATATCAGCTTTGAGGAAATAGGACTATTTGTAACATTACCTGTTGAGGGGCAGAGGAGAGAGAAACCATGCTTGGATATTTTGTTAATGAATGACATTAGCATTGACAAAAAAATTTCCAATTGTACTCTGTGAAATGTTAAAACCGATATAATTCTCAAAGATATTTAGAGTAAGTGATTGGTATATGAAATTATGAGAGAGAAATGTATTGACTGTTAGGAAATTTAATTTTTTTGAAATCAGCATTATGGAGAAATGTAATCTGATTCATTCCTGCAGAATTCCCAGTAGGAGGAGGCCCAGCTTCGGGAGTTGAAATGTTTCATTATGTACATGTGTGGGAAAAAGATGAAATGTGGTTTCCGTGTGCTGATTTTCCGTAAAACGTCTATTAGTATGAAAGTACACAGGCTAGGCAGCAAAACCCCCAAACCACGGCTGTCTGGGAGAAAGTGAACTCAGCAGGATATCTCTGATGGAGACTGACATCATGAGTAATAAGTTTGAAAGTAGCAAGGGAAGGCAATGGCAGTAAAACAATGTTGAAGAAGTAGCTAAGGGATTGTCATATGCTGGAGATGAGGGCAGCCTTTTATCCCCCATCCATCTCTAGTTAACTTTGCTTTTAGAAATGTTAAGTTCCCCCAAAATGGAGAAATTGCAAACCTAAGCTTTTTATACCAATGCTAATTTAACCAAGTTGTCCATCTTATAATGTAAACTATAATTAGAGCAGGGCTATTTATGTAACATGAGCTACACCATCCCTGAGGCAGGGAAAATCGGGACATTTGCCCTTGGGCTCTAGAGTAACAGGACTCTAGAGTGGCAATGACAGTCCCAGTCCCTTGGGAAGGTGGAAAAGGAAGAAAGAGGTGCCTCCAACAGGTTATACCGAAGAAGGTATACATAATACTCCAAAGCCTGCCAAATCCACATTGTCAGGAGACACAAGTGTCTTTGCCCTTCCCAATTCCAAGGTCTTATGTCACTTTTTCGAAACCTTTTTTCCTCATCAAGACTATTGTTGTGATTAATTTGAATCAGATGTTAACGTAATTCCGTGGTGACAGGTGTATATTTGGGGAGGAGGATGGGTACATAGTGTGATTTACTCCTATGCCCCTGACCCTGAGGCTTGGCACCGAATTTCAACCTGTGTGGAAATGGTCTTGGACATGCATGAAAGGCCAAGGGTTTTTGCTGCTGTTGATATTTGGTTATCAAGTGTGCTTTCCTTTCTCTGTTGATATTTTGGAAGGTCTGGGCTCTTCTTAACTATTCTAGAAAAAGTGTCTTTCAGGTACTTTTAGAGTAGATAAAAGTATCTGCCTTAGCTCAAATATAGCTCTGTTATATATAAACAAACAAACAAATAAATGACCTTTAGAAAATTGTGGAGTTGATAATGAGGAATATTTGAACTGTTTTTAAATAAAGTAAAGGAAGTTCCTTGGATTGAAATTGGCTAAAGGATAGAATCTTAAAAAATGAGGCTTTTGCTTTGCTTGATTAACTTGCTCTTCTAATGATGTAGGCATTGTCCATATGTGATGAGCTGCAGTGTTACCATAGACTCTCAAGACTTGGCTTTGGGAAAAGAAATCCCGAGTGCTATTCGGGGCTCAAATGCCAATGGATTTAAGGGTGTCCAAACAATGACTTCTTCTCATGAAAGGAAAATTGAGATAGCTTGCAATGTAGAGCGTTTTGGAGACCCAGAAGCTACAGAAACCTCAGAAGACTCTCAATACATGGCTTACAGTGACCTTGGGATCATTTTTCTTATGTATCCTCATTATATAGAAGCTCAAGTTAGAAAGTTGGTGAGTGATCAGGGAATCAATACTATGGGAAGAGCATTAATTGGGATTTACACCCCAAAAATGCAAGAACTGTGCTGAATATGCTATAAAAGAAAGTATTGGGGAATTCTGGAAGTTTTGGGGAGGGAGGTATTTTCATGTGATCCAATCTAAGCCTTCACTTAAATTTTAAGGAATTTAAAATCATGACAAGGTTTTCTTTTGGTCAATGAAGATGAAAGGAGGATACAAAGAGCTTGGTTGTAGCTGTGTGGTGGAAAATTCTCTGTTCAACAAAAACAGGTGTGTATAGACTGTAATCACCCTAAGGTATTCTAGTTGTTAAAACTTCATGAGAACCTACTCTATATCAAGTTTATGTCCTTGTGTACATTAGAAGCCTTCCTGAATTGGATGGATAGAATGGCCATGGTTGCTGAACTACCCTTAATTATCATGAACAAACCTAAAAATGGATTCAACTTACTTGATTTTCCTGGGCTCTTTATTCCTGAGGTCTGTATTCAACTCTCATTTTTTGAGTAATCATTTTTTAAAATGTACACTTTAAAAGATCAAGTACTAAGTGACTAAAGTGTGGGGAGAATTAGAAAATAAAATTCCTTTTTCAAAGCATGATTGTCTGTTTTTACCTTCCTACTTTTTTGATGACCTGTTGTTCATTTTAGAGGTAACTCCAAAAGCTAGACTTGTCTAATTTTTTAATGTTTATATAGGGAGATGGAATGGTGGTATTGGGCATGACTTCAAGGAATTGTGTTTATCTTTTTTGGAATTTAAATGGAAAATCTGAAGGTTTAGGGAATGTATTGCTTTTGAGCAAAGAGAAGGGTATCAGTGGAAGAATTTTATTTGAAAGAAATCAAAATATGTAGACTCTTTGTGAACTAAAAGAAGCCACTTGTTGATTCTGGTAATTTTATGTAAATCCTTAGTATTTATATTTCTTTAGGACAAGGTGCTTTCTCTCTATAAGGCACAAAGAAATGAATTTTTTCCATAGATTTTTTTTAGCAAGAAAGATTATAGTCTTGTCTAGTAAGAACAGATAATGTGAATTTATTTTAATGAGTAAAAGAATAAAAAAGAGGTTGAACTCAATCTTTTTATAGGATTTATTCACCTATTTTTTAAACTTACATTTGACTCTTGAATATGATTGCATTAATTTTGTTCCAGAATTGTGATTCTGTGGGTGTTTTCTTTTCACTGTCAATATAAATACAACAAAGATAGAGAAATGATGGGCTGAGTGTGGTTTTCAGTCATAAGGAAGTTTAATTGCTGTGGTGAAGAGAGCAAATGCTGTCCATTTAGATGGGCCAATTTCTCAGTCTGTGAGAGCTGAGAAGCAGAAATGCTTCTTTCTTCTCTTACTTTGGTAGAGGCCACATGGCCTACTAGGGTGAGCACTGGATTAGAGAACGTGGGTTTTGGTCCTTGCTCTCACCCTCCATATAGCCATAGTTCCATTACCTATTAAGTAGGGAAAATAGTTCCCACCTTGATCAAGGGCTGTATTCTGGGGGAATAAAATGGAAATACTTGGTAGACTGTAATGTGAAAACGAATATATTATTCATACTCTTGCAGAGCTGTTGCAGAGCTCTGGTTCAGTTTTGGGCATCAGTAGTAAACAGATGAGAGAGGGTGGCACCTGATGCCACTGAGTCATTTGGGGCTGTAGGAGGAGTTGATTGATTTGCCGCTTATGTGAATTAGCCTCTTCAGGTTCCTATCACTGCATTCCAGGCCACTGGCTTCAAGTAAGGCCTACATAAAGCCAAACACCCACTTAATGGGTACAGAGTTTCGGTTTTTGAAGTTGAAAAAAGTTCTGGAAATGGATGGTGGTGATGGTCGTACATCAGTGTGAATACTAAATGCTGCTGAACTGTACTTAAAAATGGTTAAAATGGTAAATTTTATGGTATGTATATTTTACCACAATTAATTACTGAAAAAGTATATATAAATTTCACAGAGTTAAAAAAAACACGTGAGTAAGATAATTTCACTAAGCCTACACTTTCTATTTTTTTTTTTTAAAGATTTTATTTATTTATTCGACAGAGATAGAGACAGCCAGAGAGAGAGGGAACACAAGCAGGGGGAGTGGGAGAGGAAGAAGCAGGCTCATAGCAGAAGAGCCCGATGTGGGGCTCGATCCCATAATGCCGGGATCACGCCCTGAGCCGAAGGCAGACGCTCAACCGCTGTGCCACCCAGGCGCCCCTAAGCCTACACTTTCTAAAGAAAATCTTGGCAAATTTCTAATATCTGTTGAAGTATACAAACACATAAGACCGTTTTTTCCCTTTTAATCTGTTACGATGGACTCTGGCACTGCACGTGAGGTTTAGTTAATGGTTTAAAATAGAGTTAATTAAATTTGGCCTTTGATTCAGCTGTCTATTTAAAAGCAATAATTTACTATTTCTGTTAAATAAATAATTTTCAAAACCAGCAAAATCACATTTCTTACCTCCCGTTCATACTCTAATTCCCCTTTTCTTTCCATTGTCTTTCTCTCTTCCTTCCCCGTCTCCCTTGCCCCACCGTGGTTCTTTAGAAAATCTGAAACAGCTGTGAGTTCCTGAAGGTTTACCCTATGGACAGATGCAGTATGTATCACCAGCTCTTTCTATGCGGGAGCTGGCGGAAGTAGCTGGAATGGATCTGTAACAACTAAAGATTACCAAGTTAGGTTGAGAAAATCTGACAAAATGAGCTAAGAAATACCCTGACTCATATTAACCTTCTCTCTTACTGGCCTCTTAAAAACAAACTGACAGTTTGTGGAAATGTTTCGGCAGTACTTTTCTCTTCGTTGGACCACAAAGTGGACATTGTATGGAGTGTGGATTCCTAGTCCGTCTAACCTCCGGCTCCTGCCAGAGGGCTTTGCCTGTGACTTGTGCCAGTTGTGAATAGAACAAAATCAATGTGGGCAAATAGATTTTACAGTTTATCAACTCTTTGGTGTTTTTCCTTTATCCCACTTTAAACTTAAACGTTTAGTTTCTTAGAAGGACAAGGAAAGCAGAAAGCTCGATTATGAGGGTGATAAGGACTCTTGATGTCATTATTGCGGGGAGGGCTGTCATTTGTTTCCAACCTGAATTTGGGCTTGACTCAACAATAAATTAAAATTATTTCGACGTAAGGGGCAGGGGGTGGGCTAACTAAAATATAACTGCAAAATAAAACAAAATGGCAGGGGGGTGGTGATATTTTCATTCTTCAACATAATGAAAAGACTTGCTCTGTAATTGGTTTGTACTGTCTTGGAAGTGGCGTCCATGGCCCACAAAGGACCACTCTATGAGAGATCTGCAAGGAATTTATCATTCCCTCTGGCTGAGCCAAAGCAGACTTGATATACAATTTTGTTTAGTATAAATATTCTCATGTTACTGTTTATTCTGTGGGGATATGAGGATCTCACTGACAGGGTACGTGCTCCACTGCCTTGCTTTTAAAAGGCATTTATTTGACTCTGTTGTTTGTACTTGCCCAGAAACTTCAGAGAACAGCTCAGGAACTTGTTTGATAAGCATCCAGACCATGCTCCCGGAGTATGTTGTGCTCGGGGGTTAGAAAAGCTTATTGTTTTAAGCAGGCCTGCATATGGCTTCGTAGGAGCCCATTTTTCATAGGTAAGAACAATTAGGACAAAATGAGGATTCTTCTCTAAGGCATAAGAAAAGGTCCTGGCCAGCGTGGTTCTGTTGGACTCTGTCTGACATTGGATAACCCCGCCACTTCTTTTGTCCCTGTTTGCAGTATTTTGAGGCAAATTAGTTTGTTGTAAATTAAGATGTGAGTCAGAGACCTAAACATGGAATAAATTTCTCTTTCTAAATGTGTAGTGTGTGCGTCGTCCAGCTATTGTCTCTCAGCCACACGCCCACCCTTCCATACGCGGCTTTATACCGCTGGGACTCTGCAAGCCCTCTTCCTTCCTGGCCAGCTGCTTTCCTGTTAGGCTCTGCCAGTCCAGTCCGGGGTGCTGGATGGGGAGGCTGCAGACTTGCAGGACGACAGGGGCTTGTGCGCTCCTCTTTGCATCCTGCTTCTGGCAGCCCCACCGCAACAGTGACTCTTGAACTGACAGTAGCTCCTGCTTCCAGGTTCCAGCATTTTTCCTGACACTTTCAGAACAGACCTCATCCTGTTCCTCAGAAGCCCCAGCAGCCGCTGAGCCCCGGCTCTGGGCTCTTGGCAAGGGCTCTCCTCTAGCTTCTAGGCTCTGAGAGCCCCAGCCTCCCCGCTTTGTGCCTGCAGCCTTAGGGCATACTGCTGCCTGCCCTTGTGGGTCCCCAGCACCGTTTTCTGTCTTTGCTCTTTTAGTTCTCCAACAACTTTTGGTTGACCAATTTTTTATGTTATCTCTTTTGAAATACTTAATGGGGTCTGTTTCTCTGACTGAATCCTGTCAGATATAAATCTCTCAGCAGACTGAATGGAGGAAGGGAGAATAAGGCAGAAAATATTCAGTTCGAGTATAGTTTTATTAAAAACAGCCCATTGAAGATTACTCGCTTTCCTCTTCCCATTAGCATTTTATTCTCAAAATTTCATTTTTTTTTTTTTTTACTGTCAAATCCTATGTTCCCTTTGACAGTCTTGCTGTTCCTTCAGCTAATAGAGAGTCTGAATATTGATCTGGGGTAAGGGTGAGAAATATTATGGTAAACTATCGGGTGGAGTTTTCCAATGAATGCCTTTCATATAATAGCTTATTCTACAATTAAAAGTGTAGACTAATATAATTTTAAAACTTAAATTCTTTTCTGTTATAATGTCTTTCCTTTGCACCCATCTTCCCCTGCCAGGTAGATAATACTTTTTAGCTGATGGTAGGCTCCCAGCCAAACACCTTTTCCAAACCTTCTGTGTAGCATCCTATTAGCTTTTTCTTAGGGAAGCCCATATGAAGCCAATCACTGTTTCCTAACTTCTTAGCTGCCTATATCTTCATGGAGACCAACTTCTTTGGAAAAAAGTCATCATTGTTACTGATATAGTCTAGTAATGACCTACTGTTATAAAACTATATCGTTTCTAGTGAGTATAAAGAAATTTTTGGTAATTGGTATTGCTCGCTATCCCAAACTTGTGTTCCATAGTTCATCTTCCTTCAACATATCCACACCAATATTTCACAAGGGTAAAAGGAAGATAAAATAGAAACAGATGGGAACAGAAGTCTTTAGTGAACTCCTTTAGCATCATTAGTTGTGGCTACCTTCTATTGAGTTCCTCGTAACTGTCAGGTACTCTAATGTGATTATCACAACTCTCTGGAGTTGGTGCCTGTAAAGTAATAAAATTCCCCACACTCTTTTTAGCCCACTGGGTCGACCAGGAGCCTCTTCTTACCATATCTCATATCCTGTAGATTCATGTCGCCGCTCTAACCCTGAACACAGTACCCTTGAACCCAGATCCTCAGAGCTCCAGGCCTCTCCTCCTAGGCCTAGTCAGCTCTTGTCTGTAGTTTCTTGTGATCCAGTTAGATTTGGACATCCAGTTGGTTGATCCTCCCCTTCTATGGTGCTTCTGTAGGACAGTGCACCTCAGAATCCTGACATTTCTTCCAGACCTTAGACTCTTTCCAATACTTCTACACTCTCTTCTCACTTAAAATTTCATCCAGATCTGTCTTTTACACAGTTAGAATATACTGAATTCTTGCCCATTTATTCCTTCCTGTATCTGGAAGACACATCAGCATCTAGCTTTATAGCTTCTTCCCCTGGACTATCATTGCCTCCTATGCAGGCCTGACTCTGTGCTACCGGGCACAGTCCTGCCTCATCGCGCGAGGAAGCAGAGGATGAAGCCCACAGCCTTAGATTTCTCCCCACTGAATTTCCCAGATTGAGGCATAAAACTTGCTACAATTAATTAGGAGATTCCTGAAATCACTCCCACTGTCCTGAAAGAGCCAAGTCAGCCACGATTCCGGATCTAAAATAGTCCCCTTCGGTGTTTAAATCAGGGAGGAAAATTGCCACCAGATGGTGCCAAAACTGCAGCTAGGACCAGGTGGGTTTGGCTTGTGCAGCCGATACCCCAGAACTGACTGCCTGACGGGATAGAGTCACTTGGGTTATTTCTTTTGCTTTGAGCTCACATCCCCACATTTTATGCAGTAATTTTTTTTGGACTTGATACATTGAGTTGTGGCAGTGTTTTATTCATCTCTCATTGTCTTGTTGGCTAGACGGCGCAATCTCTTAGGCGTCGTTCACAGTATTTATTGAGCACCTACTATGTTTGAGTGCTGCCAATTTCCCCTGATGCTGAAGACACATAAGCCACAGGTACCCTCACTTGCATGAAGCCCTTGTGAGGCTTGGGACAGGCCCAGGCAATAAGCTCATAAGGTTGTATGATTTTGTAAAACTGGCAAACGCATGCTGTTTTAGCCATAGTTTGTTGAAACTGCTGTCTCTTTCCAATTATACTTCTCCATTAAATGTCCTCTCCTGACTGGTAGCAGTAGAGTGACCAGGGCCAGCTTCACGGGTGTGCAGCCTGGGCAGCGGCATGGCATCCTGTGCTTGGCATAAGGGCTCTGCTGTCGCTGAGATTCTGAATCATTTTAAGAGGACCCTCATTTTCATTTGCACCGGGTCCCACAAATTATATAGCTGGTTCTAGGAGTGGCCATGGGCGTTTTTGGACCCAGTTACAGGGGAAGTTGAGCCGGGAATAATTTGGATTTAGCAGGATGTATGTATGTGGTTCATAGTCCCTTCCATACATAGTTAAGTTAGTGCCAAGTCTTCCAGTGGAGGAATGGCCTCCGGGAATCCTCTCACCCCCTGTGATGGTTCACCACAAAGCAGGGCCAGAGGGTTGTCACAAATGAATGTGTTCTCTGGTGCCAGCACCAGAAATACATAAATTGTGGAGGAAAAACAAGATTCAGGAGGAAAAACAGGCTAGTCTGTGGAAAATCTTTCCAATTATTAGTAGCATAAAACTGTAAGCAAAGGATGTGGTTCTTAATAATGCCTATCCAAAACAGAAACTCTGTCCTGCAGAAATATATGTGTTCATGTAGTGTATACAACTGTAAATCCACTAGGTCATTTCCTTTTTTCATGATAATCATATGAAATAGAACTCAAAATTCCTGTTTTTTGGAGGAAACAAATCTCTGGTAGAACTACAAAGAGCAAGTGTGCCTGTGTGGGAAGTTGCATTTCAAACATTAATAATTATAAACGGATTTCTATCAACCATTCTAGAAAGAAGAATGAATTCGCTTTATAGTCTCTTTATATAAATGACAAATCATTGTCATTTGAATAGGTGATCAAAAGGTATGCAGCCATAAAAATGTGGAAAACATGTAGAGAAGTATTATAGAATAATTCATAAAAATGTCATGTTATTTTTTTAGGAATTTAAAATAATGATAATACTTCTCTACTTTTAAAAATGTGTAATTTATTGTGATTTATTTTCTGATTCTAAATTCACTTATGAGCTTATTTTTTATTTTTCATTTATTTTTGAGGTATGATTGACATGACATTGTTAGTTTCACTTGTGTAATGTATTGATTTGATATTTGTATGTGTTGTAAAATGATCACCACAGCAAGTCCAGTAACATCTGTCACCATATGATTATTTTTCTTAAAGATGGCACTCAACATTGTACAAGTTTCAGGCCTGGCCGAACCTGGATCTGCACGTGGGCGCTGAATACATGTGGGTTATTTGACTCCTACATTATCTTATTTAATCTTCACAACAGCCACCTGAGATTGATATTATTCCTGATATACAGGCTCAGAAACAGGTTCAGAGAGGTTACGTTGAGGCCATACAGCTGGTAGGTTGTAGGACCAGCTTTAGGTCTGGCCTTTCTACAGTTCATGGTTTTTACACGTTGTTCTCTAGTTTCTGAAGCAATGAGATGTTTCCTTGAAAAGGTCTTGTAAGACCACCAGGTTAGGTTATATGCTCCATCATGCTTCTCTGTCCTTTCTTTCATAGCCCATATCACAGTTATTGAATTATTAAAGAGAATGTCATCACTGTGCTTCAGCCTCCATGAAGGAAGCTGTTTTGTTTACAACATGGGGTATAGTTGGTGAATTAGTTCCTGTAGGTTTACTAATTTTCAGAGGCACCTTAGAACAGCTTCATGCTTCACACATTTGCTCACTTTTCCTCCTCCCAGGCAGAGGAGGCATCCGGGAACACAAAACACTAGGCTCAGAATTCATCCCCGAGAGAGTTAGGGTTCTGCAGTTGGTCCTGGAGAGCTGTTATTATTTACTCATTCACTCCCTCCTACAGATGTCTGGTACCCATTTTGGGTCCCAGGTACCCATTTCCAAGGTGGTAGGTATGGTGGTTTTCAGGCCATAAGTGCATCCATTTCATAGTTCTGTATTTTCGTAAACTGAGTCATCTTAAAATGGGGAAACACCTGTATCCAATTTTCCCTGGAATGTGCACCTTAGTTCTCTTATGCTCCCCATTTCAGATGAGGTTTTCTGGATGACACCATCTGGGAAATGTCACTTTGATTAAAGTAAATATGCAACATAGTTAACACTGGGAGCCTATTTGAATTTCCCTAAGTAGCCACATCTTACGGAAGCAGAAGGCAGGCGGCTCTTTGGACTGGGAGAGCTTGAGAGTGTTGCATTCCACGCTTTGGTGTCAGTCGAACGGCAGTGTGTGGCCGACTGAGCTCTGAAGGGTTTTGTGTATTTTTCTTTTCTTACCATTGGGCAATTTTTTTTTCTCTTTCAGTTTATTTTGACACTAAGAAGAAAATATATAAAAATAAAAAACTTAGCTTTATGATTGCCAAGTTTTTCTTCCAAACTAAGAAACCAGTTGTTGAAAAATAAGATGAATGGTATCCTTTGTTTTATTTTTGGTGTAGCACATTAGGGCACTGCCACTGGAATGAGGCCAGATTCCCCAGGCAGGAGGGAGCATTAGCTGAAAGGAGACCTAGAGATTTGGGAGAAAGGGGTCAGGTTGGTGTGTCAGGATTTCCTCTCACTCTCAAAAACATCTCTTTCCTTTCTCAGATGCCCACCCCTCCTATCTTTCAGTCATTCTTTGTGTTTTCAGCACTTGCAACTGATGAGGATGACATCTATTTGTAAGAAAACACCATTGGTACACTGTGGGGCTTTCAGCCTTTTCGTTGTGGTTTTCCCAACTTCCCCAGCTACTGACTTATTTGACTGTGGGATCATGTATGGTTGAGGGCAATAGTTAGTTGTTAATGTGTAAGCAAACCCTGCGACTGTTAGCATTATTCTTCCTTTATTGTTGTCTTGTCACCAAGTGGTTTGGGAGAGCTAAGGGGCAGTGTCTTAAGTTCCTTGTTCTGCAAGTCAACCTCAGAGCAGTCCCTTCTGATCTCTCTCTGCCACCCACATGCTGGAATTAAGAGGAAGGGTTGGCTGGGAAGGGTCACATTTTCAAGGACGCAAGGGAGACGTCTCAGATGCTTTAAAGCATCCACATGTTTCCTAAGAAGTTAAATCTAAAATTGCTCTTTGGACATGAGTAAACTATAACTCAGCAGAACCTGTAGCATTCCCCAATTCGGAAGTCTCCTCTGAAAACGTCATGCACCTTGGCTGGTGTACTTAACGCATTTATTATAAATTTTGTTTGCAAGGGTGTTTTCCTTGCTAGACTGTGAGCTCTTTCAGAACAGAGACTGCTTTGTTTGCCTTGGTAATTCCAATGTCTGGCATCAGAAAATTTTTGTTGAATAAATTAATGTACAAATAACTGAATTCAGAGCCCTCATGTTGGGTCAGAACTAGACAGCTCTCTAGGCGTAGATGGTTTCATCACTTATCAACTGACCTGAGGTTTTCTTACATGAAGTCGACTTACATTGCAAAGGTATATTTAAAGGAAGGAGCTGTTTGGAACTTCTAGGGAACACAAAATTTGGCTCAGCTTATGTGTGATGTTGGAGAAACGGGGTGGAGACTCCAAAATTCTTCATAAAGACAGGCAGTAAAATGACTCCAGAGTGCAAACACCTGACTCTGACTTCCCGTGGAAACATTAGCAGAGGATGAAGTGTGAGCTTGAGTGCTCACACCTCTTCCTGTCATCTCTGCTCTTAAATTCAGGCTGTCTTTTAAATGCCCCATGATCCACTTGTAAACTCTTTAAGCAAAAATGATGCCAGGTTCTGTTCTGTGGCTACCAGATTGGAGCTTTCTCTCCCTGCTTTATTCAGTTAATTGAGCTGTGCTGGAAGGTTCAGTAATTTATTCTATGGAGTCTTTTTGTACAAACAATCCCAGGCAGAGGGAAAGAGACTTAGCTGAATCTCTCAAACACTTGAAATGCAGAATTCGTGTTTTGGAAAACACCAGTGAGTCACTGTCCTCAAATGTCATCAATAAAAGACAGTCTCCATCATCAGCTTTTCATTAACTGAGCTCAGAGTTGCCTCCTTTTATTGCCTTTTGCATGTTTATAGTATCTCATTCTTTCCTTGATTCTGGATTTTCACACCATATGGCCACATCTTTAAGTCATTTTTCAGCTGCTCTATTAAATAGTAAAATGAGATTCAGAACAGATTTCTTTGATTTTAAAATAGCATTTTGGGTGTATGACTTTTTAGTAAATAAAAAAAGAATTAAAGCATTCAAAATTGCATGGAATTTCAGGTATTCCTACCCAGACAGAATATGTAGTTTTCTACATACTTAGAGTAAATATATGTTTATCTCATGGAATTTCACCTGTGGTATAAATTGATTCATTCATCCTGTATATTGAAATTCATTTCTACTTAAATAAGATTTAGCCTCCACTATTGTTAATGAGCATAGATTGAAAATGAAATAGAAAGTGTATCTTTCATCACTATTCAATATTATATTTCTCATTAAAAATGATTGCCGCATCTTATGAGCTTACATACTACACGTCAATAATGTTCTGTTGCTGCAATTGTGGTTGTGATCCTAATATTTAATAAGAGAAAATGTAGCATTTGTTTTTGTTTTACTTTTTTTTTCCCTGGAATATTTAGTACCAGTTCCCTGAGAAGCTGCAAGAAGAGGGAGTGGTACTGCTAATATTTAGATCTCATGGTGTGGAATTGGTCAGTCAGGGCTTAAAGCAGATACTCCCACAATTTAGTACAGTTTGCTTTGTAAAGGATTAGGCATTTAAAAGGCTTTTAAGTATTTACTGCTTGTTTTCTGAGCCAGAAGGGCATTTGGGGTGTGTGTGTCTGTGTGTGTGTGTGTGTGTGTGTGTGTGTGTGTGTGTGTGTGTTTTAAAGGATAGTAGTTAACAAAAGGAAACCTCTGCATGAACAAATTTAGTGATATGAGTAAATTTGCCATTGATCCAGACTTTAGCAGCAGGGACTGTGTCAATCACAATTAATCAGCTTATGAGTATGTGACCTGAAATCTTCAATTATCCATTAAAATCTGGACATCAACTTGAAGAAATGACTGACCTAGAGTTGATTGTTTAAAGTTAAAACCAAGTGCACTCAACATCCAGAAGGTCAATAGTCTCTTAATTGTAATTCAATAAAGTCAATTTTAAGTAGTATACAATTTGTGAGTGTTATAAATATAGTTCACATATTTTAACTCCAATGATGGTACTATTTGCTAGGGAAATATGGTTCAGTTTGAGGATAAGTCCATAAATGAGTATATTTTGATTACTATTTATTTTTTTAGTTCATTATTTAATATGACACGTAGGAAAGTAGCAGTTTGGTGCAACGTTCTAAATAATTCAGATGAAATGTTGGTTTTTTAAATTATTTGGTAGATTCATTGTTTTTATTGTCACCATGACAAACTTATACAAGATTTTTAAATAATAATAACAAATATGTAAAAAATCCTTTTTAATCCTGTTTAAAATTTTAAAATCTCTTAATTTAAAATCATTTCCACATGTTCTGCTGTATCCTTTTCAAAACATAAATCTCTGGAAGAGTTTGAAGATACCTCCGAATGTGTTGTGTACCATTTCTAGAAACTAGAGATTGTCCTTAAAGCCCAAATTAAGAGGGCTGCATGTCTTCCACAAAGCAAAGATCATCACCTCTCAACATTTGCTAAGCACCTAAAAGTTAGTGGTGGTAGAGAGTTACATAGACATGGTGCTTTTTCCCTAAAAACTTAAAATTAGAAGAGATGGCACTTATCCAAACAAGTAAGAGAAGAATGAATGACAGTGGATATAGACTAGTGCACTGACAGATCAGAGGGACAAGCATTCCTCAAGCTGCATTGTCATTTTCGTCCTGAAGGCAAGCACAGAAGGTCTCCATCTTTGAAGGAGATCCAACAGGGGATTTGGAAGAGGTGCCAGTTTTCTGGCATATCCAGAATAAGGCAGCTTATTTTTTCCAGAAAAGTATTTTTTCAGTAACTATTGAGGATCTATTGCATGCCTAAAAAGCAGAGCTCCCTGCCCTCAGGGAGCTTGCTGCCTAACCATAGTCTCCAAATAAACAAGGAAATAGAAAAATTGTCAGAATTTGGTAAGTACCACGTAAGAATAGAAAGCAGAGTAAGATTATTTTTAGTCCTGTTTAAAAGTCAGGTCTGAGGGGCGCCTGGCTGGCTGTTGGTAGAGCTTGTGACTCCTGATCTCAGGGTTTTGAGTTCAAGCCCCGTGTTGGGCATAGAGCTTACTTGAAAGAAAGAAAGAAAGAAAGAAAGAAAGAAAGAAAGAAAGAAAGAAAGAAAGAAAGAAAGAAAAGAAAAAAGAAAAAAATCAGGCCTGGAGTGTGTTTGCCATTTTGTAAGATGGTCAGAGAAGTCTCATTGATAAGACGCATTTTGAGCAGAGACAGGACAGAAAGAACAGAGTGTGCTAGTAAGGGAAGAAAGGCAAGGCAGTAAGACAGCTAGAATAAAGCAGGCAAAACCCTCCCCTCTAGTCACCTCCTATTTAGCAATCATGTCTGATGTAGCGTAACAAGTGGGTAAGAGACAACTTACGAGAGTATTCTTCAGTACATACCATCCTGGAAAAACAGTTTTGTCATCTACTATTTATTGAGTACCTTGTATGGTAGGTACTGAGTTGGGCATTTTGTAACAGTCTGGGTCAAAATTTTTATGATGTTCTTTCTCTAATAAGGAAACTGATGCTTAACCGAATTAACTGACTTGCTCAGGCCCACAGAGCTTTGCATGGTGGAGCCAGCGTATGATCTGGGGTCAGTCCTATACCGGAGTCCCTCTGTGCATGCCATTGTCTCTCCAAGAGGTAAAATGCATGGGAAAATGACAACATGAATGGATTTTTTAAATAGCTTCTAAATGTGACAGATATTAATGTTCTTAACTAGTGAGAAAGGCTGAATTTTATACTGGAAAAATTCAGAAAAATAAATTGCTACCAACCTCTGGTTGGCTTTATTAAAGGCAGCAAGATTTTCTATCACAGAGAAGTGGAAACATGACTATTATCTTGTAAGTTTGGACGCGTAGGGCCACTGATCCCCATGATGCATGGCTCCTTTCTCCTCTCAAATGAGAAATATTTGCTTTGGCCACAAATCTTTTTTATTTTTAAACTTTTATGTACTTTATTAGGAATGCTGGATCTTCTACGGAGATATAGCCAGCCCACTATTATAAGTAAAAACCACACAGCTCCTTTAAGCAGCTTTGAAAATGTATTAAAAATTTGCCAGCTCTCAACTTTACTAATCCATATTCAAATAGATGATAAGATTAATATCCATCATTATTTATCCAGAACTATACGCTTTTCAGGGCATCTGTATTTTCAGTGATGAAGTGTAAAGATTTCTATTTAAGATGCGTCAGTTGGAGTACTGATTCACTTGAACATTGATGTATGGAAAAGTTATCTTCTACCGGCTTAATTAGAGATACAGCTCTTACTCTCTATGCTGCTTCTTTCTGTAAGATTTTGGTCCTACACTTTGAACTAACCTTGCAGAGAAAGAAGTGATAATGAAGTGAAGTGCACACATAATGAGTATCTGTTAAAATAATAGCTCTGGAAAGAAACTGAAGTTTAATGCAAAACAGCAATTTTCTCTACTTCTTTAGCAGATTCACATTACAGCTGGTTTTAGGTCTTGGCCCAAGTAGTTTTAAGTTCTTGATGTCAATGCCATATGTTTAGGGGGAATAAATATCATTCTCACAGCTATTCAGACCCGGCCTTCTTTCGTGTGTGCTACACATACATTTTGATACTGGACTCTGTTGTTGTTGTTGTTGTTGTTGTTTTTTTAATGAAAAAGTCTATATCAAAAACTGGCTTAGAGTTTTACTTGTCTTTGTAATGAAATCATGATTAGCTTTGAAGAGTAGATAAGACTTTGTGGTAGAGATTCGCAAGGGCAAAATGTCTATATAAATACACTACACCAAACTTAAAATACTTCATCCCCCCTTTATTCTCTAGTTTGTTTTTGGTAATTTTATTATTCTTAAGATTGAGGATGAATGTTCATATATATTTTATGTTCCCGTCAGTTCCTTGTCGAGTATATATCCCCCTCCCATAACTATTCCCAGGCAACTTGCATCAACTCTCAGAGGGTTTCTCTGGAAGACTAGACAAGAATTATGCTTTAGGTTGTTTTTCATATTTCACCTGATTTTTTATTATTTCTTTCGACCTCATGTATCATTTCCAGAATAGTTTCATCATGTTTCTAAGGAGATACTTGCAGGAGGTTGGAGATGTGAGTTCCCCATGTACAAGTGTGGCAGTTAGGAACAAGGGCCGTCTCCAGGAAGACAGAGCTTGGCTTCTCTTCTGGGGTGGTAGAGAAAGGCTTATTTCATCACTTTCCCAGGGTCTGCTGTCGCCATTGTATGATGCCAGATGCATTTTGAAGTCATTGTCTTTGTGTGTGTGCTCCCTAATCCATCCATTAAATACAAATCAGAAAATTATAAATTTAATAACATATTTGATGGTACAATGAGAATCTAGAGAGAGGAGGGGAAAAGGGTGTGTTCCTTAATTTAACCAGAATCGATGATGAAATTACTTATGCTTGGTACTAGGATATTTGAAAAATTTTAAATAGTCCCCATGATTTCTGTTTAGGATCTTGCTTTGGATATGAAGTATGCACATATGGAGTAATTAGAGAGCAATTCAAGCCGTGTGTGGACACAAGAAGGAGATAAATCTCTATGCTGGGCATAAATGGAGTGTAGAGACAAGAAAACATCCGAGGGAAAGACAAACAGTTTTGTAGGAAACACAGATTGCTGAAAAGGTTGAGAATATTAAGTAATGAAATATGAGCAAGAACACAGAAATGGAAAATAAGTGATACAGAAATGGGCCATTGAGAAGTATGTGTGCAGTCAACACAGAAGGTCCAAAAAAGGGCCAGACCTTATTTTTTTTCCCCCTTAAGATGCTCACAGCCAAGCAGGGGGAAGAATATGCAATTCAGTATAGTACCAGTAGTAAGTGAGGATAGATAGAAAGCAAAAAATTCTCTAGTGGAGGGAGCCTGGAAGGCTTCTTGAAAGAGGAGGTAAAATTTGAAGGAGGAGACAGGGACTTTCACGCAAAGAGAGTATCAGATATAGTTGGACAGAAGTGAGATCTCTGGTGGGAAATAATCCTCCTTGTACTTTCTTTTTTTATTATTTTTAAATTAACATATAATGTATTATTTGTTTCAGGGGTCAGGTCTGTGATTCATCTTGTATCAACTATTTCTAAATTTACCAAAAGACCTACTACTTTCTGAGACTTTGTTGCACAACTGCTTTGGGACTTCCTATTTCAAGTATTTGTGAAAACTGATAACAGTTCATCAAGTATAATAGAAAAAATATAATTTTCCCCCAATATCATCTTCTACCATTTTTAGATTATTTTTGGGTTTTTCTTTTTCAAGAAAATTTGCAGTGCATTTTTTTTATGTATAAGTTTGTAAGGAGAAAAAAGGCAAAATTCATAATTGAAATCACTCCACATCATTTATATACATAAATGGGGGAAGCATAGTTCATTCTTTTAGTATCATTATGGAAATTAACATACCTAAGGGGTGGGATTGTTAAAAGCTGAGAGTATATACAAATATAGCATATACCGTGCCATATAGTATATGTAAATAGGTATATAGACATGGATGTGTGTATATGTATATTTGAAAGGGACACCTTACCTTTGCTTGTGGTCTCTTTCCTTACTTTGTACTGTAGCATCAAAAGTTTTTCTTTATACTATTAGTCCTTTGGAAACCAGTCATCAAAGTAAACAAAATAGATGGTCCTGACTATTATATGGATTTAACATAAATTTCACATTATATACAATGACACTATTAATTAAATGTGTTAATACAACACATAAAATGACCAATTCTCTTTAAAGTTTAGTGTTTAGCATATTTGTTTTGATTGTACGTGTGGGAGCTGTGAGAACAGCTCTGCAAAAATACTTTGCAAGTTACCATAGTGACTAAATTGTAGTGCTTTATGATGTTGTCTTTCCCCTGGGTCTTAATTCAGTTACATGTTTTTTCAATCACAATCCAATAGGTGACGTTTAAATTTTCCTATTAAAAAAGTGTATACACACATACAGTTTTATAACTTAACATAAATGTATAATTTGATCATATTACACATTCTTAAAGTCTTCTTTTTCTCTTTTTCTTTTTGCTGGACTCCTACATCCCTTCTCTCCTTTCTTCCTACCCCATCCCAGTAATCTGTGTTAACAAATGGTGTGTAGTCTTTTATTTTTTTTTCCTCCATTTTCATACAGTTATATACAGACCTGTATATGTGTGTACAGAAACAAAGCAGGATTTCATGGAAATCCTTCCAAATTAATTTATATACAGTAGCTCCTATTTATTCCTTTTAATGGCTACTTAATACTCCATGTTGTGAATGGGCCATAATTTATTTAACTACTTTGTTTCCATTTTTTTTCCTACTATGAATAATGCTTCAATAAAAATCATTATACATAAGTCCTCACTTACTGGTGGTGTTTTTATTTCTGTGGGATAGATTTGAAGAAGTTGGGACTGTAATGTCAAAGAATATATTATGTATTTTAAACTTTTATAGAAGTTACCATATTACTTTCCAAAGGAACTGTAACACATTACATTTATACCTAGCAGTATTTGCAAGTATCTTTTCCCCTTGTCCTTACCAGCGATAAATATTATAATTCTCATTAGTTTTTGCTTCTCTCATAGGTGTAAAGTTTCATTGTTGGATGAGTTTAAAGGATATGTTTATTGAAAAATTATATCTGTTTTAGAATTGTGTATTCATATCCTTGCCCACTTATTAGATTTACCTTTAAAAAATCAAATTGTGAGATCTTTTTGTATATTATATATATCCCTCTGTATATCATCTCTGATGCAAATATGTTTTTTTCTCTATCCATTGTTGGCTTTCTTTGCCTTTCAGGCATTTTATGCTATACACAAGTTTAAAATTTTTTTTCATAACCCTTCAAAAATATTTTAAAATAAAATGATCTAATCCCTCTCTCACTGCCCCAAAATAAACCCTGTTGAAATTCTAATTGAATGACATTAGAAGATATAATTGACATTTTTATGGTTTAAGTCATTCCATCCAAGAACTTGGTATGTCCTTCCACTAACCAGACCTTATTTGATATCTTTCAGTAGTGTTATTGTCTTCTTCATACAGGTCCTGCATTTTTCTAGGAGAATTTATTCTATGTATTTTATTGTTGCAATTGCAAATAGAGTATTTTTTCATTTTTAGATCCCTAACTGAAGAAAAGATGTTGATATTTAGGTATTTATTTTATATCCAGCTGTCTTGCCAATTTTGTTAATTTTGAAGTTTTTTTATTTTTAGAGAGAGAGTGCAAGCTATGGGGGAGGGGAAGAGGGAGAGGGCACGAGAGACTATCAAGCAGACTTGATGCTCAGCGCAGAGCCCCATTTGGGGCTTGATCTCATGACCCTAAGATCATGACCTGAGCCGAGATCAAGAGTCAGACATGTAACTGACTGAGCCTCCCCGGCACCCCCAAGTTTTTTTCTTAACTTGCATTCTCATAGGCTCCTGGCCATGCATTCATGTTACCCACAAAATACACAGTTTTACATCTTCTTGTCCAATATTTAGGTCAGCTATGTATTTTCCTTAAAAATCACCAAGACAGTAAATAATAATGAACATACTGAGCATATCTGCTATGTTCCTAATTTTAATTAAGGTGGTAGCAATGTTTTCTATTTAGAATAATATATGTTCTTGATTTTTTTTTATAAGCATGTACTGTAAGTTGTTTTCTATTGCTGTTATCCTTAGTTTTTATAATTGGAGAGGACTTCTGAGTCATATCAAATAACATTTTGACATTTATTAATGTTTTTAATGATTTTTCTTCTTTAATGTGTAGATGTAAGGGATTGCTTTGATAGATTTCCTACCATTAAGCCACCTTGCATTCCGAATTGGGTAAACCATCCTTGGTCATACTATACTAGTGCTTTGGCAAGTTGATTTTATTTTTGCAATTGCTTTGTTGAGACTTTTGCCTATATTCATAGTGAAATTGATCTATAGTTTTTTCCCTTGTATTACCATCTTTACTAGGTTTTGATATTAAGGTTCTGCCTCTTTATGAAATAAATTTGAGAGCTTTCATCTTTTTCTGTAGTCTAGACTAATTTAAGTTCACAACTATAATTGTTTAAAGATTGGATAAAGCCATTTTGCCCTGGTGACTCTTTCAAAATGATAGTGCTTTTCTGTGGTAATTACCATATTCAAGTTTTTACTCTTTAGGTTGATTTGATGATTTATAATCATTTAGGAAACCATCCATTTCCTTTAGATTTTCAAACTCTTTTTCTATGGAATTATATACAGTATTCTCATAATTTTTTATCTCTTTGTATCTGTGGTCATTAAACATCTTTTTGCTTTTTTTTTCTTGGTTATCTTTCCTTTATCTTTAATCAAAGTTTTGAATTTTTTTTTAAATCACATTTTAGGTCTTTTCAAAGAATGAACTTTTTATGATGTATTTATCCTTTACATTGTGTGTTCTATTTTATTAATTTCACCTGTTGTTATTGTTCATTCTTTCTTCCTAGTTTCTCCAGGTTTATTCTGGTTATTTTCCCATTTTTTTTTTTAGAAGGATCGCTTCTCTATTTTTAAGCTTTTTTTTCTATAAAAACAAATAATTTAAAGCCTTAAATTTCCCCCTGCAAAGATCCTGCTACATCTCATAGGCTTTATGACCCAATGGTTTCTAGTTTCTCTTTTTACTTCATCTTCAGGGTTTACTTAAGGCTTATTTAAGACAGTATTTTTAGATTTCCCAAGTTGTTAAGATGATTTGGGTCACCCTTCTCTTATTTACTTTTAATTTTATTGTATTGTGATTATAGAGTATGCCCTGTTAAAATTTCTACTTAAAAAAAAAAAAGTCCCTTTCCCTAGAACTCCTCTCTTTGCCTTTTCTTCAGATAAAGTACAGTTCTGCCAGCTCCTGCTTCTTGCCAAGGGCAGGGCTGTCCTAGGGGAGGGCAGAGCAACACGCTGGAAAGAAGCTGGTCCCTGAATAGTCCTTTGGGAGAAGCTGCATCCCTGCCAGGGCCTCTCACTTTAGCACTATTACGTGAGACAAAAATAACCTTCTGTCTTTTACAGGACACTGTTTACATTCTCCTTCTTATAGCATCTTAGCCCTTGTATTTATGAACCTTATCTGCAAACTTGTGTTCATATTACCTTTTCATAATGTTTTGGCTCTTATTCTTTAATCCAGTAATCAGATTCCTTATAAGATATTAAAAAAATGTAGTGCTTATAATCCTGTTACATTTGGTGGTAATGACACTATAACCACAGGCATACAAGACAAAATTATGTCCTTGGAAAAATATAAATGTGTGCATATACATTCATATAATTTATATTTTTGTGTCAATATGAAAAGGCTGTCTGGATACGTACTGTGTTTTATTCAATCTAAGATACCATTGAATATAGGTCATAACATTATTTTTTGTACTATGGAAAAAAAATTTGCCAGTTATATAATTCAGTGACCCAATACTTCTTAACACTTAGAATTTTTATTTTGTACTTACGTAGAGATTGCTTTTGGACTTCTTTATTTTTTTATTTTATTTTTATTTTTTAAGTTTTTATGTAAATTCCAGTTAGTTAGCATACAGTGTAATATTAGTTTCAGGTGTGCAATACAGGGATTCAACACTTGCATATACCACCCTGTGCTCATCACAACAAGTGCGTTTCTTGGGTCCCATCACCTATTTAACCCATTCCCCCAACACCCTTCTGGTGACAATCAGTTTGCTCTCTATAGTTAAGAGTCTATTTCTTGGTTTGCCTCTCTCTCTCTCTTTTCTCCCTTTGCTCATTTGTTTTGTTTCTTAAATTCCACATATGAGTGAAATCATATGGTATTTGCCTTTTTCTAACTGCTTATATCGCTTAGCATAATACTGTCCAGCTCCATCCATGTCATTGCAAGATTTCATTCTTTTTATGGCTGAGTAATATTCTATTGTATATATATATACCACGTCTTTAGTCATTCATTGGTCGATGGACATTTGGGCTGCTTCCATAATTTGGCTATTGTAGATAATGCTGTTATAAACATAGGGGTGCATGTATCACTTTGAATTATTATTTTCGTATTCTTTGGGTAAATACCTAGTAGTGCAATTGCTGGATCATAGGGTAGTTCTATTTTCAATTCTTCGAGGAACCTCCATACTCTTTTCCACAGTGGCTGTACCAGTTTGCATTCCCATCAGCAGTGCAAGAAGGTTCCACTCTCTCCACATCCCCACCAACACCTGTCGTTTCTTGTTTTGCTGATTTTAACCATGCTGACAGGTGTGAGGTGATATCTCACTGTAGTTTTGATTTGCATTTCCCCGATGATGAGTGATGTTGAGCATCTTTTCATGTGTCTGTTGGCCATTGGTATGTCTTCTTTGGAAAAATGTCTATTCATGTCTTCTCATTTTTTTATTGGATTATTTATTTTTTGGGTGTTGAGTTTTATAAGTTCTTTATATATTTTGGACACTAACCTTTTATCAGACATGTTATTTGCCAATATCTTCTCCCATTCCACAGGTTGTCTTTTAGTTTTGTTGATTGTTTCCTTTGCAGTGCAAAAGCTTTTTATTTTGATGTAGTCACAATACTTTATTTTTTATTTTGTTTCCCTTGCCTCCCTATCTGGAAAAACGTTTGCTATCACCAGTGTCAACGAATTTACTGCCTGTGTTCTCTTCTAGGATTTTTATGGTTTCAGGTCTCACATTTAGGTCTTCAATACATTTTGAGTTTATTTTTGTGTATGGTGTAAGAAAGTGGTGCAGTTTCATTCTTTTCCATGTTGCTGTCCAGTTTTCCCAACACCATTTGTTGAAGAAATATTCTTTTTCCCATTGGATATTCTTTCCTGCTTTATGAAAGATTAATTGACCGTATAAGTGAGGATTCATTTCTGGGTTTTCTGTTCTGCTTCATTGATCTATGTGTTCATTTTTGTGCCAGTACCATACTGTTTTGATTACTACAGCTTTGTAGTATAACTTGAAGTCTGGAATTGTGATGCCTCCAGCTTTGGTTTTCTTTTTTAAGGTTGCTTTGGCTATTTCAGGTTTTTTTGTGGTTCCATGCAAATTTTAGGGTTGTTTGTTCTAGTTCTGTGAAAAATGCTGTTGGTATTTTGATAGGGATTGCATTAAATGTGTAGATTGCTTTGGGTTGGTATAGAAGTTTTAACAATATTTGTTCTTCTATTTCATGAGCATGGAATGTCTTTCCATTTCTTTGTATTATCTTTAATTTCTTTCATCAGTGTTTTATAGTTTTCAGAGTACAGGTCTTTCACCTCTTTGATTAGGTTTATTCCTAGGTATCTGACTGTTTTTGGTGCAATTGTAAATGGCATTTCTCATTGTGGTGCTTTATTATTAGTATATAGAAATGCAAGAGATTTCTGTACATTGCTTTTGTATCATGTGACTTTACTGAATTTGTTTATCAATTCTGGAAGTTTTTTGGTGGATTGTTTCAAGTTTTCTATGTATAGTATCATGTCATCTACATATAGTGAAACTTTTACTTCTTCCTTGCTGAATTGGATGCTTTTCATTTCTTTTTGTTGTCTGATTGCTGTGGCTAGGACTTCCAGTACTATGGTCAGTAAAAGTGGTAAGAGTGAACATCCCTGTCTTGTTCCTTACTATAGGGGAAAGGTCTCGGTTTTTCCCCATTTAGGATAATATTAGCCGTGGGTTTTTCATATATGACCTTTATTATGTTGAGTTATATTCCTTCTAAACCTACTTTGTTGAGGGTTTTTGTCATGAATGGGTGTTGTACTCTATCAGATGCTTTTTCTGCATCTTTTGAAATGATCATATAGTTCTTATCCTTTCTTTTATTCATGTGATGTATCACATTGATTGGTTTGTGAATATCGAACCACGCTTGCAACCCAGGAATAAATCCCGCTTGATTGTGGCAAATGATTTTTTTAATGTGTTGTTGGATTCATTTTGCTAGTATTTTATTGAGAATTTTTGCATCTAGTTCATCAGGGATATTGGCCTGTAGTTCTCTTTTTTGGTGATATTTTTATCTGCTTTTGGCTTTTATCAGGGTTATGCTGGCCTCATAGAATGAATTTGGAGGTTTTCCTTCCTTTTCTATTTTTTGGAATAGTTTAAAAAGAACAGGTATTAAGTCCTTAAATGTTTGGTAGAATTCTGTGAGTCATGTGGTTCTTGACTTTAGTTTGTTGGGAGTTTTTTGATTACTGATTCAATTTCCTTGCTGGTTATTGATCTGTTCAAGTTTTCTATTTCTTTCTGTTTCAGTTTTGGTAATTTATATTTTTCTAGGTGTTTATTCTTTTCTTCTAGGTTGTTCAATTTGTTGGCATGTAGGTTTTCATAATATTCTCTTTTAATTATTTGTATTTCTGTGGTGTTGGTTGTGATTTCTCTCCCTCATTTGTGATTTTATTTATTTGGATCCTCTTTTCTTTTTGATAAGTCAGGCTAGAGGTTTATCAACTTTATTATTTTTTCCAGGAATCAGCTTCTGGCTTCATTGGTCTGTTCTATTGTGTTTTGTTTGTTTGTTTGTTCTTATTTTTGTTTCAGTTTCTGTATCATTCATTTCCTTCCTTCTGCTGTCTTTGGGCTTTGTTTGTTGTTCTAGCTCCTTTAGGTATAAGGTTAGGTTGTTTATTTGAGATTGTTCTTGCTTCTTGAGGTAGGCCTCTATTGCTATGTAGTTCCCTCTTAGAACCGTTTTTGCTGCATCCGAAAGGTTTTGGACTGTTGCATTTTCATTTTCATTTGTTTCCATATATTTTTTATTTCTTATTTTACTTCCTGGATGACCCATTCATTGTTTAGTAGCATGTTATTTAACCTCCATTTATTTGTGGTCTTTCTAGATTTTTTCCTTGTGGTTGACTTCTGGTTTCATAGTGTTGTAGTCAGAAAAGGTGCATGGTATGACTTCGATCTTGAATTTGTTGAGGCCTGTTTTGTGGCCTAATATGTGATCTGTTCTGGAGAATGTTCCATATGCACTTGAAAAGAATGTGTATTCTGCTGTTTTAGGGTGGGATGTTCTGAATATATCTGTTCAGTCCATGTGGTCCAGTGTGTCATGCAAAGCCATTGTTTCCTTGTTGATTTTCTGCTTAGATGATCTGCCCATTGAGGTAGGTAGAGTATTAAAGTCCCCTACTATTATTGTATTACTATCGATTAGTTCCTTTATGTTTGTTATTGTTTTATGTATTTGGGTGCTTCCACATTGGGTGCATAAATATTTACAATTGTTATATCTTCTTGTTGGATTGTTCCCTTTTATTATTATATAGTGTCCTTCTTTGTCTCTTGTTACAGTCTTTGTTTTAAAGTCTAGCTTGTTGGATGTAAGTATTGCTACTCAGGTTTTCTTTCAACATCCTTTGCATGATAAATGTTTCTCCATCCCCTCACTTTCAGTCTGCATGTGTCTTTAGGTCTTGTTGGCAGCATATAGATGGGTCTTGTTTCTTTTTTTAATCCATTCTGATACTCTATGTCTTTTGATTGGAGCATTTAGCCCTTTGACATTCAAAGTAATTATCGATAGATATGTATTTATTGCCATTTTATTATTTGTAGTTGTCTGTGGAGCTTTTCTCTAATCCTTTCTTGTCTTTCTCTGTTTTATGTTTTGCTCATTTTCTTTAATGATATATTTGGATTTCTTTCTCTTTATTCTTTGCATGTTTATTAGTGGTTTTGATATATGGTTACCATTAGGTTTGTTTATAACCTCTTCTGCGTATAGCAGTCTACATTAAGTGGATGCTTGTTTAGTTTGAATACATTCTTTTCTCCTCTCCTCCCCATGTTTTAGGTATATGTGATTATATTTTATATCTTTTTTGTTGAGTTCCTTGACTTATTTTTTTACAGAAATAGTAATTTTTTCTGCTTTTGTGTTCCCACCTTTATACTGTTACTTTTGGTCTCCCCTTTCCGCTTAAAGAGTCTCCTATAATATTTTTGCAGGGCTGGTTTAGTGGTCACAAACTCCCTTAGGTTTTGTTTGGGAAACTCTTTACCTCTCCTTCTATTCTGAATGATAGCCTTGTTGGATAGAGTATCCCTGGCTGCAGATTTTTCCCATTCAGCACTTTAAATGTATCATACTGTTTCCTCCTGGCTTGCAAGTTCCTGTTGAAAAATCTCCTGCTAGCCTTATGGTTTTTCCTTGTAAGTTACTGACTTCTTTTGTCTTGCTGCTCTTTTTTTTTTTTTTTAAGATTTTTATTTATTTATTTTAAAGAGCGAGAGTGTGCAGGGGGATGGGCAGAGGGAGAGGGAGAGAGAGAATCTCAAGCAGACTCCCTGGTTAGCATGGAGCCCAACCTGGGCTTGATCCCATGACTCTGAGATCATGACCTGAGCCAAAATCAAGAGTTGGACCCGTAACTGACTGAACCACTGAGGCGCCCCGTCTTGCTTCTTTTAAGACTTTTTCTTGGGGCCCTTGGGTGGCTCAGTCTGTTAGGTGACCAACTCTTGATTTTGGCTCAGGTCATGATCTCAGGGTTGTGGGATTGAGCCCCTTGTTGGACTCCGTGCTCAGGGTGGAGTCTACTTGAGATTCTCTCTCTCCCTCTGCCACTCTCCCCCACTCTCTTTCTCTAAAATAAATAGATAAATAAATAAATAAATCTTTAAAAAAGACTTTCTTTATCACTGTATTTTGCAAATTTAATTACAATATGTCTTGGTGTGGGTCTGGTTTTGTTGATTTTGATGCTGTGCCTTCTGGATCTGCATGTCTGTTTCCTTCCACAGATTAGGGAAGCTGTTTTTCTTCAAATAAATTTTCTGCTCCCTTTTCTCTCTCTTCTTTTTTTTTTTTTTAAGATTTTATTTATTTATTTGACAGAGATAGAGACAGCCAGTGAGAGAGGGAACACAAGCAGGGGGAGTGGGAGCGGAAGAAGCAGGCTCATAGCGGAGGAGCCTGATGTGGGGCTCGATCCCAAAACACCAGGATCACGCCCTGAGCCAAAGGCAGATGCTTAACCGCTGTGCCACCCAGGCACCCCTCTCTCTCTTCTTCTGGGACTCCTATGATACAAATGTAATTATGTTTGATGGAGTCATTGAGTGCTTTTGGATTTCTTTAGATAGAGATTTTTAATTATACATTATTCTTGTGCATAGAAAAAATGGAATGGATAAACGTAATAAATTAGATGAGATATTCCCCCAAACTTCTTCCTAGACAGAGTGTGACTTTTCTGAGTCACCTTCAGATCATAATCATTGGTATTCACTCCCCCCCCCCATAATATACTCTGTGACATTAAATGTCTTGGAAAAGCAGAATATTTTAAGAGAATGCTTCAGTATTGTCTCTGAGATGTTCTTCCAAACCTCTGACACCAGTTCTGCGCGTTTTGATATACACTGTACAGTATGCAGAGTGATGACCAACAAAGCTATCTGTGTCCTAATCCCTGGAACCTGTGAATAGGTTACACGGCCAAAGGGAGTTAACACTGAAGATAGAATTAAGCTTCTTAGTCCATTGACCTTAAAAATATGGAGATTTTCCTTGATTATCCTGTGGACCCACCCTAATCAAAAGGATCTGCAAATGCATGAGAGGGAAGTGGAATAGGAAGTCAGAGTGATGCAATGTGAGAGGAATTTGACCTGTTTTGAAGGTGGAGGAAGAGGACCATGAGCCAAGGAAAGAGAGCAGCCTCTAGAAACTGGCACAGGCATTTTTCCAGGGCCTTCATAAGGAATACTGTTCTGCCAACACCTTGATTTTAGCCCAGAGAGACCCATTTTAGACTCAAAAGCCTGTGGCAGTTTGTTACAGCAACAATAGAAAATTAATACAGTGTGCAAACAATGGTAATGTTTCAAGACTGACAGCTGGCTGACAGCAATTTGATGACATACCCTGATTTCAGAGACATTAAAGTGTGAAGAAATATGTACCTTAAAATTGATGAAATATGGCAAATGTATAGGGTGCCTGGGTGGCTCAGTCAGTTAAGCATCTGTCTTTGGCTCAGGTCATGACCCTGGAATCATGGGATCAAGTCCCCAGTCCAGGTCCCTGCTCAGCTGCGAGTCCGCTTCTCCCTCTGCCCCTCCTCTTCCGCTCATGCTCGTGCGCGTGTTCTCTCTCTCTCTCAAAAATAAAATAAAATCTTAAAAACATAGGAAACATGGCAAATGTATATTAAATAGGTATTGTAGGAAAGATCATTTTATAAATTGTGACTGTGGACTCAGATGATCTTGTGATACTCAGAATCCAGTTAGATGTCATTTAATATTGGTAGTAACTGTGTCACAAATAAAAATATGGAATTGGGATTCCGAAAGTTCAAAGGTCTCTAGGGCTAAGTGGGAATATATGTAAATACTTAAGAGCCAAAAAAATTGTAAACTTTAATCGAGTGATGTGGCAGCTGGGACACAGGTTAAGTGACATCCTCTTTAAAAGTTCTGGAGCCACCATACCCCTCCCTTCAACTATATACTATAAATAAGGCTGGAGGCAGCCTATTGTTGTCCTAGACAAGAATTGAGACAGTATTCATGCCCGTGGTCATTGTACAACTACCCAATCAGGGGTGTAACACAAAAATTGTTTAGGGCAACATTATTGTTCTGTTGGTGATTAAATCCCATCATGTGAATTACTGCCAGTAATAGCTAAAACCTTACAAAAATGTAATTTCAAATAATATGCAGGTTATAAATGAAAAGTACTACAACTTAAGAATCTTTGAGTATTCAGAGACCTTTATAGAAAGAAAAGTATCTGATGATATATAATAATTCACATGACTTACATTTGAGATCTGTGAAAATACACAAGAATAAGCTGTAACAGTGAAAGGAGCAGAACAGAGAAGAGATAAGCAGGGGAACATGAAAGAGGAAACAGTGGTGAGCAACCTTGCCATGTCATTATATAGTTGGGAAATCCTAGTTTTGAGCTTCAGATGAATGGCCTTAAGTACTTTTATTATTTTTGTTCAAATGAATATCAGGCTTCTCCTTCGCTTCTAGCTAGCTGGGCATGTGTTCTGTGTGTTCTAACTGTTCTCTGGCTACCCACCCCTCTTCAATGGCATAATAGATGCTGACCCACTCATGGCTCCCTTTCAGGAACCCTCAGTTCCCAGCTGCTAGGACAGTTGGTTGCTCATAGCTCACAGATGAGTTTCTTCCTGGGAATTGTCCCCAGACAAAGAGAGTTGCCTTGCCCAAGTCATGCTTCCTCCTTGGGAAGAACCTACACAACCACTGGCCTCCTTGCTTCAACTGGAGCAACTCTGAGGGAGCTTCCTGGCTCCAGTTCCCTCTTCTAACCCCAGTGGATGGGCTGAGGCCTCCACTGCAACTGCAGGACGTTTAAACTCCCTCTGCCTAATCCCGCTGCCTTTACCCCTGACAGTGTTTCTGACAGTGTTCCTCATTAAACCCCTTGCATGCAAGTCCCAGAGTCTCAGAGTCTATTTCCCAAAGAACGCAATCTACAACAGAGATTTTGGAGCTGATTCATGTGCCACTGGTTGACAGTGAGGACCCCCATTGCTGGTGTTAGATGGAGTACTGATAGCCCTCTGGCATACGGTTTTGGTACAGTTCATACACTTTACCTAGTGGTGAGCAGGGAAGGAATATGTGTAGACGAATGCACCGTTGGAATTTGAGAGTAGTAATTATAAGGATTTTGGAATCAGATTGCTGGGAGCCATTGATACATTGGAACAATATATCAGGGTACATTGGAGCAATGTTTAGAGGGTAGTTATTCACTAAGTGAGCCTACTTGCTAGCATATAGGGACACTCTCATCTCCTAAAGCAGGAGGACAGAAAAGGCTAAGGATTAGAACCTGAACCTAACTAATAAGGGCTGTGGAACATCACACAGATTCATCAACCCTGAGAGTTTGGATGCATTGAGGTTAGGGCCCTGGCTGGGAATGAATGGGACCCTGAGATTTGGAATAGAGACCTATGGGGTGATATACTTGAAAATCTTGAATCCCCATATTCATCTGGACTCTTTAGCCCTGTGGAAATGGTCCATTCCTTCCTGTCCAAGGTTGGCATCCCCTTCTCTCTTGAACACAATGCAGTCTTTTTTGCAGCCCAATATGCACCCCACTTAGAATATATACCCTGCTTGCCCACAGGCTGCCAGACCAGTAAGGTGGTGATTTATAACGAAACCTGTTTAGGGAAGTTTTGGGCCTGTGGAAGGAGAGGAGTTGTATCCTGAAGATGCTGCAGGACCCAGCCAACATGTTTGGGCTGTTGTTCTGCTATCAAATAGCAGACCCCGAAGCCTCCAGCATCTCTTTGGTCCAAGAGAGACCTATAGATTGGAATTGTGAGTGTGAATGTGGGTGATGGGTAGATCTTCCATATGAAGTGATTATGCCCGCCCTAGATAATTGGCAAGAACATTTACATATTGTCCAGTAAATTTGGGAAGTTTAGATTCCTTGGCATACCAAATAACACTTCTAGAATATGTTTCACTTCAACTTAATAGTTCTAGCCTTGAAATTTTACTTGATAACATTAATGAAATCTTTGGCTCAGATCATTTAGCCAACTTACCGGGAAAAAAAAAAAAAAACCTCATTCTCTGTGTATCTATGATTTGACTATAGTAGTGGATATTTCATTTAGACTTTCTCTTAAATAATAAGGAAAGCAGTACTATGTTCAGTCTTTGTTTTACTGTCCATCTTTGTACTCACGAACTTGCAGAGGTGTCATTTAAGACTGAGCATTGGAAAAATAAAAGATTGAGCAAAGTTTTTAGTTATAATATGATGGGAAAATACATGACCAAGTGCTTCTTAGCAAAAAAATTCTTGTGATGATTACTTGATACTGGTGTCTACTCATAAGGCCACCCTGAACCATTATAAATGCACTTCATAGATCATTGCAGTCAGTAGAAGTTGTTTGCCTGTCACAAGAATTTGCAATTACACTAGAATGTCATCATTTCAGGAAACTATAAAGCAATGAACATGTTTATTTTCAGCCGCAAAGGAAAAAAATATCCTGAGAACCAGATTTTCTTGGCAGTTTGAAGCATTTATTAGAAAATCTGTAATTTCTTTTTGTAATCCCACACTCAGTGGGCATCCCCTTTAATGGAGGTATGTCAAGCCTGGAGAATTATATGGTACATTCTGAACTCGCTTTGCTGGGAAAATAAGACTCATGACTTAATTTATAGGCTTGTTGATTTCACCACCCTCCTGGCTCCCTGGAATGCAGAATTGAAGTCTTGTAATGGCTTAAAGGGGCCTAAAGTGCTCTCAGGTGCTCTTAGACACTTGGAATGGAGGGCACTGATATTTTACCTTAAGTAATGTGAAATACAAAATGGTTCTCTGCAAAGTTAGAGACTATATGGGAATTTTCTGGGTAATCCCACTGGTTGGAGATTTTCTCCATTTTTGTACACTACTACTACATTCCCAATGTTTTCATTCCTCCCCACCTAGGAACATACTGGCTTTTAGGTTGTTGCTCCGTCAAAATGCTCTCAATATGGAGAGAACAAGAATCATTATTGTGTTAGGGAGATCTGGCCTAGCTCCTCTCTAGACCTAGAAATGTACTGGCTGGCTGCATTCCAGTTGCCAGCTATGATACCCTGGGTTCTTTCCTTTTATTTTTTATTTATTTAGAAAGAGAGAGAGATAGAGATAGCGACAGAGATAGCGAGAGAGAGCACAAGTGGGGAGGAGAGGGAGAAGCAGGCTCTCGGCCAAGCAGCGAGCCCACCGTGGGGCTCGATCCAAGGACCCTGGGTTAGTTTCCACTGTGTGTAGTGGGAGCTTCAAGTGGACTTCCTTTTTAAGTGGCTCGTATTTGCAGTTTTCATCTAGTAGGATTTAAATCTACTTTGGTTAATATTTCTTCCTCTGAGTTTGCTACCTCTTACTTTCTTAAACATTGAATTGGTTAAAATCTGCATTCCCTTTTGTAACACGGTCTGACTCCCGTTTCCTGATGTGTAATTGCTAACATATTTTAAGCTTCACCCCTGTCTCTTCCCCTTGCACCCCACATCTAGACATCCATGTTAAGGAAGTCTGGGTGCTACCTCCTTTGGTGCTGGAGGGAGGATCAAACCACGCAAACCTTTGACTGTGGGAACCCTCACCCTGGCCCCACCCCCTCACCACCATTGAGATCCCAAGCCAGTCCCTTTTCCAGACTCTCTCACGTGATTTTTGGATCTGCTTTGGAGCCCTGTTCTCCCCAGAATTGCTCATCATATGAGCATGATGTTTAATTTCTTGTGTCAACTTGACTAGGCCACAGTATCCAGAGATTTTGTCAAACATTATTCTAGATATTTCTGTGAAGGTATTTTAAACATGAAAGTAACATTTAAATCAGTAGGCTTTGAGTAAAACAGTGTGCTCCATAATGTGTGCAGGCCTCATCCAGTCAGTTGAAGACTTGAACAGAAAATGACTGGCCTTCCTTGAAGAGGAGGGAATTCTGCCAGCAGGCCACCTTCAGACTTGAACCTCAGCATCAACTTTTCCCTGGGTCTCCAGCTGGCCATCCTCCTTTCTAGGTTGCAAGGTGGTAGTAATAGTCAGGGAGATGTGATCCATGTGGAACCATGGAAATGATTACTACAACACAGCTAGATAATCTCAGCAAAGGAGTCTTTCAGTCTATACAGTAAAAAGAGATCAAGGAGGCTGAGGACAAGCATCCCCCCAAGAAGTCACAATCCCTTACCAGTGTCTGGACATGGGCCAGCTCTCAGACCTGAGACGGGAGGCCAAGTCCCTGGAAGGAAGGATCCACAACACCATGGCAAATATACATGGCAATGGCTCATCTGTACTTTTCCCAAAGGGACCTAAGGCCATTTCCTCTGTGATATTTACTAAGACCTTACTGTGTGCCATGTCTTGGGAATGTGACCCCTGCTCTTTGGGACTCTGAAGAGTTAAGGGCTCTGAAAGAGGAAGTCCAAGGTATTATGAAATGATTACATTATTCTGATTCTGCTGTTTGAATTGTAGGTCTTAATGACATAAAACATTGGTTCTCAATAAGAAAATTGTAACATTGCTCCTTGTCTTTGGCTAATGCAGAACTATTCCATAGCCCAGAGTTTACAAAGAATCTTTTCAGTTAATGAGCTAAATGACCATGTGTAATACATTTAAATTATGACTTATACTTCTCTCATTTACTGTTTGGTTTTGTTCTTTTATACCATAAGAAATTAATGAGGCTGAGAGTCTTAAACCGTGTTTTATGTATTTAAAATAATTATGATTAAAAGCCTTTTACACGTGTGTATTTGTCATGAATTTTTGTTCAAAGAACTATTTTTCATGGTTCAAGAAGCAAAATTAATTTAAATCGGCAGCTAATGCACAGTTCTCAATCCTGTGAGTCAACTGGATGCTGCTGACATTTTTATGTGGAGCCTCCTTTAATGTAATAAAAGTGTTGCACTAAATGATGTATCTAACACAGGAAGGGATGGCACACTCATTGTCTGAAACCCACACTGTGATGTCGTGTCATGGGCCACAGTGCTCCATCACTCTCATGTTTTCTGCTGTCCTGACGTTGACTTGTGTGACTACGCTGAATGGTGTAATAAAGTGCTAATCTTGACATTTGTGTCTGGTTCAAGTTCAGATGGTTAATGCACATGCCTCCCATTCTCCATCAGAGTAGGGAATACGTTCACAACTGCATATCCAGGGTCCCTCGCACGTGAAAGTCAGGGAATTGAGAGGAGGTCGGCTCCTTCACTGGCCATGTGCACTGTGAGTTTGCATTTGGTCTGAATATTCAGAACTCCAGTGTTTCAACCTAGAAAGACGTGGGATTCCACGGCAGAATGAGGGCTCGTGGTCCTGTGCAGTTCTCTGGCTGTCTGCCAGGTGCTCCTTGTGGTTCAGAGTGTATCATTTTGAATGTTTTAACTGTGGGCCATTGATCCCTTTTCTGTTCAGCATGTAGCTGTGAGTGAAGCTGCAGACAATGGCCAGAACACTCTTTGTGTCAGGTTGGGTTTTTCCGAGAATATTGAAGTAACGAGCTAAAGGGCTCTATTCTCCCCATCCCAGATATGCAGGGAAGAACAGACTCCAGTCCTTGTCTGGTAAATTTTTAAAGTGGTAGGTACAGGGTAATGCATGAATAGGTAATATCTCTGGGGGGCTTAGGAAAATCATCTTTCACGAATGGAACCAATAAATGCTGTCTTTGAAAGGGAAAGAATATACTAAGGATCCAAGTATGAAGAGGTGAATTTTTTGCTAATAAGACACAGAGTCACTAAAACTACTATTAGAGTGGCAGGGAATGGTATAGAAAAATTCTGGGACACAGTTGGGAAAGGGTGAAAGTGGATGCTGTAAAGCAAACAGAAGATCTCCAGAAAAGCCAGGGACCGTGAGAGCATTCACAGACACACAAGTGCAAAGCAAAGGAATGCTGGAGAACTCTCTGTAGGGAGTGTGGAAAGCCAGGAAGGGGCATTGTGCGCCTGCGGCCACTGAGCAGTGTCCCTGGATTGCAGGACCACAGCAGATTGTTCAAAGAGTTTGGGCACGTGTGAAAGAGTCTGGAGAACACCTCTGGGTGTTTCCTGGCTGCGGCGAGAGTGCTTACCTTGCCCCACCATTCAGACCTTCCCTTTTTGGAGGGGCAAGCTCTAACACCACTCGTCCCTTTTCCTTCGTACCCCTGTCTCCGGAGCCAAGTGTGTGTGAAGTGGGGGAGGAATGCTGGAGCCTCAACAAATAATGATACAAGTCGACTTCTCACTTTTCACCTGAGAACTAGTCCTGGCAGGCCTCCAGAGCTCCGTGATACACCTCGTGCTGCGTGGAGGGCCTTCCTTCTCTGGGCGTTTCTTAGCACCAAACACCTGCCATTACTCTTTAACTGGTCTCCCTCTCCTTCCTTAAATGCTCTTCTCTCTGATTTCCAAACGAGAAAAACTAATCTCAAAAGGGGAAGATGAAAAGGCAAGTTTACCTTCTTCGTGATTTTTCTTGGGGTAAAACTAAGTGGGGTTGGAGCGTCTTCCTTCAGAAAGGCTTTGAGATGACTGTAAAAGACTTCTGTCTGTCTGGAAGGTGGTAAATGTAAAAATGTGTAAGAACACAAAACAATGTAGAATACCTCTTTACTCTGCTGCTCCTTTAATTCTATGATGATAGGTGGTTGGATGTATGGAATTCTTATGGTGGCATGCTTATGGTGGCTTAAGTATTTTATGTTAAGAATTTTTTTGCATGCAAGTATATGAACCAAATGACAATTCAATCTATTATGCAGGGTTGGTGTTTGTTTTTGTTAAGAATTCACAATTTCTGGAATATGTCCTGGAGTCAGTGTAATCCATTGCCACGCTTCACGTCTTCTTTCCCTCCCCCTGGAGGTCTAAAGTGCAGTAATAAGACATCAGGCCCTTTGCTGTACACCTCACACCTTGCTTGCCAAGCTTAGAAAATGGGCCAAATGTTAAAATATCTATGTTTCAGGTTAAACAGAACTCAACTAATATTGTCATTTGAGAAATTTCTTATTTTGGAAATGTTCTTTCAAAGTCACCAAAATTTGGGCAGTACTGTCGGGAGGTTTTAAAGTTTAGATTGTGCAAATATGAATGAGTGCAGTTCTTTGATTATCCTACAGGGTTGAGTTAATATCACCTGGTGCAGCGTAATTCCAACCAAGCTACCTCAAACGGAGTAGAGTGGTATCGAGAGGGGTTCAAGTAGACTCCGAGGCTCCCACTAATGCTTGGTGGCTGAAACATGAGACAATCAGATTGGGAAGATTCAGATGCGGAGTGAAAGATTGGACTCCAAAGGCTTCTGAACCCTGAGTTTCCAAGGTTCTCTGGAAACTGTAGTTGAAAAGCTTATTTATGAATACTCCTGGAAAGGATGGTACCTGGTGTGGAAAAGAATCAAATTTTCTGGAACTTTTTGTTTCTTAAAGATTACTTGTTGCTTTACTTTGAACTTTTAATAGAAAAGCATTTTGACTTCATAGACTTCTCACCTCTGACCCTGGCGTTGTCATCTTGATCAAATATAACCCATTTACATGGGGTTTTTTGATCATTAAATCATATTTCTATCAAAATTATTTTGATCTGGACACTTAGTAGCAATGCATAATGTTGCCTTGTGTTGTCTTCCCTCCCCGTAGGTCTACTAACTATAAATATGAAATATTTTTGAGGACTTTTCTTATGTTACTCCCCACACATTTCAGTAAATCATTATTGTCTAGACACCAAAGGAAAGTCAGAAACTATTGCTGGAAATGAAAATTCTTTAGGGATTGTTATTCAATACTAGAGCAATTAAATAGGACATGTTATTGAACAATGGAAAGTACTTCTCTACGGTCTGTACACTTAGCAGACGCATCATGAACCGGCAAGTCAGCGCTTCAGTTCAGGGCCGCGTATGCTGAAAAAGCATGGTTCTGAACATGGATACATTATCTTTCTTTGGAAAATACCTAACACTTTTAGTAGAAAATGAAATCTTGAATTCCATATGAAAGCTGTAATTTAGTAGGTTGTGATTATCTACATAGCCATGATACCGAAGTTATATAGCAGGAACAAAATTATTAGAGTATAACAACAATCTTCCTCGTTTCATCAAAAGCTGCATCCAATGCCCTTATGGAATTCTCACCTGCCGTAGTTCAAGGCCACAAGTCAGGCCAGAGGATGGTGGGTGTTTCCATTCATAGTCTCCTGTGGCTAAGGCCAATGGCAATGGCTAAATTCGGTTTACAGTTTATTCATTTTATCAATTTTAAGGTAATCTTTATAAATGTTTATTTGCAAGGGATACACATTATTTCAAAATCTGTGTAAAGCCAAGCTCTTAGTGTTATTAGAATTGTGCTGTTTTAAAATCACACAATTTTGTACAATGTGCAATTTTAAATTCAAATTTGCACTTATAATGCTACCTTATTGCATTAATAGCATTTCCAGCTAGACACGTGAAGGAGGGTTTCATGTAGGCCCCATCCAGGTTGTCTGTACTTTGTTGAACGGGAATAAGGGGCACAAGGAAAACTGTAAAAAGAGAAGCTAAGTGGGCTTATGTGAGAAAAGCTAATGTGACTTACCTGTTGCTCTGTATGTGTCTGTGTGTGAATGTATGTGTGTGGATTTGTAAGTAGAAAGAGAAACAGAGAGGGACATAGGATGAGAAGGGGACCCGAAGACAAGGCGGGAGAACCACAGCGGGCTGCGGCCTTAGGGTAGACATAAAAGAAGTGCCATGTGGTTGTAGTTTTAGGGTGGGATTTTCCTTTTGCCCCTTCTTCAGGAGATTGAAATAGAAACTCATGTTGTTATTTTTTAAATAGATTTCAGTTTTTTTTAGAGAAGTTTTAGGTTTGTGGCAAAATTGAGGGGAAAGCACCGAGTTCCCACATTCCGCCTGCCCAACACACTCCCCAGCCTCCCCCACTATCAGCATCCAGCACCAGAGTGGTACATTTGTTCCCATGATGAAGCCACTGACACATCGTCATCACTCAGAGGCCAAAGCTCCCAGTAGGGTTCCCTCTTGGTGGTGTACCTTCTGTGGATCTGGACATGTGTCTGCCCTGACAGTATTATACAGAATAGTTTCGTTTCCCTAAAAATCCTCTGCCCGTTGCCTGCTCATCATGCCTCATCCTGTTATTTAATGCTTTTTGCTATTAAATATTTTGGGACTGTATCTTGCTGATCTGGGTGTTGAGACGGGAGAAGGGAGACCTAGATGTGGGCCGTTTAACCATGAGTGACACCAAGGCGTATTGTCAAGCCTTGGGCTGCTCCCAGAGTTGTACTTAGATGACACAGGAGAACTTCACCAGTGCTGCGTGTCCAGGTTGGAGAAAGTCTCAGGGCTAGTGAGGGGGATGGGAGGGGTGGGGCCCAAAAAGAGCTGGTGGGCATTGCCTAGGGTTTTTGAAGGTCCCATGTGTAGTCAGAGCTGTCACAACAGAAGGCACATCCGGATTCCAGGATCCACATGCCTGGGTCCACTGGGGACATTTTCTTTAATGTATCCACAATAAGTTCTCTGATAAATAGCAGGCTGACTTTGCTGAGCCCTGGAAAGGGGTATCTTTCAATACTTCTGAATTCTAAATGACAGTGGAATCCCTCTCCCGTCTCCCACACTAATCCAGAAAACAGGCGTATAAGATAGAGGGACTCTGACCAAATAATCTATTTTATGAATATTAGACGTGTTAGAATATACCAGAAACTAAGGCACCGAGGGAGCCAAATCATGAATGTTAGCGCAATATGAGATTTGCTGATAATCTAAGTGGTCATATGGCACAACGGCTGAGAGATGGCCCCTGAAAACCAGGGTGCCAGGGGTCAGAACCCAGGTCTGCTGCTTTGTCATTTGTATGACTTCGGGCAGGTTATTTGACTTCTCGGTGCCTCAATTTTTTCATCTCTAGAATGGGGGAATAATAGTACTTGCCTCCAAGGGGTTTTGTGAGGATTAAGCAAAGTAATATTTAATAATTTGGTGTTGTTTAATAGCATCTGTCATATTGGACGCTGCCTGGCACCTAGTGTATGCTCTGACAGTATTTGTTAAATAGATACTCCAACTTTGTCACCTAACAGATGAGGAAAGTTCTCTTAGACATAATTTACTTCAAATCTTCACAGGGATTTCTCCGATCTAACCATAAAACCTTGTATTCATGAAGTCACTGGTATCAACATTTGGAGGTTTTTCTAATTACTCCTCAGCAGTGCAAGAGGCTTTTTCCTACTGAATGGTCTCTATGTTCAGATTTTTAGGATGCCCCATCCATGGATAGGACCACCAAAAATGGGTGGGACGCCAGCCAGATGCAGGCAGGGAACAGAAGTGACTAAATGGAGCATTGGGAAGAGGGGGAGGGAGCTGAAAGGAACCTGAGGAGGTCACCATCATTTCTTCTGTGGAGACCCCCCAGTGAATCTCCAGTTGTTGGGGGCTGTATATAAATATCTAAAGCAGGAAGACTCCTGCCCTCTTCCACCTTGTAATATTGTATCAGACTTGTTTTATAGCATAGGGATGCAAATGATCCACATGACAGGAGGCTGTGCAAAACTGTACAAATGAGTCATGCTGGGGGAGAGGAGAGTGTGAACATTCCAAACCCCAGATGGAGCACTGGGCAGTGAGCCTGGTTTTCCTGAAGGGCTGGTGGAATCTACCTCATTAGTGAGGTTAAAGCTCTGGAAGTCACCGGAGCCCTGTCATCTCTGCAGGATGTCTCTATAATTGTGGTGACTTAGAGCTGGATGGGCTCTTAGCAGTGCTTTTTGGTTAGAAGACACTGATGTGTTATTACTTAGAACTAGATGTGTTGAGAAATGCCTCTCTCATGCCTTCGTTTCTCCAGCACCCCCTTTCTGAGTTGAACATGCATCTAGTAACTATTATGTTCTATCTGTAAATGTATAACAGAAAATATTAAGGTTGACCCCACATATATTCATTTATGTTAAAACTGAACCTTGCATTTTATAGGAATGCTATTGTACTTCACAGATTTCAGAATATTGTTATATTATCTCATTTGACTGTTATATGTAACACATAAGATGAAATTTTTATATATAAATATACAATTATAAGCTACATATAATACAATATAATATATCTGACACAAAGCATATTACTTTCTTACCACCACTGTAGAGATGAGACACCTAAAAGTCCAAGAATGTATAATTAATAAAGTATAACATTGTAGAAGTTCCCTTATTCCATCTATTCATTTAATGATTCATTTACTCACCAAATATCCATTTGTGCTACTTCTCTGGGGGCAGGAACTATGCTATGTTCTGGGGATATAGAGAATAAGACCAAAAAGACACCACTTCTCCTGGACCTTACATTTTAGTGGGGGAAAGATAGGCATTAAACAAACACATAACTGAAAAATAATGTGACAGTGTGAAAAATGTTAAGAAGAAAATAAAATGGGTGGGGGATCCAGTGAATCTTGATTAGATGGTGAAGGAAGGCCTCTTTGAGAAGATGACAAGTGATCTGAGGCTTGAGAAAAGTCAGAACTGGTCATGTGAAGACCTTGGGACTGAGCAGTCCACAAGAAGGGAATGGAAAGTATAAAATCATACAGAGAGGACTCAGCTATGTGCCTCAGAAGGCAAGAAGCCAGTGTGGCCAAGTGCAGTAGATGAGGATGTCAGGATTTGAGATTTTACCCTTTACTTACAAGTGCATAGATTATTTCATGGATGCTGACGAAGACATAAGACTTCTGGGCCAGACTCAGCACAGCAAGCAGTATGAACAGTTCCCTTTGTTCCCCACATCCCACTGGGGCAACATAGATGGACCAGATGGATGCAGAGTACTGAGTGGGTTTGTGTCCAGACAAGGAACACTGAGCTCAGGAACCCTCTATTTGTAATAAGTGGGAAGTGAGATTGCTCTTTGTCCTAGAGAGAGACATTATTTCATCCAACTGACCTGGGTCCAGAGTGGCCAGTCCGTTGCATTTTCCACACACCCAGCAAGAACTCCTCAGATGCTCAGGTCCCTGGCAGGTGGCCTCTCCCAACACAGGAGAAGAACATGAAGAGAGGCCGACTTGAATTGCACAAGACCTAATGTGTCCCTGGCCAGGATTTTTTCAGGGATGACATGGGACTTCATTTGCCAGTTGCTGGCTTTATCCCAGTATTCATAGATACTTACAGGCTTCTTATTACTCTGAGCAGTGAGCAGTGAGGGTCCTGGCAGGAAACTGATGGTGCATTTAAGGAACTAACTGAAAAGGGTTTTGTGAAGGGACTAGTTACAGGGATATGGGCTGGACACCAATAAGGACACCACTAAGAGATGGTGAGGGACTCAGGGACCATTGTTACCAAGTCTGGAGAGAGAGCTTAGAGCCTTGAAAGAGGGACTTCCAGGTAGCCACTTCCAGCAAGGTAGTGAGGAGGTGGGGCAGAAATGGGGGCTGGGGTGCAGAGGGCTAAGGCACCCACTTTGCTTTCTCCTCCAAATACTAATCTCTCCTGCCTTATTCCCACTGGACAAACCCAGCAGAAGCCTGTAGGCAGGGAAGCTTGCTGTGGAGGTCAGCTTCCAGGAACCACGGCCGAGCAGAGAAGGATGGAAAGTGGGTCTAGGATGGTCCATGGAGAATAACCAGCACCTTGTATCGTTTTATTTATTTTTAAAGAGTAATAGAAAATTGTTCCATATCCAAAATTACTAAATTCTAATAATAGGTATACTATTTACATTTATAAAAGAATGTTTTCCTCCATGAATCTTCTTAAAAATTAACTTTAAAGATGTACAATGAAAGGCATTTAACTCTTTTTCAGAAGTAGCTGCCTCATGAAATTGGTTTGACTCATCCACTTGCATACAGGTGCTAAAGGCATTCATGTGTGTGCTGTTTACACTCAGGAAGGATCTGTGGCTTAAGAGACAGGAAAACTGGATTCTAGTCCCCAATTTATCATTAACTGGTTATAAAATGACAGGGGTTGTTAATGGTCTCTAAAACTCTTTCTGGTTCACTGCTATGTCTGAATACTGCATTTGATCAAGGAAGCAGGACTTTCTCTTAAGGGGCAAAGTTGATTGAGTTTTGTAATTAGTTTTGCCTTATTCTTAGCTTTTTAGTATAATTTTTTTCTTTTTAATTCCTATTAATCTCTCTCTCTCTCTCTCTCTCTCTCTCTCTCTCTCTTCTCCCCCCCCCCCCNAACCAATCCAGATTCATACATGATACAAGTGACTTCTCTTTCTTAATTTTAAAAAAGTGACATATAAAACTGAAAAATGCGAGTGAATGACACAAATCTCTAGTTTTTCTGTTAGGATGGAAACACGATACTGACTTTCCCTGTAGCTCTTCAGTCTGACATCATCTATGTGCTCCATGTAATTACATGCTCACCACATGTGTGATTAGCATCTGAGCCAATCCATCCTGTAGGGCAGTCATATTATTTATTTTTACACACTGATGCTACTGGAACCAGAGTCCTGAAGATTGAGTTAAAATCCAAGCCCTTGGAAAATTTTGGGCAGCAGTTTACCAGGTCTTTAAACTTTTTCTTTAAAAATAAAGAGCTTCTCATAGCCACAGTGATATTTAAACACAGGAAATCTCATGTAAGTCATTTGTCCTAAGATGACATGTGGAAATGATTATTAACTAGTTCCTCTAGGGACACAAGATATGCATGTGCCTCTTTATTTCTTTGGTCAGATTTATTAAGCAACCTGATTTTCACACTCAGACAACTCTGGCAAGAATCATAGCGTGATAAAGCTGAGTAAAAGGACTCTGGGGTTAACTTGCCCAGTTTCTGGTTTAGCAGGTTAAGAAGCTGAAGTCAGATAGGCTGGCACTTTCTTAAGACAACACAACTGGGTCCTGCCCAGACTGGGTCTAGAACCTAGATCTCCAGCTAAAAATACAGTGCCACAAATCGTACATATATAAGTTCTTCTTGGAAAAACCAGAAGGTAGAAGAATTATAGTCTCCCTTGACTGCCCTCCCAATCCCATTATCCCTCCCAGAACAAATGCTATTATCAATTGATGTATATTCTCCAGACATTTTGCTGAGTGTTTATGCATATGCATACATGTACACATGTATGTGGAAATGTGTGTGTAGACATAGATGATATTGTTCTGTAGTTTTTGAGAAACATGGTTAACATTAGACTTTACATGTGGTTCTGCAATAGGTCTATCTTGGGTATTTTTCTGGATCGGCATGTATCTGCCCCATTCTTTTAAACTGCTGGATAATTTTCTGAAATATAAAGAAGCCATGGCGTGTGATGGACAGATGGATCGTTTCCATTTTCCTTCCTTACAAACAATGTTATGACACAGCACTTCTCGAAGTTTAATGGTGGCACAGAACCTTCAGGGGGCCCCATCCCCACATACTCAGTGGTTCTGGGATGGGCTCTCGACCTCATTTCTAACATTTCTAACAAGCCCTCGGGGAATGCTGGAGGTCCACGAACCATACTTCTGAGTCACCCTGCTGTAATGAATGTTAGTGCATCACAGGCTTTCTCTGTACCTCTGTGAGTGCTCTCGGGTGGGGGAAGGGGAGGAGGTGGATATGAAGAAGGATTTACTGGGTCATGGGCTTGAGGATTTTTAACTTCTAGCTACTGAGAAATTATCCTCCGAAGTGGCTATACTGCTCTGTTTGGTTTTTCCCCCAGCTGTGAGAGTCCTCGTTTCCTCACGTGCTCACCATTCTCTATACTGACGGTCTCTAGCTTGTCCTCAGTGTGTTTGGGGAGCAGGGTATCTTGCTTTTCCCTGATCACTAGTGAGGTGGATCATCATTTTATAACGTATGGGCCATCTGAATCTCCTCTTCTGTGAATTGCAAGTTATACCCTAGGCACATTTTAAAAATAGGTTGTTGGTTTGTTTTTCTCATTGATTTATAGCAATTTAAATTTATATATTTCAGATATTAATTCCTTGCTTGTCTCATATGTCTGAAAATGTTTTGCCCAGTACTCTTTCTTCTATACAATGCAGTTACTACTTTATTCCTAATTTTATAATGTTACCTGAATGGTACTGGTCCCTCTGAGGATTATACAAATTCCAGAATAAAGCATTATTTTCCTGTTGGACCCTCAGTTCAGATCCTATGACCATACTGCTAAATGTGGGTTGACGATCAACAGAGTGTGGAGAACCTGAGAAAGGCATAGGTTGGACATTCCCCCACCTCGTTGAGCCAAAGGAGACTCCACTGTGGAGGAGCACCCGACCTAATTTAAGGGAAGACAACCCACGTATGTAGTTGAAATAAAGCAACCTCCATCTTGTCAAAAAGGAATTTCTGTAAACTCCTGAGTAAAAGTTCTAAGCCACTTTGACATAGGATTATTCTCTTTTGACATATTATAAACATTAAAGAAAATTTAATGCCCATCTGGACAGTTAGTTTTTGCCAGTTGCTACCACCACCAGCTGCAGAACTACACTGACTACAAGCCATCCAGCTGCCATGCGTAGCCGGTGCCAAGAGAGAGCAGCGCTGCCAACGCTGCTTCAAGTGGCTGGGCTGGTTTGCAGCCAGGATTGGAGGGAGGATGTGCTGTGAAACACAGTAGTCACGACTCGGATTTTCAATGAGTGTTATTTGTGTTTGCTTTTTTTTTCTGGTCATCTACTGTAGGAGGCTGCTGGGGACACCATTTCTTTCCTGGAAATGGCAGCAAAACATGTTGATCCTTCTTTCTCTGCCTTTTATGTACTTGCTGGCATCCTTTGCATTCACATTTTGCTTGCACACAGTCATTAGCTGGAAGCGCCTGGAGCTGCAGAAAATGGTGTCATCTCTCCAAGTCTGGGTTTCCCTAGCTCCTAATCTCTCCCCCATCCCTAACAGCACCCCTTTCCTTGTTTTCCCCCTTATTTGTTTGGCATTCAGTTTCTCACAAAACAGCAAAAAAGAAACTGCTTCCTCTGCTAGTGATTTCCTAGTTGTGTTCTTATATCTGTGCATCTGGGTTCCAAATACTCTTGTGTAGATGTTTCCCCTCGACAAAGAGGTGGTTCTTCTTCCTTCCATTTAGGAGCAAATCATTTTCCAATTCAGGAGATAATTCTCCATTGACATCTGTAGTAGATTGTACTAGTGTTTGTCACTTTCTATTTTCTTTCCCTGCCATGCTTTTCCCCGTGGGTGGATTGATTATTCATCCCCTCTTTGTTGAAGTCAGGAGAAACCATGTGACTTGCTTTGGCCAATAAAATGTGGGCAGAAGCGATGTGTGTAACTCCCGTACAGTAGTTTTAAGAGCCAGCTTGTTTGAAGTGTTTCTTCTCCTTCTGCCAGAAGAGCAGCAGTGCCCAGAGAGAGACTGCTCCATCCGCCTAGGTCCTGGAATGGAGACTTGGGGTAGCTCAACAGCTGTGCCTTGATGGACACATAGTGTTAGAGAAAACAAAACTGAGTTGTTGAAAGCCACTGAGATACTTGGGATTTTTACTGCAGCACAACTTAGCTTACTGTGATTGACACGATATCCTTTCATTTGTAGATCTCTACGATAAAATACTCTTAACATGTTGAGATTACTTGGTAGTGCATGGAATAAGAAATCTAGGAAAGTTATCCCTAAAACCAGGCAGTGCTGCACGCCTGCTACCGTGTATCTGGTCAGTTAATGGAGGATCTTAGAATGTGAGGAGGTGCAGGGAGCTCAGAGTTCTAATTAAGCCCTCATTCTGCACATAAGGATACAGGCTCAGAGATGTGAAGTGACACACTTAAATCCCCCCAGCTGGTTGGTGGAGGAATGCGGCCCAGACTGGAGGAAGCCAGGCACCCACTCCCGTGCACTGTCAGCATGGCTTCTCCTGGGGTTTTTAGCTCAGTTAGCAATGGGAAAACTATAAGAGAAGATTCTTAAATGAAAAATTTCTATCATTTTATTTAAAATATATCCAGAAAACTTACACTCATTAAACTTCCATCTACCCACTTAAAACCTCAGATTGTTCCTTTTCCCTGTACTAGTGCTTCATGTTGAAGACACTTAATATTACCAAAATGAAGTGCAGATTTAGAGAAGCAAACGTACTCTAGAGGACAAGTGTAAGAGGTTTTTCTTTTAGGCACTGTTCCAAAGTATCCACATTCGAGATCTTCTTCATTTACCATACATTTAAGAGTTGTCTCTGTGCAACTGTTCTTCTAAATCAGTCATGTCTAATTTTATTTTTGAACATATGAAGTGTTCTACTCACTTCCTGGTAATAGGTCTTCTCATTTTGTAAGTTGTTACTCCTTAATAATAACAGAAGCTGATATGTATATAACTCTTACTATTTTTAAAATTATTATTTATTTTATTTTATTTTTTAGAGAGGGGGAAAAGCAGAGGGAGAGGGAGAGAGAGAATCCTCAAGCAGACTCCCCGCTGAGCACAGAGCCCAACTCAGGGCTCAATGTCACAACCCTGAAAACCTGGGCCGAAATCAAGAGTCGGACACTTAACTGACTGAGCCACCCAGGCGCACATATAATACTTACTATTACTAAAACTCTGTTCAAAGTGCTGTGTATCTTTGTGTAGACCTAACCCTCACAGCAAATGTGTGATGTTATGTATTATTATCACTCTTCATCTACGGATGAGGAAATGGAGGCACACAGAAGTGTTTTTTTTTTTTTAAAGATTTTATTTATTTATGTGACAGGGAGACAGCCAGCGAGAGAGGGAACACAAGCAGGGGGAGTGGGAGAGGAAGAAGCAGGCTCCCAGTGGAGGAGCCCGATGGGGGACTCGATCTCCGGAACACCAGGATCACGCCCTGAGCCGAAGGCAGCGCCTAACGACTGCACTACCTAGGCACCCGGGAGGCACACAGAAGTTAAGTGACTTACCCAGGGTCACACTGGTGGTCAATGGCAGAGCTGGGATTTGTACCTAGGCAGTCTAGCCATACTGCCCCTACAATGACCATAATGCTGATAATGATAAAAGGACAGTAACAGCAACAGCAGCCATGTAATAATTAAGTAATTGCCACACGCAGGTACTATGTATCACTTTATGTTGATTTGTGATCCCTAAAACACCCATTGCAATAACTTAGGAAGTGGAAGCTTAAAGGAGTCACATTGAGTGACTTGCCCGAGGTCACATAAGTGGCAAACCTGAAGTTCAAGGCTAGATCCTTCTGGCTTCAAAGTCCGTCCTCCCTTCACTGTGCCACGCTGCTTTTCTTTTTCATGTCCTCTCTACAGAAAAACAGTGTGACAGAGGAAAGGCATTGCTTCCAGTACATTTTTACTGTTTTATGTATCAAGTGTGCTAAGTAGAATAATAGTGAGGTCTATCACCTGGAAACAGCCTCTGAGCAGATGGCAGCCTTCTCATCAAGGAAGTGATGGAGGGGAAACAGGCGTTGGATGGCGTTTGGACCAGGCTCCTGGCGACGTCTGCTTTTACCCTATGTCTCTATGATGCTATAATCCTCACAATATTTCTTTAGGAAAGTTGCTATTGTTCCCCTCTTTTCGAAATGTGAAATGGAAGGACAGAGCATTGAAGTGCTCAGGCTGCCTAACTCTGATGTCACTTATGGGGCTACTAGTAAAACTAAGGTCCTTGTACTCAGATATCATGTTCTATATGATGGATTTCCCAGTTTCGACCATCTGAGAATGTCTTTTGCAGAGATTTCCAAAGCCTGAGTGGAACTTTCTAACACTAAAAGCATTTAAACTGTTTTTAAAAAAGAGATATGGGGAAATTTTTTTAAGTTGTATGTGTATGTTTTAATTTTTAATTAATTGACACTAAGGAAGTGGTTATAGAACATGGACTCATTTTGTAAATGACTGTTTGTCTAAACTTCAGGGCACAGTCACGGGTCTCCCAAATCCTCCAATCTGTGAACAGGGTTGTGGGAAGGTTCTACCTTTGTTCTTTAACCCCCCACCTCTAGGATGGGAGGGTATGGGGGAAATTTTAAGGTACTGGAGGCTCCCTAGAGTACAACTTGTATTAGTTAGGCAATGGCTTAAAATGATGGCCTAATTAAGAGGTAATTTCTTTCTTACATACAAGTCCAAGCATTAGCCATTTTGGCCTGGTGGGGTGTGGGAACCATGGTGTCAAATACCTAGGCTCCTTCTGTCTTTAGCTCCACCACCCCTGGTATGCTGCCTGTATCCTGTCATCCCAGATGGCTTACCACTATACCCACAGTGCAGTCCATGGAAATGGAGAAAAGGGTCCAGGAGAGGGTACACCACTTCCCTTTTGGGCATGTTCTGGAAGTTGCATTTGTTCCCTCCACTCACCTATTAGCCATAATTCGGCCATGTGGTCACACTCAATTCCAGAAGAAGCTGGGCATTAAAGTCTGTATTCTGGGTACCCAAATGCTGAGAGATAAAAGTGTTATCACTATGGAAGAAAGGGAGAACCTCTATTTGGGGACACTGTCAGCTCTGCTTCCTCTTCTGCGTCTTGTCTCCACCATCACAAGAAGGTCCCCAGGCCTTGCTCTGTCACAGCCAAGTCCAAGCTCTCTTGTTGGGTGCTTAAGCAACCCTTTGTAAAGTAACAACCCTTTACAAAGTTACAACCCTACATAGTCCAGTCCTGGACAAATGGTAGATCCAAGGAAGCACTGTCCAACAATCAACAGTAATTACTAAATAACTCAAATCCTTAACTTACTTTTCTTAATAGATACAAAAAGATCCCATCATAATCCATAGTAATAGCTTTAAATCTCCTTTTCCCTTCTCCCTGGTTCCCTATCCCTGGAAAGCCGCTCTTAAAAAAAGGAGAAAAGCCCCAAGTTAGCATCTTACTAGCAACTTTTTCCCCCCACCCCCACAAATTTTTTCAATATTTAGCTCCTAATGGCTTTTGTTCTCTCTCCCATCACTCCATTTTTAAATTATATACTTCAGTTAAATCTATCTCCTATAAGCAAGAATCTCTCTGCTTGAAAGGCATCAAGCCAAGGGGAAGAAGGTAAATACAGGTTTTCCCTTATTCAGTTGGAGAAGAGACTGAAAAGAGAATGCCGTCAGGGTGCCTGGGTGGCTCAGTTGGTTAAGTGTCTGACTCTTGATCTCAGCTTAGGTCTTTTTTTTTTTTTTTAATAATTCTATTAGCCAACATATAGTACATCAATAGTTTTTGGTTAGTTGCATATAACACCCAGGGCTCATCACATCCTAATCTCATGGTGGTGAGTTCGAGCCCCATGGTTTTTTGGGGTTTTTTTTTTTTGTTTTCTTTTAAAAGAAGAGAGAATGCCATCATGTTGATCTTGCCATGTTACTCCCCAATCCATTTTCCACACAGAGGTAGCCAAAATAATTTCTACAAATATAAATTAGGATAATGTCACTCCTGTGCTTAAAATACTTCACAGGCTTCTCATTGAACTTGGAGAAAACACGACTTGCTCTGCTGGGCAGACAAGCTCCTGTGTGGTGTAGCCTGGCCCACCATGCCCCACTCCAAGGTCTCTGCACTCCAGCCCATCTCCCCTTCTGCTCTTTAGTGAGATCTTTCCTGCCCAGGAACTCCTCTCTGCTGGTGCCTGGCCAGAAGTGCTCTCCCCAGTGTGGACAACTCCTATTTGTTTTTCGGTTCCTGTAAAATGTCTTTTCAGCAATGCCTTTCCTGACTTGTCACTCTACAACAAAACAGGTTTATTTCCTCTAATGGGATTCAGCAGATATCATGATATACATTTATATGTGACTATAGTCTAGTGAATTCTTCACTAGACTATAAGCTCTAGGAAAGCAAGGCACTATTTCACCCATCACCATGTACCTAGACCATTGTGCTGTTAGAGGATGGAATTCTCCCTATAAGCTTCTTATGAACTTGTGCCATCTATCTATCAATGAGATAGATTTATTACTTTTTAAGCAGAGGATGCAGAGCCTGCACTCAAATCTATACTAGTTAGGAAATGCTCATCTCACCTCTTCTTGCTTCTTTTCCATCCACTTTCTGCTCTACTCTGTAGCCGCAGATGTGTTATCCAATAGCCCATCTATGGATCAAGAAATGTTACTGTGCAATATAGGAAAGCTAAAGCTTATCCTTTCTCAGGGCCTGTTAGGTCCTGGTATCACTATCATATACCCTCACTTTTTGGAGTGGAGTGGTGTTTGTAGTCTACATTGTCATTGGCATATATATCCATCAGTGTTCTCCAGAGAAACAGAACCAATAGGACCTACCTCTCTCTATCTACTCTATCTGGATCTCCTATCTCTATCTATACATAGATAGATTTTTAAGGAATTGGCATGTGATTATGGAGGCTGCATGTCCCCAGTCTGCAATGTGGACCAGTGGCCTGGAGACCTAGGGAAGAGTCTTGCAGTTCAAGTCCAAAGGCCATCTGCTGCAGAATTCCTTTTTGCGCAGGGGAGGTAAGTCTTTTGTTCTATTCAGGCCCTCAATTAATTGAATGAGGCCACTGACATTACAGAGGGCAAACTGCTTTACTCAAAACCCACTAATTTAAATGTTAATCTCATCCCAAAACCTCACAGAAAGAAACATGCAGAATGTTTAACCCCATAATCTGGGCACCATGGCCTAGCCAAGGTGAGGCATAACATGTAGCCATCATAGTGTACAAACTTGTTCCTCTGGGGGAGAACAGTTCCACTGTTCTTTTGAGAGCACAAACAGTCCCCAAAAAGCAGAAGTAGTATGCCTGGGAATGCTGGTGGGGTGTAGAGGGAAGAGCAGGGCATCCTCGGTCCTGGGGAGGTCCTGCTGTGAACACAGCTCCAAGGTGGCAGTGGTGAGGCACAGATGAGATACATAAGGAGGAATCCCAGGGGAGGAAGAGTGGGCAGGGTGGTTGGGGGTGGGGCAGGGGTGGAGAAAGAGACAGGAGCCCTCCCTGTGGATGGAATGGCAGGCTCCCACCCTGCCTGCACGCTCAGAGGGTGCTCCTTTGCTCTCTGCCGGTCTGTGAACGGAATGCCCCCCCACCCCCATATTCACTGATCTGCCCGTGGCTCCCTGCCACTAGGCTTATTTGAAAGCAATAGATAAATGTCAGCACTTAGAAGCTATGAAACGCCCTAACTGGCCCCGCTAGACTAATAAACATAAAAAAAAAATCCTGATTCAGGCAGCCTGATGGGCTCATTCGTGAGAGGGAGATAAAGTTTCCCTTCAGGACATTTATAATTTACATAATAAAAAGCTTTTCACCTTCCAGTCAAGGAACAAAATTAATTACCGTGGCCCTGTTACCTCTCAGAACATTTTTTGCTTAAACTGGCAGGAACAGTTTGTGAACTCTTAAATGAGGGATGGGGGCCAGGGGTGGATATTAGCAGAGGCAGGGTAGGCAGAAGGGGGGAAACGCCCCATGGTTCACTACCATAGCCTGGAGTGGGAGGGTGGACAGTGGGAGTTACTCTGCATTTAACAAAGACATCTGTGGCCTGACCTGTCCTTTGAACGCATTCAGCACCAAATAATGCACTAATGATAATGGACTCGACAATCTGAGGGCCCGTAATCACCTCCCCTCAGACAGATGTTGAATGGACAGTCACCAGAAGGGTTGCCACGATCATATCCTTCAGTCATGTCTTGTCCTCTTCTCTTTTGGGCACCATTTCAAAAATCAAATCGAAACGCTGGTGTTCCAGTGCCCCTGTTTCTGAGGATATATGGGCAGACCAAGTCCTTTGATTAGGAAACCATATTTGATGTCCACGCAGAGCCTCTTGTTCCAAATTCCCTGAGCCCTTCAGAAAGGTGACTGAGTTAACCTAATGTCATTGATTCTCACCTTTCCTGTGAGGGAAGCAGGTGGCCTGCATTATTTCAGATCTTTGTAGATGGAGAGAGAGAGGTGAAGGGAGGTTAAAGGGTCCACTTTCCACTGAGGAGCTGGGCCTAGAATTCAGTCTCAGGTTGCCAAGGAAATAGGATTTCCTGGTAGCCCAGAAGGCTCAATTGAGGGTGGGGTGGGGTCTTTCTCTCTCTCTCTCAACTCACTCAGAAGTAGGTAAGACCCATGAAGGTGGGGATAGGAAGAAGCCAAAGTTTCCTTCCTACCATTTATGAAAAAGGAACTATCATTGATTTAATTTTCATTGTTATTTTGTAGTAATTATAGTACATGGTTACAAAAGGAATAGCTTAATTTTCATTGTTATTTTGTAGTAATTATAGTACACGGTTACAAAAGGAATAGCTAGCAAAAGATGGCATGACTGCAAGTAAATTTTTCACTTCTTTTCACTCCAGTTCCTGTCTTGGATAACAATACTGACAGGCAAGTAAGGTAGTAGCTTTTATTCAAAAGTTCAGATTTTGAGGGGAGAGCAGATGCGTGGACAGTCAGCCCCTGGAACTCTGTACATTTCAGAGTCCCTGGGCCCCTCCCTGCCTCTCCTGTTCACTTGGGATTCTGTGTGGCCCCGCAGTAGATTTTTTTGCTTATTTCTGGCACCCAGTGTCCTTGAAGCTGCGGAACACCCATATTTTTTGCTCTCCAGATAATGATTAAGTCATGGTCACCTCAGAAACAGTTTTTATGGGGGAATGGGGGAAAAATCAGTTTGGTCAAGTTGGAAACTTTTTCCTGCCTGATTTTTGGTGTGTTATGTATTATGAGTAAACTGACCAATGGAAGTACCAGGATCTAGTGACAGAGCAGCTGGGATTTGTTGTGTCTTTTTTGATCTGAATATAAGTTGGAAGCTAAAGGTAGTTTAATTATGGCTCTACTTTGGAAAATATCATTCGCTGTTTCTAGTAGAAACCACACAATACCCACTTGTGTCCTGAGAGACAGTATAGTCTAGTGGGTGAGAACACGGGCTGTGCATGTCCTGCTGGCATCTGCGGGGGACCTGTGGGCAGCTTTCTCATCTGTCAAATGGGCACCATAAAAGCATGTGCCTTTTACAGTTTTTGTGAGACTAAATAAATTGGTGCACATAAGACCCTTAAGACACTACCCAGTGTATAGTAAGCAGTCAATAAATAAATGTTAGTATTTTTAAATTCGTTAATAGTAGGTACATACTCCTTATTAGGGTGAGAATTCATTTCATATGAGATTCAGTCAGCAAAATGGCTAAATCTCATTTACATGTTAAGATAACCAAAATAACTAGTTCAGTTGTACCATAGTCTGGTTATTTCTGGTAATTTAGTGGCCAAAGTGGATTGATTATATAATAATACAATATTACCACAAACTGTTTGCAAAACATATATGCATCCACTCAAGTAGCCCTGACAACCATGATTTCCTTCACCTGTTTATTTGCACATGAGTGCATCTAGTCATTCAAAAAACATCAAGCATCTACTGGGGGAACAAAGACTCATAAGATCTGGTCTCAGAAAGTCCCAGACTGGGAAAAAGATAGGCAACACACTTGTGAGAAGATGCCAGTGGGGCCCAGGTGATGAAGGAGCCCCTTCCAATAGAAGTAAATGAGGCTTGATAGAGAAAAGGGAAATAGCTAGGAAAGAAAGAGCATTTCTGAGAGAAATGCAGGCACTATTAATATGGAAACATGGAGAGTCTGGATGGGCAAGGAGCTTGGGATAACTGCAATGGGGTACTGCGCAAGGCAGAGGGGCAGGGAATGTCTGTCAGGCCCCAACTCCTACAAGGCCTCCTGTGCCCTAGGGAGTTTGGACTTCATCCTCTAGGCCAGATGATTTGGTGGTGGGGGAGATGGGAATGTGGGCAGGAAGGGGAGAAGAGACTACCTCCGAATGAACTAGAAACCTTCCCAGGTCCCTTTCAAACTCTCACAGCACTGCCCAGTCAAGAAGGAGGAAGAACAGTTATTGCAGAAATGGTGCAGAGTATAAAAGTTTCCTGGGAAGATTTGGGTAATTCTTTTCCATCCTCCCCTTGACCCTTGAGAACCACCATCCCCTATAATGGAAGACAAGGGAGGATTTTAGCAAGGCAGGGACCCACTCGGGTTTGTGTTCAGAACTATCTCTAGGGTTGCAGTGTAGATGATGGACTGACATATAGATTAGGGATAGAAGGGTTCAGGGATGAACTCAATAACTAAAGGAAGAATGTAGAAAATGATCACTCTTTATGGCCTCTGGGACATGGGGTGTAGGCAGAGGAGGTTCCCTTTAACAAAGATAGGAAAATAGAAGCAGCAGATTACTTTTTATTTGGAGATGCTGGTAAGACTTCCTCCCCCATGGAGATGTTTTGATATCTGTTCAGAAAACAAATGTATAGTTAGAGAATTCTGTTTTCAAAATAGAAATTTTATTTTGTAGCGCTAGCAGAGATGACTTCATTAAAAGAAAAATCCTTCTTGTGACTCTTTTATTACCACTTATAAGAAGGAGGATGTACAGGACAGGATGAATAGATTTTCCTTCCCTTATATAGACTATATTTTATGTATCTTAATTCCTTCTAAATTGAATTTTTCCCTCCAAATATTGGACTATACTCTTCTTGAGCCCTCTGCTTCCTCTTTCAAATTCATATTGTCACATTCCAGAAGTTGACTTTGTTCCATTTTGCAAGTGAAAGATTCATGCGTAAAGAGAGCTCAGGAAAATAAGGACCTTGTAAGAGTAAATGACAAGATTAAATGTGAGTAGGGGGAAACAGAAAAAGATAATAATTAGCAATCCAAAATTAAATTACACATAAATTAGAAGTTCCCAGGCCAAGAAGGGTCTTGGGAAAGGGGAAGAGAAGAAAGTCTGAGTGTGCTCGTGTTGATGTTCTTTGCTTGTATAAATTTTAAATCAAATTTGGCTTTCAATTTCTGGCAGTGCAGACTCCGCAGAATGCGCTGGAAAATGGAGAGTTCTTGCTTGCTACTTTTAGCTCTCGTCATTCTGCTGGTTCAGACTACTTCTCGCTGGGTGCAGTGTATGGCAGTGAAATGCAAATCATAAACCATGAGAGCTGGCCTCCGGGGAAAAGGGGGCCCTGGATGCAATCCAAGGTCTGTAACACAGAGAAAAGACATATTTCTTTGTCACACACAGTAGATTCTCCCTGAGGGTTTCAGCGATGGGAATAAAATGATTGGGAGGGAGTGGGTGAGTGGTGGTGGAAATCTTTACAACGTTCTTCTCTCATATGAAAAACCAAACAAAAACAAACCCTGTGTGAGTGGGAACACAGACAAGCCCGAGGCCTCCCAGCCTGTCTTCACGGCACACTCCATATACCATAGTTAGGATCCCGGGCAGCAGAGCTGTAAACGTCTCTGGGACCATGCACTATACCTATATACATGTATTTATCACTCGACTTGACCTGGGGTGGGGAAGTTGTCAAGTAAGTTTGCGATTACTTTTCAAACATTTTGGGTTCAGGAAAATTCAGAATATGTTTCCCCAAGCACTTTCTTCCGAGTATTTAAGCCCATGCGTTTTCGGAGGGAAATCTAATACACATGTTTCTGATTCATTTACACTTAATTCATCAAATTGTTGTTTTGTAAGAGTCATCTGATGTCCAAGGAGCTTTATGAGGATTTTATTTTTCTTGAATAAACTTTTTTATTTGAAACAGGATGTTCCTCATGCCAACATTGGCCCAGCAGAATGCAGAAACACACCAATCTGAATCTGACCTTGGCAGCCCGACAGGTTTAAGGTAGTGCGAGATGAGCGAGGGAAAGGGGTTTAAGAAGGACGTCGAATTGGCAGAACACAAGGAACATTCTCTCTTTCTTAACTGGCATGCTGGGAATGGAGTCTTTTCATTTGATTTCCCAAAGAAAAATAAACGCAAAGAACACCTTGCTTGTGGGAGGCCTTAAGCTATCTACTTGGGATTCTCAGTGGAGGCTGTTTTCCATTGTCTCAGTCATGAGGCTTAAGGGTTTCTGCTTGTGTTCAAGAGATTCTGAGCCTTTGGTAGGAAGATTATAACTGATTTTGAAAAACAGCTTGAAGTATGATAGCTAAATCCTAGTGTTTTTAAAAGTGCCTATTGTCTTTTATGCCTACCAGTCTGGCTTCATCTGTACATTAGCTGCTGACCTCCTAGCAGTCCAAGGGCAAGGACTTGGGTTTCTCTGGTGATCTGGCCCTTGTGGCATGGATATTAAGCTTTGCCATAGTGACCAGATTGGCTTGACTCTGTACACCCAGTCCAAGAACTTATTCTTACTTGTCCCTCCATGGAAGAAGGCTAAGTCTAGGTAACTTCTCTAAGATAAATTTCTTGGAATTAAACTCCATCCTGTTTTTGACCCCAAAACACCCTTCCCTACCCCTGCCTTTCACTGGCATTACTGTCACTGTATTAGTTTTGGAGATGGTGAACTTGCAATGTGATGACTGTCAGAAGAATTAAGAAAGAATAGAAGGTACAAAGGGTAGTAACCGCAGCCTAGAGAAATTCTTCCACTTTAACATAAAATCTTGGGATACTGACAGTTGTCAATGAATTTTGGTAAAGGAAAAAAAGACTTTATCTTCAAACACATTCATAAATATGATAAAGGTAATTTCTTGGTTGGTTAACTTTAAAAAAGAGATTTTTTTTTATACTATGCAAAATCTGATCCATGTTGCTGAATCATTTATATTTAATATGTACATTTTACACGTAAGTATAAGTTGGCTTTTAGATGTTTTTAGAAAACAGTGCTTTGAGCCCAAGATAGCACTTTGATTGAGACTTGCTATAGTCGAAAATAAAATAATTGCAGAGTAAATTCAGCGTTCTGGCTTTGAGTTCATGCTTGTAACTCCCATCCAGGTTCCCCAATCAGCGTGCAATATGCATTTCACTGTCATGACCTTGGTTGATTTTGTCTGAACCAGTGCAGTGGAGTTATACGAAATCAGCCAAGAAGGATCCCCATGGAGAAGTTATGGGGAATTTTGTTTGTATTTTTACTGCCACTACAGGACTTAAGTAGAAACTAAGAATATGAAGCACTTGTGCTTTGCTTTCTGGTGGCTAATTTGTACGCCAGACTTTAGAAATCCTAGTTTCCAAATCTTGCGCTGATATGAGGTGTGTGAGTGCTTTGGGAAAAGTAGATTCAATTACCTTTTGTCCTTTAACATCCCTGTTGGTAAAATGGACTTACAGTAACGTTATTCCTTTCTTAAGGAAGTGGGAGAGCAGATCAAGAAAATGGTTAAAGGCAGAAACCTGCCATAGAGTAGGAAAAGGCACCTTGGGAAAAATTAAGAGCAGTGTTAAAATAAGATCAAATAAAAGTGTTTTTGCTCCATTAGAAATTATTTCATCAGAAGGGTTTACATGAGGATGTAAACTCCATGAAGATGGGACTTTTGCTTATGTTGTTAACTGTAATCTTCCAAGTCCCTGAAACAGTGCCTGGCACACAGAAGGCATCCATAAATATTTGTTGAACGATAGAGTGGGTGGAAGAATATCAGGACACCTGGACATGGCAGGGGAGAGATGGCCTGCCTTTTTTTTTTTGTCCTTAGGCAAAGCAATAGATTGGCATGTGGGAACATGGCAGAGAGGTTGTTGCCCATAAACTTGTAGGAAATTCTGGGTCCTGGTGCCCTGGGTGGCCATGGTTGCATGATCTCTCTGGAGATGCTGCTAGCTGAGAGGCAAGTCACCGTTCTCTCAGGACAAAATGGAGGGGCCCTTGTGAGCACTGGGCATTTTTCTGTCTCTGAGCCTGTGGCCAAATCTCTGGAACTGTGATACTAGCAGGAGCTCTTCTAAGACAATCAAACCTTTTACCCCCAAAATGGCTGTGGTGATAGGGAAAGAAATGAGATAACAGTAGGAGAATTGAGAAATTTTGCTTCAATCCTTAAGCTCAGGAATAAGAAAAACAAGTTATCCTAAATAAAAATGGAAGTTATTTTAGGGGTATCAAAATGTTGGTTTTCAGGGGATGGATTACTCTACTAGGGCAGCCCTCACAAGGTGCCCCAGACTGGGTGGCTGAAATAATAGGAATTTATTTTCTTGCAGTTCTAAAACCAAGGTGTGGGTGGGGTTGGTTTCTCCTGAGGCCTCTCTTCCTGGCTGGCAGACGGTCACCTTCTTGCCATGTCCAGAGGAAGATCTCTGGTGTTTTTCTCCTCTTAGAAGAAGACCAGTTCTATAGGAAGAGCACTCCGTCCTTGTCTTATTTAACACTAATTAGCTCTCTAAGGGCCCTGTTTCAAATATAGTCACATTGAAGTTAGGGTTTCAGCTAACTGAAACGGGGGGACACACTTTGGTCCATGACAGGGGTTACAACAGTCCACTCTCAGATTGAAGTGAAGACACCTGCATCCAGGGGCATCTCTGTGGCCCAACCAAGGAGAGTTTTCCTAAAGCAGAGGTATTAAAAATTAAGGATTTTCTCATGTGTTAAGGTGGTGGCAGTGTAAGGCATTTCTATGATCTCTGGCTCCTATTTAAAGCACTGTTATTACTATTGAATTGTGGCAGTCAGTTATGCCACAAGATAGATATAAAGCCCGAGGCCTGCTTTATGGTTGGAAAGCCTAGGCAACAAGCATGTTAATTAGGAAGAGAGCCCATCTATTTCTTTATTCATTTATTTTAAAAGCCAAGTTATATACTAGAAACCTGGTACTTAGGCTTTCAAATTCTTATGTAAACTACCAAAAATGCAAATTAGTTACCAGTAATGTCAGCATCCTTCGGGAAATTCCTGTTCCTTTCAATGTTGAAAATCTCACGCTAGAAATTTAGAGCTGGAAGGACCCTCAGAGAAATCTATATCCTCATTTTGTTAATAAGGCGCTGCAGACCCAAGAAGAGACTTAATGAATGTTTGCAGCCAGTCGGAGGCAGAGGCAGGGGAAGCGCCTGGGTTCCAATGTGGTCTTGTAAATGCCTGGGGCCTTCTCCCCAGATGACTTTGCCAGCCACCTGAAAGTCACAGAGGGCTTCCAGCCACTTGACAAACACGTTTGTGCTTGGGCCTCATTTAATCAGTCAGTGGACAAGTGTTCAATGAATTCGTGCATTATGTGAACAACAGTAGAGATAAGCTTAATATTCTCTGTCAAGAGATGTCGGTCTGGTTTTGGCTAAAATTCAAGAACAAATACAAAACAAACTATGGTATCACGGAAGTAGCTAAAATCCTAGCGGGCTTTTAAAAGACTGCTTGGTTTTCTTGGAATCTTTCCAAGGGCTTTTGGGTCAGACCTAGACTTGAGCTCAACTGTGTTACTAACTGAACGACCTTGAGTGGTGACTGGGTTCACCGAGCCTCAGTTTCCCCACTGTAAAGGGGCAACTGCAGGGGTGGGGACAGACACATCTGAGCTGTTGGGTTGGTCATTGTGGTTATTACTGCCACATGACTGTGGTCCCAACTACTGTTAATACAGCTGCCATTGACATTCCCTTCATCTCCAGTCATAGAACAGCAGAAAGTTTAATCAGAGATGAGCTTCCCTCTGGCGCTGGAGGCAACCCCTGAAGGCTGCTTCATTTTTAAGGAATAAATAGTATTTCTAATCTTTTTTTTACAGTGCTCTCTTTTCTTCCCCCTAGAAGCTGACAGGTGGCTTTTTGTGAGACCTGTTTGTGGTGCTGCTGTGACCCTCCTACTCTGCACCATGGATATCTGATTCTCCCCTCTCCTCCCTGGTGAACTGGAAGAAAACTCATGCCTTATTTTTTCTACTTCTATTGTAATGAATTTTCCCATGTTTGAATAGACACATGAGCATACTATAACATAGGAGCTAAGAGAATCTTTGGGTACGAATCCTAGCTCTGCATTCACCTGTTGTGTGACCTTGAATAAATTACTTAACTTCCATGCACCTTGATTCCCAGATTTGTAAAAGGGAGATAATCATGTATTCATGTACTATGTCTGTGATAATTGAACAAGCTAGTCCAGTAAAAATAATTAGTGTGGAGCTTGGCACATAGTAAGCACTCAATAAATAGTAGCTATTATTATCATTAACAATATCATCAAGACTTTTAAGAGGAGATGAAATTACTTTGTGTAATTTCATGAAGGAAAAAAAAATAAAGAAACAACATTAAATAAAGAAGGAAATCCCAGAACAAATTCACCAGGCATGGCTCCATGAGTGTTCTGGCCTTCATGATAAGTCCTGGGGAACAGAAGTACTTTGGGTGTCTGGAAGAGCTAATGGGGAAACAGAGGAAAAAAATACACACTGATGGGTTAAGTGGAGGGAGATACCCACAAAGCTCCAGATATGGAAGGAGCAGTGTCAGAATCTTCCTGGGGGAAGTTAGGGAGGTAGGGGTCTTCAGTGAGGAGAAGAGTTGCTTTGAGGCTTGAAAGAATGGCTAGGAGGAGGCCAGGTGGAAAAGGAAGTCCAAAGATGCTCCAGGCAGAAGGACCGGCACTTTTTAAAGACATGTAGGCAGGTGAGAACAAGACAAATTCAAGAAACAGCAAACAGCTGGGTCCATGGTAGGGCATGTGGAGGGGACTGGTAGGAATTGAAGCTGGAGAGGGTGGGCAGGTATTGGTTTATGAAAGGCTTATGTGCTAAGCTGAAGAGTCTGGATTCTTATCATGAAAGCCAGTATTTCTTAAGCTGCATTTCCCAGGTTCCTTGATATGTTAGTATATTTTCTGTTAATAAAATTCTGTGGCCCAGTAAGTTTGAGAAGTGTTCGGTATAACGAAATTAAATAGTTCTTCTTACTGTAGGATTTTTTTTAGAGCTATTAGTATACCAAGGGGGGATATAAAATGAAACTTTCTCTAAACTAACGTGATTTTAGAATACTTCTTGTATTGAACATCTATTAACATTCAGTTCCAGAGAATAATGAATGATTTTAAGGAGGGGAGTGACACATTATCATATTTTATTTAGGGTTAGCATCTATGAAGGAAAGACTTTTTTTTTTTTTTAAGAGAGGGAGAGGTAGGGTGGGGAGAGGGGGAGAGGGAGAGAGAGAGAATCTTTTTTAAACTTTATATTTTTTTTATTTTTTAAAGATTTTATTTATTTGAGAGAGAGAGAGAGAGAGCACGAGCATGGGGAGGGGCAGAGAGAGAGGGAGAAGTAGACTCCCTGCTGAACCGGGAGCCTGATGGATGGATGAGGGGCTTGATTCCAGGACCTTGAGATCATGACCTGAGAGGAAACCAGGAGTTGGACGCTTAACTGACTGATCTGCCCAGGCACCCCTGAAGGAAAGATGTTTTTAAGGGAATATAATAATTTGTTCTATAGGTATAATATTATTTTGAAACTCAGCAGTAAAAATGTCACATAATCCAAAGGGATTGCTAATTAAAAAAATATTGAATTAGTTCTTACTTACAAAGCATGCTGATGCTTTCAAGGCCAGTGCTACTTCTTATAGGGAATTTATCAACAAATTGGGTGAATATTTAATAGAATTATTTGATTATTCGGTGTAGCACATTGTGCGCGCGCTCTCCCTCTCTCTCTGTCTATCTTTACACAGGTTGATAGGGTGACTTTGAGAAGCAGAGCTCTGTCACCTCTAGAGATGTATAAGGTAGGATGAGCACAGGGTCTGTGCCACCTACTAACTGCATGACCATAAGCAAGGTATTTAATCTTTTTAATTCCAAATTTCTTCACTTGTGTAGGGGAGTTCATTCCTGCCTCCAGGAGTTGTTGTGTCAATAGAATGGTGTTAAAGTACTTTGTGAATTATACAGAACTACCAAAATGTGTCCTTGTTAAACGCTGTAGGAACCTGGTACATAGTGGGCAGTCAGTAACATTTGCTGAACCGTTCAATAAAAGCAGGACTTGGTGCTGTCTTCTAGTGGCATGTTTGCTCAGTCTGCACAATTGGACTTCCAAAGTCGAGAGTAGTTGCTTATTGCCTCTCCCCACACCGTGTGCTCCCTGTCAGATGACCCTGAGCTGTCCTTTACAGGGTCCCTCAGCCACTCATCCACACATTTTCCTCCCCAAAGAGGGCTCCTGGAGGTTCTACGAAATGCACTGCCTTTGAGGTGGTGAGGTGAGCAGGCAGCTCTTCGTTTCCAGGACTTTTCTCCCTTGCAGCTCGTGGAGGAGTTCACCCCACTTCAGTTCACCCCAGGAAGCAGGAAGGGAGTTGGGGTGAGGGCATGTCATGGTGTGTCATTGTAGTGTTCTCACCCCTCCTTAAGACCTGGGCTCCACACACTCTTCAGGGCAGCTCTGTTGTGGTGCTCAGTTTAGGGGAAAACATATGGTTAGAAAATAAAGCGATTCGGATGTTTGTGAGCTCTCTTGAGCACTGTAATTTAGCTTGGGTTCTCTCTAGCTTTCGGTGGTGTAACTGACGACAGTCGAACTATCAACCATCAAAACCTTTTGCAGAGTTTTCTCTTTTCCATTCCCTGTTCTATCTCAAAAGCCCCCCAGTTACCACAGTGGCTGCCTTTGTTTTTCTTATCGTTTCATTTGAGTGGATCTCTGCCAGGACTGGTAGTTCATAATAATGGGCTGAGTAGCAAGAATAAGATAAAGCAAATTGTCTTGAAATGCAATAATGGTTCTCTGAAGTTACAATTCTTCTGAATTTAATTGTCAAGCTAAGAACTGAAGAAAGATGAAAAAAATCAAAATTAATTCCCCAGTTGTAGTGTGCTTTTTCCCCCTTAAGCATAGTTCTTTGGGAAGTAATGTGGCCTTTGCCCAGCAGGGGGCAGTGTTCATCTTTAAATGATGTGAACTTGGGCCGCCCAACTCACAAAGCCTGCAAACGCCCGCCCGTGGCCAAAAATCCCAGGCCCTCCAGAGCAAACATTCGAGGTTCTTCCTAAACACAAATTTCCTGAATACAAACCTATGGCTTGGTAAGTCTAGATTTGCTCTTAGTTCCAACATTAAAGCAAAGCACTTACATAAAACGGAACATTGGAGGCTTTATGGCAGTGTGCAGCCTTATCATCGTTGTGAATAATGTTTTAATCCTTTAGGGTTGTTGGGATGGTCACAGGGTAACTCAGAATCACTCCAGTATTATCATAGCAGCTATACGGTTTTCTCGTTCGGGTTTGATTTTGCTTATTGTAGTCTCCCTAAGGCTGTTCAAACAAGCAAGAGACAACCAAGAGACGACTTGGTATCGATCATTCAGTCACCTGAGGCTCCTTGGTTCTTTCAAATAAGCACATTCTAGCCTCCCAGAACAGAAGTGAATTGTTCACCTGTGCTGACTTGGATTTTGAATGAAAGGACTAGATTCAGGATATGCGGCGAGTCAACTTTTAACTAATGATGTAATATATGACAGACCCAATATCCTCTAAGTTAGACCCGGAGAACGTCTTCTGAAAGTAAAGAAATGGCAGCATGCACGTGTGTGTGTGTGTGTGTGTGTGTGTGTGTGTGTGTGTGTGTATCTGTGCCGCATTAACCCCCGTGGGTACCAACGCCCCCACTCCAGAGCAGCGGGGGGCAGGGAGAGAGAGAAGGCTAGCTGCTCTGCAGTGGCCTTGAGGAACCAGCATTCGTCAGGGGATTAAAGGAGCCACACTGCTTCAAACCCTGAAATCTGACTTAAAACACACGGTCTTTATTTTTATTAAAATGAGAAACACACATCGTAGGGAAACATTGAGGATTATTTTTCCAAGTTCTTGAAGAATTTTGCTTTTTTCTTCCTTCTAAGACATGGTTTCTAGTAATTTTCACATACAATTGGTGCTTCCTCTGACTGATAGTTTATGGCAATGCCTGACACATTTTATGGTGCTATTACAAAATTTAACTGAAATATATGAGAATGGTGTGTTTACAAAGATTGTGCAATCCTCTAAGTTAATAGAAACAAAGTTCCTTTGGAGGAGTTAAGTGGGTCTTAAGCTGTAGTACCCAAAGAGAGAGAGAGAGAGAGTGAGAATTTGGCCCCTAAATTCTTCACTTTTGCTTTTTTCAATTGCCATCATTTGTAGTTGAATTCAGTGTTCACACTAAGGCAGCTGTGTAAAGAAACTGACTACCGTAAGAATTAAGGAATTTAAAGCCCTAGATTTTGGACTTTGAGGAACACAAAATGAAGCATTTGACCTTGAATTGTATATCACAGTCCCCTGTTTCAGCATAAAGGCTGCATATGTACATGTTTAATGAATCAGACCCTTAAGGTTTGCAAAAAAAGCAACACCCTAGATTTATATATTCCATTAAACATGATCTTCACAGGCTAATTAGTTAGTAATTTCACCCTTGCTTGTAATATAAACCATTTTATGCTCAATAATAATAAAATCTATGTAAACCAGGCTCTTTATTAATAAACATTATGTGCTTCTGGCTTTCAAATAAAATAATGCTTTACGTGCTTTTCTCTCTGTCATCCCTAGACTAATCACGCAGTAAAAATCAAACAACTAAAACAGTGGTTTTTATCTCATGCTGTAGGAAAACAATACAGAGATCATGTCAAGAGTGTAAGAATGAGATGTGAACTAAGGAAAGCTGGATGAAGGACAGAAAATCCAAATATTTATGCTGGTGTTTGGAATGAGATACTTCTAGGCTCTTGAGATTATTCAAAATACATTTTTTAATAATGAGCTGACACGAGTGGAATCATGCATGAGGGAAATGACTGCAAGTCACTCCTGCTTGTCAGCCTCCCCTGGTCTGAGAACCCGGTGAAAGGCTTGACCGAGGCGCTCTGTCGCTCTAACAAGCCTGTATTGTGAGCCAGTCATGGGCATCTGAAGCAGCTCCTTCATGGATAATAACCACCGGATAACTCATATCTCAGCTACAAGTATCATAGCAGCTGAGCTAATCAATATTTTCTTAAAATCTTCTAACAGAAAGGCTCCGATCTATGGATATGCATGAATTACTCTAGAATCTTAGCTACCAATAACAGGTCACACCCTGGCTGGACCATCTAAATAATTCTCAGGACCCTTTATTCAAAAGTTATTAAGAATTTCAAATTGACAACAGTGGCACCTTAAACCAAGCGCAGGGCCTTCTGAGCATGGGGTGCCACGAAACCACACAGACTGCACCCTTGTGAAGTCACCCCTGCACCTAGGAGACACAGTGGCCCCAGGCCCACCACTCAAAGTGTATTTTTCCCGCGTATTCCTAAAAGATGATACATTTCAGTTAGCATAAGATTTCTAGTCATTTGGAGCCAATATGAGTATTTTCCATAGGATAATTCCAGATAACCTTTCTGTTGATATTATATCCAGCATAAACTATGAGTACCTAGAGAACTCTGGAAAAATAAGATATTTATTGGCAAATGAAAATGTCTTTGCTGGGAGATACATTATTTCAAATTTAAAAACATCCGAGGTGCTGGGAAATTCTGATCATACTGTGAAGTCTCTGGTTTGAAGTTTCTTTCTGTTAAATAATAATAACAAAAACAAGGGCAAACATTTATTGAGCACTTACTAAGTGCTTTATGTTACCTCACTGATCCATCCAACACCCGGACCCTTTAAGATAAGTCATATTATGTTCATAAGATAAGTCATATTATGTTCAAATTGTCGATTGCGAGCAGAGAGCAGTTAGGTACCTCAGGTCAGAAAGGTACTAAGCGACAGAGCTGAGATTTCACCCCAGGCAGTCTCCTTTCTAGAGTTCCCACCCTTCCCCAGGACTTCTCTGCCCTTGGAGAGGGTGGAGAACACAGCTGAGTTACTGGTTTGGAGGTTTATTCCATGACCATACAGGTACTATGGTCAAGCAGTCTGGCAGCCAATCACCTTCTGCCAGACAGTTCTGTATTTCTCCGTGTCCATTGTGGTCAGCATTCGTTCCATCCGGAAGCAGTATGGATACCAAGGGGCCCCTGGATGACTGCTTTGAATTGAATTAATCAGGTCAGTCAACAAACCATTGAACTCAGTCAAATCACCTGTTTTCCCGGACTGTTTATTTGACTTGGTTGATTGGTTGTCTGAACTGAGTGAGTGGGCATCTGAGTCTTTTGGGGCAGTGTAGACACAGCCTTTGATCGAAGCGATGCCACCACTGTGATGCTAAGGGACATCAGTCCAGTTTTTTGCTATAAAAATCAACGCCAGGTGTGACTCTGCGGAAAGGGCATGTGCTTCTTCCCTAATCGAATCTAAGCAAGTTAAAATGTTGTTATTCCTCTGTGAAGGCAGCTAAATGGATTAAATAATGGACTGAATCTGTAATACGGTGGTAAAGACAAAGTAAAGGACACAGGCATACTGGTATTTACACGTTTAAGGGAAAATGCTGCTGATAACACTTGAGAAGATTTTCTTCTACCCGGAAAGTCAAGGTTAGCATCCACATTTGTGAGTTCTAAAGCCAATAAGCAAGTCAAGTATCCCCCCATGGTTCTGGAAGAACAAGTTGGAGGCCAGAGGACAAACCAGTATTTGTTTAAGGTTGGCTAGGGTAGGTCAGTGATCCAAGGAGGCTCAGGGAAGCATTGCAAGGCAGCCGACTCAAAAGCTGAGGAATGTTTTTAAGAGTCAGGTGGTTAGTCTCTTTGCTATGTAAAGATCAGCAGGATGATTCCACTTACCTCCGCTTATCTCTTTATCGCTGTTAAATATTTACAGATCAATGTTTAAGTGCCTCAGGGCTTGGGGAGCTTTACTTATCAGAAAGCACTTTTTAAAGGCAGTTGCCGCTGGAGCTGTTTGACTGATAAAAATGTCCTCTGTCCCACTCACTTCCCAATAACCTCAAAGCTATTCAGCGTTGGCTCTGGTTATTCCAACAACTTTGCTGGGCAGGAAATTTTGGAACATTCTGAATGAATTCAGAGCCGTGAAAGGAAAGGCTATTGGAAGGCGGTGTACATAACCAGATGATGGATTTGTCCAGTCATATGTGCGTCTCTGAGAGAAAAATAGATGCGAGTTCTACTGGGTCTGCTTTATTCATTTGTAAATATTCACCAGATACTTACTGAGTGCCTGCTTTCCGCCTGGAGCTATGCTAGGAATTACAATGGAGGGGCGAGAGCGGCCGATGAGAATGCTGCCTTCAAAATCTCCAGTTTTCAGTGAGAGAAGAACCCACAAATAGTGTATCATACGCTTTCACTACCAAACATGAAAAGACAAACAAGAGCTCTTCCACTTGCAAATATTCTGTTTTCTTTGCCCATTTCTGTAGAAGAAGATCTTACCTGAGGGACAGATACAAATGCCTCCTGCGTGTCACTAAAGATATGTCTAGCGAAGAACCAAGGAAGCATGGAATAGGACCCAATAATAATTTAAGCTGTAAACTTTAATTTGTTATACACATGTAAAAAAAAAAAAAGCAGAGTAATATTCACTATTGGGTAAATCAAACCAACCATTTAGTCTGTAAGATGCTTTTATGTACACTGAATCTCATAAAGCTGAGCATTTATTTCATCTGTTTCACTAATGTTGGTGTGCTTGCAAGAAAGTACGGCATGAATGACGTGGCGTGTAGTTTTCCTCCATCTCTCGACCAACATTTGATCAACTGAAGAGTCGAAATTAGGATTATGTTATTCAGTCCTACAGTCAATTGCCCTTTAAAAATGAAGCCTTTCTTAGAGTTCCTATGTCTCAAATTTAGGACCCATTTCCCTGAGAATGATCAGTTTTGCACAAGTTGATGGGGCTTGTTTGTTTGACTAGTAAAATAGCTTAAAAATATTCTAGATTCCTGTAGCCTTGGTGGAGGTCTAAAATACCTTTGTATTTTAGGAAGGAAGGAATGACCAAGCAGAGCTTTTGTATTGGCCTCAACTGTCTGTCAAACATTTGGGGGTTAGCTATCCCTTTAGCACATTTGCAGAGCAACTTCCTGTAATTTTAAAAAACCGTGTGTGTTTCAAAAGAAAGTTAATCTTGAAAGAAAGAAAGAAAGAAAGAAAGAAAGAAAGAAAGAAAGAAAGAAAGAAAGAAAGAAAGAAATTTAATCTACATATCCCTAGTTCACTTATACCTAGTTTATTAGAATGTTATTTTACTGGAATTCTCTCATTGTCTAGGAGCTTGGTGAGTCCTCCAGCAAACTATCCTTTTTCTCACAGTTTCTGAGAATAAACAAAATTTGAACTTTATAATTCTATATTTTCAGGAACCAGTCATTCTGGTGCTGTGCGAAATACCAACACATTCACAGCCTTTGATGATGGTGTGTCATCCAGATTTGTTAGGCCCAGAGCAAAAATAAGAAGAATAATTTGATTTAAAGATAACTTTTAAGTTAAATATCAACTCTAGAAGATTATCTGAAAAGGGGATATTTGGGGAAGTTTGATCATCTCCAAATATCCCACCTATTATATAATCATTAGTAATTCATTGAAATATTGGTTGATCCCAGCCTTAGCGATTTAAAATTCATCTGAAATCCTTGAGTTAAAGAAAATAAAAGTTGGAAACTTTTTGCCTCTATCCAATGGTATCTTAAATTTGTTGCTGAGAGCCCTGCAGTACAGGTTGCATGTTTTATAAAGCAAAATGGTTCATCTGTCTTCTAAAAGGCAATTTCGGCCTATACCATACTGGAAATTCTGGAACCTAGAATACTAAAAATTCTTTAGCTCAGAGTCAGAAACCCAGCTTTCTAGACCTGCTCTCCTTCCCTCACCCACCCCCCTGCATTTTTGTGTGATTTGGTGATAATTTTTAAAATCCCTCTAGGACTGGGTCTTTCCTTATGTAAAACTGGGGAAAATAGGCTTCCAGTACTTATTTGAAGATATTTTTCAGGATAAAATGAAATAACAAATAAAAACTATTAAATCTTTTCAGTGTGAAGTATATCTATATTGGTACTTCTCAAACTATTTTTGGTGAAAGAGTTTTTTCCCCCTTCAATCTATTGTGAGTTGAAACTTCTATAGAATACAATAAAGTGAGTTGCTAGAAAAATGAAACTTGAAAGACATACAAAAATATAAGTGCAATTTTAAGAGTTATTAGAGCAAGTAAACATAAAGTTACTCTTTTAAATTGGTATAAGAGTTTCTGAATACTTTCTCTTAATTTCAATTCCTGTATCCTCACACAAGGCTGACAAACAGCTCACGGACCCATGGTGGTCCGTGGACCATCACTTTAAGTAGCTGTGCTTTGGCAGCCAGAGCAGGAAGAAACGGCCACTTACTGCCCTACAGATCTTCTGCTTTCAGCTCCTGACAGTGATGGTTTCTAACTTTTGTCATGTGTGGTTTTCAACTGCCATCTCTCTCTCTGCTTTCCTAGATGCAGTAGCTCCATTTATGAGACATATTTCTGAATATTTCACATTTAAATGTTCAGTGATGCTCTTTTGGGCTTCATGCCTTGGCATCTTCTTAGATTCTGCCATTTCTCTTACCGAGATCCCGTAACTTGTACTTCTCAGCCATCTCTCTTCTCTCTCTTCCTGTCACTACCTTTTCGGAGAGGTGCTCTTGCTCGGGTTGTTCGGCCTCTGTCCAGTCAGAGGCACCTCACAGGGCAGCAGAATAAGCATTCCTCAGCTGCATCCCTAATTAGATCAATCCCTTGCTCACAGACCTTCTAAGGTTCCCATCGTCGGTCAAATTAAGGACTGCCTGCCTTTCTCTTTACTGCCCATTAGCTTCTTCTCATGCTATCCTTATCTTAAAATGCCTGCCAGCTCCAGCATCCTGACATTTGCTTCCTCCCCATCTTTCAAGCTTATGTCAAAAACATCTTTGCAGAGAAGCCGTTGTTGGGGGATGCTCTCTGTCCTTCTTTGTAACAAACTGTACCCCTCACCTGACCCAGATACTGTTCTGCCCAGCACAGCTTTGTGGATTAGATGGAATAGCTCCCCTCTGCTCTTCCTCACCCCCACCCCAGCTCAGTTATGGACAATTTGAAGTGAAGAGCCATGACTTTTACTAATCCTTTAAATAAAAGTTATTAATTACTGAGTAAATACATACATTCCCTTGGCTATAAAAAACAACCAGGCAGTATGGAGGAAGGTAATTTTCCCTTGATCACTTCTAACCTCAGTCTCCTGGGTAACCATAATCATGTGTTGAGTTGTTCGGGATATGTTTTTAAGAATTTTTCCTTTTCTTCGTACTTACACATATGACTGTTGAGGTAGTATTGTTTTGTGTGCGTGTGCCAGGACCTATATAAGTGTCAGCTTTATTACTTTTGTTCTGCAACTTATCCATGTCATTCAGCAATATGTCCTGGAAACACGGTCATGTCAGTAGTCGTAAATCTGCCTCACTTTGTAACTGACCCATAACATTCCAAGAACGGATGCAGCAGAGATCGCTTAACCGTTGCATATAAGATTGTTTTAACTTTTGTGTTATTACAAATGTCTGTTTCTCCCTTATCTAGAACCTAGCACAGTGGCTTGCATGTATGAGTACTTGATAAATATTTGTGGAATTGACTAAGACAAGAGTTTCCCAAGTTCCTTTGACTCTTTAACTTGTTTAGGAGACAAGGAGTGTTAACCACTTGTGGTGGCCTAAAGAAATTTACTGGAGGACAACTCATATTTGGTATTCACAGTTAGGGTGAAATGTGCAGAACATAAAGGAGCAATTCAAGGAGGCTAAAAGATTAGAGAAGTCAAAAATAAGGGCTAGGAAGAAAGATTACAATGGGGCTGAGAGTGAACATAATACTGTTCTAACTGTGAAAATCACCCTTGTCTGTCCACACTGACAGAGCAGAAGGTGAGAATTGTGAACATGAGTTAGCAAAATAATTGTTACATCCAGGATAACTCTGGATCCCCCTCCGGAGCCTTAAGAGCAAATTTGTTTCTCCTAAAGGTGGACCAGTGCCCTTATCTAATGGCAAGGAGCCAACATAGAAGACTTCTCAGGGATCTTTCCTTCTTTCCTGGTGGAGAACTTACTTACTTGCTCGAAATTCTCTTTAAGCCCTTAGCTTACACTATTGTAATTGGTTCAGCAAAACTCAAAATTCCTAGGGGGCACTATTTGTATTTTAACAAATGGATGAAATGTGAGAATCCAAATCATTTATTTAATTGCATTGTTCCCAACTTCTTTTTCTTCATCTTTTAACTATGGTTCTCTGGAAATAAATTCTTTCTGGTGGGTTGGCTGTTGAAGTCTGCTGTTTCATTCCTTCATCTTCTTTTAGGCTACAATTCCGTCAGCATCAGTGGATGGACTTTGAAATCAGCCTAATCCTAGAAATATACATTCACGTGTCAGACCTGTGTTCTTTCTTTTTTTTTTTTTTTTAACATTTTATATATTTAAGAGAGAAAGAGACAGAGCACGAGGTGGGGAGGGGCAGAAGGAAAGGGAGAAGCAGACTCCCAACTGAGCAGGGAGCCCCATTGGGCTTGATCCCAGGACCCTGGGATCATGACCTAAGCCGAAGGCAGATGCTTGACTGAGTCACCCAGGTGACCCCAGACCTGTGTTCTTTAAAAGGTTTACTTAAGTTATCTTCTTTATATGTTCCAGTTTTTATTTTCCAGACAACTATCTGTTCTGTCATTTCATCCCCAAGTAGTTGACTGTGGAAGCGAAGATTGTTTTCTCAGTGGCCTTGACTGCCTTAACCCTCAGTGCTGTATAGTCTACCCACATTTTCAGCAACAGCCGCTTCCTCATGCCTTTCTCTTCTCAGTCCCTCCCTGAGTATCTGGAGGGACAAATCCATGCTGGGGTTTGCACTTTTAGCACATGATAGTCTAGGGCTGTTGGAAACCTGGGAAATCGGCACATATTAATCAGTCATGTCCTGCTGCTCATTTACTGTCACTCTGAGTATTGCAGCTCATAAACTTAGGTAGAGGCTGACATTTTCTTTGAAGAAAAGAAGAAAGTGACTTGTGGCTTCATATTGTTAAATGGGGGAATCAGTCTACCCCTAGTGTGATCGAATTACAATCAGATTCAATAGGATCATGGTGGCAGCTCCTCTTGTCCGTCCTACGGACTCTTCTTTTGCACTTTTCCTCTCTTCTTTTCTATTGTCTAAATAGCAGCTGTGGAATAAATTGTATAAATAAAAGTAGTAAGGTTCATTAGCAGTTTTCCAGTGTTACCACAGAAGTTTTGATTCCTAATTGTTATGCAACTTAAAAAAAATATCTTGAAGGTCTTTTCTAATAGAACTTAAATGATTTATAGTAGGCAGGGAAGAGGGTATTGGGATCTTGATAGCTAATACCAGAATTTTTCTCAGGTTGGGACTATTCCTAAAAGGAAACTAGTTCAATAAGATTCCAGGGCCAAAGGTAAGTCACTACGGGCAAGCCTTGCTGAAGGAGGAAAGAAAGTAGATAATGAAGCTGTCCTACTAAGAAATAAATAGGAATGAGCAGGTATTGAAGAGAGAGGAGAGGGATGACGGCCCAGCCCCAGGGGAATGTGGCTGAAGAATTTAAGAACAGGAATTTCTTATATTCAATTTAAAGGGATTTGCCTTCCTGTGTTCTACCCCCTATTATTTATAATCCACTAAAATCTAAGAATCTTGGCTGTTGTTTTTTTTTTAAGATTTTTGTTTATTTATTTGACAAAGACAGGCAGCGAGAGAGGGAACACAAGCAGGGGGAGTGGGAGAGGAGGAAGCAGGCTCCTAGTGGAGAAGCCTGATATGGGGCTTGATCCCAGAACGCTGGGATCATGCCCTGAGCCGAAGGCAGATGCTTAACGACTGCGCCACCCAGGCGCCCCTTGGCTGTTTTTAATTGAAGAACTAGATCAAATTCTGTTTCTGGATCAACAAGGTAAGGAAAAGGAACAATATACATTAAAACAACTCAGGAACTGAATTAACGCATGAAGATTATTGCCCATCCCTCTCACCCCATTCTAGGAATTTGCAGAGGCCCCAGGAGGGATTAGACTTCCCCAGGGCATGGAATTAGGATTCTAGCAAATTACATATTTATCTTAAAGAGCAGGAAGACCTCAAGTAACATCCAGTACAAAGCTTTCTGAAGTGGATAAGATCCAATTAAAAGAATAACATAGTGTAGTGGGTTGAATGGTGACCCCCAAAAGACATGTCTACCTGGAACCTATGAACATTACCTTATTTGGAACAAGGGTCTTTGCTGATATCATTAAGTTAGGGATCTCAAGATGAAATCATCCCAGTTTTGGTTGGATTTTAAATCCAAAGGCAAATGTCCTCATATGAGAAGAGAAGAGGAAAAGGTACAGAGAAGGAGACCATGTGAAGACAGAAGCAGAGACTGGAGGTATACCACAAGTCAGTGAACACCTGGAGCCCCTAGAAGCTAGAAAAGGCAAGGAAGGATTCTCCTTTGGAGACTTTGGAGGGATCGCAGCCCTGCCAACAGCTTGATTTTGGGTTTACGCCCTTCAGAACTATGAGAGAATAAATTTCTGCTGTTTTAAGCTTTGTTACCAGTTTGTGGTAATTTGTTATGGCTGCCCCAGAAAACTAAAGTGCATAGTAACTTACCGGCCAAATCCAATTTCATACTGTGCTGTAACATTCTTCTACATTCACCAGTCTTGTCCAGTTTTTACTGCAGGTAACTAAGAACTCAAGGACAGCTTCATTGGCATCATACAATTCAAAAGTTCTTTGGAAACATTTTGTTAGGCCACTTTAAAAAAAGATTGATTTATTTATTTGAGAGGGAGAGAGTGCAATGAGTGGGGGGAGAGGCAGAGGGAGAAAGAGGGGAAGCAGACTCCCTGCTGAGCAGGGAGCCCAATGCAGAGCTCAGTCTCATGACCCTGATATCATGACCTGAGCTGAAACCAAGAGTCGGAGGCTCAACTACCTGAGCCATCCAGGTGCTTCTTGTTCAGCCATTTTTGCAGGAGAATTAAGAGAATGTTTTGAGCAATGAATCCAGGGATGATGGTGTTGCTACAGCCTTTGCCGCCGGCCTCTTTCCCGTGGTTCGCAGAAGAGCATGTTAGAGAGTCAGTTGTAGATCTTCTGGCTGCATTTGTAATCAGGATCTTGTTCCTTGAAAATGGGCAAGGATGTGCAGGTACTGTTGACAAGTGCTGGAAGTGATAAAGTAGGTTTAATTTGTCCTGCCCTGGAAGTGAAGATTCCTGTTTGTAGAGCTCTAAGTCAAGTCTTGCCCTCCTTGCCTTCATTACCTCATAGGAATGAGCTAGTGCTAACCAGTTATGTCTACATCACCACTGAAGTTTGTTTCCTCTTAGTAGAAAGGCGCTTTTATAAAGACTTGGAAACAGAACTTGTTGGTTGTAAGATTTTTCTATGAAATGAAAATGAAAATAGGCTCTGCCATGCCTGAGGAAGCAAAAAATCTCCCCGTGTCATGTGGCCATTTGCTGCTGTGAGAGTCTCTCTCTTCTGAGCAATTCTATTTTTTAAAAGATTTTATTTATTTATTTATTTGAGAGAGAGGGACAGATAGTGACAGAGATAGTGAAAGAGAGCACAAGTGGGGAGGAGAGGGAGAAGCAGGCTCACGTTGAGCAGGGAGCCTGATGCAGAACTCAATCCCAGGACCCTGGGATCATGACCTGAGCCAAAGGCAGATGCTTAACTGACTGAGCCATCCAGACACCCCTCTTCTGAGCAATTCTAAAGAAATATTGGAGAAAGCTGAAAAAAAAAGAAACACAATGATGGAGGTTTGGGAAGCAAAGATAAAGGATAGGGATGAACGTTAAAATTGTCAAAATAAGTCCTAAACCAATATGCAAATGCAAAAACAACATTTTCTAAAAACACCCTTCTGTTGATATAGGAAGCTGAAATATCATTGATATAGACAGTCATTTCCTTGATGAAAGAGAACAGTATCTTATACAGCTTCTAAATATTTTGTGTTTCACAGCCCCTAGATAGATGCTAGCAAAAGGAAGGTACTTGGATGGATGGATGGATAGATGGATGGATGGATGGATGGATGGATGGATGGATGATTGAGATTGTGTTAAGGTTACAAGCTAAATTCATATTCTCTGTTGGACTCCTAAGAGGGTCCCCCCCTACACACACCATTTTGCTTATTACTGGATACCTGGCAAAGTTCCACATGAGGGAGATTGCCCACTAAGAAAGACATTTGTCACTCTGACACCTAACACTGAAAGAAAAGGAGCAGAACAGCTTTGAGGTAAGGCAAACTACGGGAGCCAGAACTTTGCCAAGCCCTTAATTAGGTCCAAGTAATCCTACCCATTTCCCTTTCTGCCTCTTTTGAACCAGAGCTACCAACTTGTTGCTTTTTTTTCAACAGGATTTTATACTTACATTTATCCAGGAATTATTCAGGAAACTGCTAATTTTATTTGTCCTTTCAGCCTGTTATTTCAGGTTAAATCTATAAAGGCAAATTATTAGGGCTGTAACTCTAATCCCACCAATTTTCTTAGGCCTCATGGTAAATAGTATTATAATAAAGTCCTATTTTAAGCAGCTCCTAAATAATCAGGAGCCTCCATCAATCTCACTTGTTTTTACTGCACTCTGCTGTTTCACGGTATGAAGAGGCCAGGTAACAGGGTCCATTAAGCAGCTTCATCACAGGAAATTACAAAGAACAAAAACCTTCTACCTTTTCTTCATTTATGCACGATATAATCACATTCAGAATCATTGACAATTAGGACTAGAAAAGGCCTTAGAAAATATGATCTCGTTCAACCGTCTTTATTAACAAATGAGGAAACAGAGATTCAGGATGTCAGTTGCAATGTCTAAAATTGGGAGCGCATCAGTGGTCAACATAGGCCTGGGATACAGGCCTCTGAATTCCCAAGATAATTTTATCCAGTGTAATGGCTGGAGCAATTTCTAGATCATCATTTGTCAAATAAAAGTTCCACTATCCTCATTTTACTTAATTAAGCAGGAAAACGGGAATTGATAAGGTTTTGAAAGGAGAGTGAAAATAGTGTTTTGTGCTCAATCTTGAATTAAAAGGGAACCCTAATTATCCAAAGTGTCCTGAGGCTGCTGCTTCTCTGCTCTGAAATCTGTTATGTTGCTTCTTGCTTTTTTCGTTTCTACGGGCTGTGTAGTTGAGGGTCCCATTTTACTTGTAGTATTAAGTTTCTCAAGACTTCAGGCAATTCAAGACTAATATTCCCATGGACAAAATGTGCAGTAGAGATGACACAGTTTTGGGTGTGGATGAATCTGCTGGTTTAGGGACCCATTCCTGTGTCCTTACTCTGGTAGCCACACCTGTCAGCCTTTTCTACTCTTTTCCACTATCCTGGCCCTATTGGTAATACCTCTTCTCAGCTCTGTTCCTTAGACAAGTAACTTAACCTCTCTGTGCCTCAGTGTGCTCATCTGTAAAGTGAAGGTAATGAGACTACATACCTCCTAGCTTTGCTAGGATGATTGAATGAGATCATTTCCTCTGTGTCAGATAGGTTTAGGTTTGGCTGCCTGTGGCACAACACAAAATAACAGCCACTCAAATGAGATAGAGATGTATTTCCCACTGAGGTAAAAAAAATGTTGAAGACAAGTATCCAGGGAAGCTGTGATGGCTTCAGTAAGACTCAAGCATCCAAGTTTCTGTTCCACTACCCTGTACAAGCTGAGCCTGCCCATTCCCACATCTGTGGCCTTTCCTGCCTGGGAGGGGGGAGGTTGTATGCTCCATGGCCCTCCACCTTCCTGGCCCCTCAGGCTTCCCAGCACTCCTCAGCCAAGCCTTCTCTCACCTGGAGACTTTCCTACTAGCAACTTTATTTTACTTTTTAAAAAAGAATATTTATTTATTTATTTATTTATTTATTTATTTATTTATTTATTTATGAGAGAGTGTGCATGTGGGTGGGAGAGGGAGAGAGGATCTGAAGCCAACTCCTTGCAGAGTGCAGAGCCAATGCAGGGCTCCATCTCAGGATCACGAGATCTGATCTGTGCAGAAACCAAGAGTTGGGAGTTGAACCGAATGAACCACCCAGGTGCCCCACCCCCACTATCAACTTTAAATTGTCTTTTTGGAGAACTCAACCTACTCTTAGGTATGGATGGTTGATAGGCTTATTGGATTTGCATTTTTACTGCTCAGTTCACAGGAGTATTGCTGCCACAGTGAGATCTGGGAATCAACAGTGGCTGTATTTTGGGAAGAGAAGAGCTTTCATGTCCCCTTCAATGCCAGGACAGAAAGACTGCCTACAATGACAGTCAAACCGCTTAGCAGTGTTTACTTGTGCATTTTTACAAATGATTTCTATTTTGGAGGTTTAGCATCAAATATTTGGAAAGTTTGACATTAAAATAAGAGGCACTGAATTACTAAAAGGAGATTCAGGTGACTTTTAAAATCTTTTCTGCAATTCTGCATGATTAGAGGATGTTGTTTCCATTTTTATTGAGGACATGTGACATCTGGGAAGGAGAGTAAATTCTGTTGTTTACCTTACCATTTTCTATAAAATACTTTAGCCTCTTTCTTGATCTATCAAATTTGAATTTGTTAAAATTTTCTTAAGAAATTAACCTCCCCCACTTGCCTTCATCTCTCCTCTGTCCCCTCTGCTTTCTTCCTTCGACTTCTCTTAGTTTTACCATTACTTTTGCCCTGCCATAATTGGTAACATTTACACTTTATTTTATTATCATAGTTGTATTTAATATATTACTCATGTCTGGTGTTAACAGAAGACAAATACTACTGATGGTTAATTTTGGAAATAGTGTTTTTGGAACCAGATACACAGCTCATTTTAGGATTATTTTTCCTTCAACCATTGATTTGTTTTATTGTTCCTTGACTCCTACAGCTTTACCTTTTTTGGATTTTTTCTTTGCATTGCTGGAGTGTATCCTTAATGTTCTCAGGAAGTGGACATGAGAGGTGAACCATTTGAATCATTGCATACATGAACATGTCTTCATTTTTATTCTTAAAATTGTTAGTCTGGGTTTTGTAGAATTCTAAATTCAAAAATAGTTTCCCTTCAGACTTCTTAAAATATGGTTCCATTCGCTTCTAGCATTCAATTATTTTGATGTCCAAAGTCAATATGATTCTCATTCCTTCGTTAGGATATACCATACTTTGGTTTAGTCTTGGTATTTGGCCCAACTCCACTGTGAGGTTTTGGTTTCAGCTACTGAAAGTCAAAATAAGTAGATTTCAATGTCATTTCTGGCATCCCTGAACTTTGCATGATCAATAATCATGTGTTTGGGTAAGTCTCTTTAATCAGCTAATAATGGTATCACAAGCAAGACATGTCATTCAGATTATTGCTAATATCTCAGTCCTTTCAAATATAAGTAAGCATTTGGGGTATAAATTTTTTTTTTAGGTATAACTTTTAGTAAGAAAAATGTTTTCTTGTATTTTGAAATTCTATCAAAGTTTAAATGTGCAATAATTACTACAAGACTAAGATGTCACACTAATGATTAGTAGTGATAGTACGAATAAATGTTAAAACTGTTAAAGACAATTACCAAGAACTTTCAAATATTTAGAGAAGGAGGCAAAGAAATTGAGAGTTTTTTTTTTGTTTTTTTTTGTTTTTTTTTTTTAAAGATTTTATTTATTCATTTGACAGAGACAGAGACAGCCAGCCAGAGAGGGAACACAAGCAGGGGGAGTGGGAGAGGAAGAAGCAGGCTCACAGCGGAGGAGCCTGATGTGGGGCCCGATCCCACAACGCCGGGATCACGCCCTGAGCCGAAGGCAGACGCTCAACCGCTGTGCCACCCAGGCGCCCCTGAGAGTTAATAGTACCATTAGGAGAGAGTGTGTGAGAACTTCCAGCCCCGTCTCCTCTCCCCTGGCAGATCTCTGGGCAAGCTTCTCTTTCCCTGTGCTATGTAAGCTGTAAGCTGGGTCAATTGTAGGGCTCCCTGTATGTGTTTCCCATATATTAACTATCATTGTCCTTTGTTGCCTGATACCCAGTGTCTCGAAGAGTGTTTTATATGTTTTGTCTGGTGTTTTAGACGTTTTAAGAGAAGGATAAATATTATCCCTGTATTCCATCTTGACTAGAGATGAAAGTACTGTAAACTGAAATTTTTACATGAAGAAAAATCTAAATCAAATAGAATAGTGCCCATGACAATTTAAATTCAAGGTCCAGACACAATAAAGAATTTTTAAGATTGGGGGGCCTGGGTGGCACAGTCATTAAGCATCTGCCTTTGGCTCAGGGTGTGATCCCTGAGTCCTGGGATCGAGCCCCACATCAGGCTCCTACACTGGGAGCCTGCTTCTTCCTCTCCCACTCCCCCTGCCTGTGTTCCCTCTCTCGCTGGCTGTCTCTCTGTTAAATAAATAAATAAAATCTTTAAAGAAAAGAAAAAGAATTTTTAAGATTGACAAAAAGGAGAGAAATGAGTGAAAAATGGAGAACTCTAAACACATTTGTTCTACTGTGCTACAAAACTTCATTAAAGAGTGCTTTAAGAAGCAATTCCCTATTATTTTGAGTTGATTGCAGTAGTATGGGCTGAATTGTGTCTCCCAAAAAGATATTTTGAGAAAAAAATACTGCCATTTGCAACATGCGTGGACCTAGAGGGTATTATATTAAATGAAATAAGTCAGACAGAGAAAGACAAATATCATGTGATTTCACATATATATTGAATTTAAAAGACGAAGCAAACGAACAAACAAAAATAGAAACACGTTCTTAAATACAGAGAACAAATTGGTGGTCGCCAGAGGGGAGGGGATGGGGGGATGGGTGAAATAGGTGAAAGAGATTAAGAGGTGCAAACTTCCAATTAAAAAAAAAAAGATATTTTGAAATCCTAACCCTCAGAATCCTAACCTTGTTTGGAAATCGCATCACTTGCAGATGTAATTAGTTAAGACGATGTCATACTGCAGTAGGATGGGCCCTTAATCCGGTATGACTAGTGTCCTTATAAGAAGACCATATGAAAATGGAATCACGGGAGGGAAGAAGGCCAGCCGACAACAGAGGCAGAGATTGGAGAGATGCACCTGCAAGCCGAGAACACTGTGGATTGACTGTCACCACCAGGAGCAAGGAAGAGGCAAGGAAGGAATCTCCCCAGAGACTCAGAGTGGCCCTGCCAACACCTTGATTTCCAACTTTGAGCCCCCAGAAGTGTAAGACAAGAAATCAGTGTTGTTTTAAGCCACCTGGTCTGTGGAACTTCGCTAGGGCAGCCCTGGAAACATAATACAGAGACTATAAATTGTTTTAAAAGTTACCGAAATGATTTCTGTTGTTTGCTAACCATTGTTAAGTTTTTGAAGATGAAGGATAACAGTACAATGTAGGTATCTGGTTTCTTCTAGAAAACTGCTACTCAAAATATTCTTCTAAACTATATATTTTTTTGTGTATAAAAGATTAGTGACATTATTAAAAGTGCCAGTTGAAGTGAATGCCAATTTAATATCCCAAATGCTGCAGTGACAGCAGGAGCAAGTTAGTAGCTGACAGTTCTGAATAATTGTTTCTTTTGCCCTATTAAAATTTGACTAAAATTTTTTTGAAAATTAAACAATTTTGAAAAAATTCAGATTTACTGTTGCATCTCTAAGGTTCATTCAGGGATATTGATTTTTAGCTTTGGTTGGATATAGATTTTCATTCTTGTTTTTTTTTTTTTTTTTTAACCAAAATGTGTATTCAGACTACCTCTACCTTGAAAGTAATCTGCTAATTCTGCCTGGGATTTTTTTTTTTTTTTGGATCCTCCTAGCTGGGCCACATCATCAGGGCCTCTTGCTCTCTGGCTTCTGGTTGTGCAGTGAGCAACAGTCAAGGAGGTGGCCTCCATCAGGAGGTGGGAGGCAGGTACCATTGAGATATATATTCTTTAGTTCCCTTCCTGTTGACTTGTCTGGGGCTGGCTGATGATTTACCAGTTGTCACCGCTCCTCCCAAGGTGATCTCCTCACCACGACTCATTAATTTCAATGTCTGGAAACCCAGGATCTGGAAGCCCATCTTTCCCCTAGTCCTTTCTGAAGAAGGGTGGCAACAGTTTCACTGTTACTAGTCCTAGGGGGGACTACCCTATTCTTTGTGGTTTCCCCACACCATTTTTTAAATGGTCCCTTTAAAAACCATCCTGAGACTATCCCAGTTTGATTTTCGCCATCAATTTCCTGCTAGCATTCTGACCCACACAGACCAGCTGGTAAACCTCACTTCAGGTGCTGCAAAATGGTATAGTCCTGTACAACCAGTCCTGTATAATCCTCGATGGGGTGTAGATCCCCTACAACCCAGTATTGAAGTCCCCACGAAGCACCAAAGCCTACTCAGGGAAAAACTATTTTAAAAAAATTGTATTCCTGATTTTCAAGTTACTGTTATAAATGTTTTTCTAATAAAGAAAAAAAAGCCAAATTATGCAGAGAATTTGTTTCATTTTTCAATCCCCTCCCTGCCCCCTCACACCCCCGGTAAGATATTCACCTTCTGTCATTACACATATGGGCCTGTATTCTTAACACTTAGCAGAACCTCATCCTTTAGCAAAGAGTTGCAAATGACTTTCTTGCTTCTGATATTAAAAACCCCGAGTGTGAATTCAGGTTGCCACCTCACCGTACTCTTTGTATTCCTTGTATTTTTAGTAATGTGCCCATACCTCACTCAGTCTGGCTGCATTTTGGCACTCTGTATTCAAAGCTGTCATCAGAAGGCTGCACCCTATTTAAACCTACTGTGACTGTTTTCTTTTAAAATCCCTCATTAATATCTATTTCTTAATGTGACATGTACTGTTAACATGTGGGGGTTATTTTGATATGACTTCCAAAGACATAAGCAACTCTTTTCCTGGGAAAACTTCCCAGTTTTTTAAAATCAGTGTATTTTATTTTATCTCTGTGGCACTCTCTAGAACATGGTGCTCATTTGTCTTATTATAAGAACGTTATTCCCTCTCTCACCCCCTTACAGAGTGAGGAGGTTTGATCTAAAGCAGAAGAGACTTTCTTGGGAAGTGACTATCATTGGGAATTTCCCTTCCTGATGAGTCAAGGTCATAGAATGCTAGGGCTTCAGGGGCCTTGGCAAAATTTAATTTAAAGAGTTCCATTCATAGATGAAGAAACCAAGTGAGGCCAGAGTTTTCGTTGAAGGCTCCCTAGTTATTGGAAGAATTAGAACTGAAACCAATGTCAAAATTCTTGGTCTAGTGCCTTTTATACTATACTGTACTTTCTTCTAAAGAAATACAGTCAATTCTCAGTTATTTGCAACAGTTACGTTCTATAGAGTCTTTTCTACTTAGCAACCACTAAATCACTGCTCTTAGGGGGAATACAGGGTTAGGGTCTTGTGAATTTCTGGTCACAACATTGTTGTCAACTGGTTAACACATAACTTTGTTGTATGCTGTGTTCCTCTTTAAAGACATTTTACGTGAAATATGTTGTTGGTTCATTAACTTTGAACTCATGGCCAACAGAACTATAACTCAGGCCTGAATGAAGCTTATCTAACACATACTTTCTGCATAAGGTACGTAACTGTCTTCTTTCTCTTAGGAACACTAGACAGCACTTTAGCACTACAATTGAGGTATATTTTAAACAGTGAAATCACCAACAAAAACCACAAAAATGTGAAAACTGTGGCACCACATAGGCTGTGAAAGGACACTTCTTTACAGTGTCAGAGCTAAAACAAGAGGCAGCATGTTCAGCCTTGTTCACCTCAAGTAGCAATGGACATGTTGGGCCACTCAAAATTTTCACCATTCTGCACATGCCTGTGAATGACCGCAAAAGAACACTTGTCTTTTAAAAAAAAATTCATCCTATTTCCTTTATTCTTTTCTTAAAGTGTTTATTTTAGTTCCAGTTAGTTAACATACAGTGTTATATTAGTTTTGAGTGTACAATAGAGTAATTCAACAGTTCCATACATCACTCGGTGCTTATCATGACAAGTGCAGTCCTTAATCCCCATCACCTATTTCACCCATCTTCTCACCCATATCCCCTCTTTTCTAGGTGCCTTCTCTGCTCCTCTTCATGACAACCTGTCTGCTTCCTTCCCTCACTTCTCTTACTGTTTCACTGGAAATGCTCTTGCTGGATTACCAACTCTACATCTAGCCCGATCCAGTGTTCAGTTCTCACCCTTTGTCTTATTTCACCTCTAACACCATTTTATCACTGTAGCCTTCTTAAAACATCTTAGTGACTTGGCCTTCAATATACCATGCTCTCCTGGTTTCCTCCTACTACATGAATGCTGCTTCTTAGTTCCCTTGATTGATTTTTCCCTTTTCTCCCAATCGCTCAATCTTAGAATGTCCAGGACTTAGCCTTTTGTTCTATTCTTCATATCACCCTGTAATACCATAGGTAGAAATAATATATATTTAAATTTTTTTCCTATTGGGGCTACTGTCTGGGTCCAGCCCACAAATCTCTCCCAGCTGCCTTGAGGTTTGAAAGGAGCACTGTCTCCATACAGTGCAATCAATTCTGGAGAAACATTTATACCACATGACTCCCAGATTTATAGCTTCAGACTAGACTTCTCCTCTGAGTTCCAGATTCAGACTCAAATATTTAGCTGTCTAACATGTGGAACCCAGCTGATCCACTTAGGCACAGCTTGCTACTCCTTTACCCTGTTGTAACTGTTAACGGACAGGGGCAGCAATCCTCACCTAAGAAGAGTATTGTTACCAAGAGCTCAGACCTGTCAAGTGTGAAGGTTTGGTTTGGTTCATATCACTTGGTTAGAGACCAGTACTTCCTACTCTCCTTTCACAGGTGTCAAACCTACAGCAGATATGAAGTCTTTTCCTGACTACTTCACTTCCTCCCCCTTTATCTTTCACAGGCATTCTCACCCCCACCCAGTAAATCTTTTGCACATCTAATCCTATCTTGGCATCTACTTCTTTGAGGAACCAAATGACACAGAAGGAAAATTGATCAACCTAATAAAGGCATCTACACAGACTCTACAACATCACGCTGAGTGCTTTCCCTTTAAAATAGAGAACAGGGCAAATATGTACACTCACAGAACTCCAATTCAACATTGTATTGGAGGTCCTAACCAGAGTAATAAGACAAGAAAAAGAAATAAAAAAACATACATACCTGACTAGACAAAACTGCTTTTACTTATAGATGACATGATTATCTATATTGAAAATCCTAAGGGATCTATAAAAAACTTAATAGAACTAATTAGTGAGTTTATCAGGGTAGCAGGACACAAGATCAATGTATAAAAATGAGGTATGATTTCATATTCTGGAACTAAACAATTAGAAATTGAAATTAAAAGCATAATATAATTTATAATAGCATTCAAAACTATGAAATTCATAAATGTGTATTAAAAGCCACTGGAAACTTAAGATGCCCGAATTCTTGATTCTCACTCACTTCCCCCAGTACTATCTCAGCACACAGTACCTACATTCTGTCAGCTGTCCAGACAAAAGCCCTAGGATATATTCTTTACTTTTCCCCTCCATATCTCCTATTCAATCCATCAACTTGTGGTGTTACTTTTAAAATACATCTTGAATCCTACTACTTTCATCATCTTTCCTAGAGCATTCCAACATTGTCTCCTTTTCACGATATCCTAACTGGCCTCTGTGCTTTCGTTTGCTGCTTCAGTGGCCATGACCTCACAGACAAACATTTATCTGAGCAACTGTCCTAACAGAAGAGTCCCGACTCCTGAGTGGAGGCATCCAAGAAACCTCAGTTCTCTGACCTCCTGGTGGGTGAGGGGTTGTGTGTGTGTGTGTAGGGGGGAGGCAATAATTTTCATCAGTAGAATTGTTTTAATCTTCATTTTACGGTGTTTTTTTCTTAAGGTGTTTTTTTCTTAGTCTTAAGATGTAAGATTCCTTACATCTCTGCATTTCTGTGGATGAGGTAGTGATTTGGGATGGTTTGTAGATTCCTAGTTCAAGAGTTCCCTCTGCTGTCAGTGTAGCAAAGTATGGATGAAGTTTTTTTGTTGGTTGGTTGGTTGGTTGGTTGGTTGATTGGTTTTTTTTTACTGGTTGCCTTTGTGAGTGAGTGTGTGTGTGTGTGTGTGTGTGTGTGTGTGTGTGTTGAGGGCATTGATGGGAGGAAGAGTTGTATATTCTCTGGTGTTTGGGATCCCACCTTTCCCACTCTTGCTTTTCCCCCCATCACTGTGCAGTTTTGTAAGGCACTTACCTCTCCCTTCCCACTTACTGCTCCCCCTTCTCCCTTTCCTGGAAAAGTTGCTTTTCCAAGATGCCGCCTCTTGTCCTACATACACTAAATCTCTTCCCTGGTTCTGCTCTGATTGACCAGGACTTCTTCCCAGCATGTTCACATGTAGGATGGACTTCCTTTTTCTGTGATTTTAGATCAGTCTATAGTCTTTGCCCTCTTCTCTCCTGGAGGTTTGGGGCAAGAGGAGCATGAAAGTAGCTTGCTGGGATTTGATGTATACTTTTTTACTTACAATAATTTGAAGTTTGGATATTCTGAGTTTTATTCACATTGAGGGCATGTTTTTATGTAGTTTTCTTTTCACTACTTTTCTTTCTTTTTTGAAGAATGTGTTGAGAGATATGAACTGACGTTGCAACTCTTACCTTGGTTATAGAACTCCTTAGTTCCTCACCTTTTATCATTTGAGTAACACTATATATAAAAGGTTCTTTGCAATCAGAGCTATATTCTGCTAGAGGCATGATTCAGTTGACCTCTGAGAGGCCATTAGAAAAAGAGTCATATGAAATAAGGACTGATTTGGGAACATTTCAGAATCCATGTCGGGGGTGATTTGCTAATAATATTCATTTACCAAAAACTGAGATAAACGTTTGGGAAATATTTATTGAGTATGCTGAGAATTTCCATGACCATTGCTTTGTAAATGAAGGTTACTTTGTTTCTATAGCCTTGTGATTGAAGTTGATGGTACCTTACCTGGTATCTATAACTAGAAATAGCACTGTATAGTCCCCTAGCCTCCTTACATCAAACTGCCATCAAATAAAACATTCTACCTGTCTCCTTAACCAACCTAATAAAGCTACAACAAGCAATGGCTCGGTTCATAGTGAAAACCTTCAGCTAGTGACTATGATTTCTTTAAGCCCGTAGTTGCCATCTTGTTTATAAGGAAAATGCAGCCATTTTCTTTACTGTGTATATAAGCTCTCTAGAGCTGTTTGTTTGGTTTTTAACAAAGACAATACAAAAATAAATTAGGCCTCGATTTGGTTTAGGTAAGCAATCTTTAGAGCCACAGCTGTATTACTAACTGATCCATAATTGCTCTGCATTTATGAGGTACATAGTTTATTCTCTTGCTTGCCACACAATAGGCCCTGCAAGTTAAAGAGCTCCAAGTTTCAAGGACTGGAGTTTTTGGGTGCCTGCCAGGACTGATCTGTTTAGCAAACAAGCTGGAGGGTGCTTATTAGTAGGTTGTGGCTTGCAGACCATGAAGCCCCTGGGGCCAGATGCACTGATCAAATGGTGGATCTATATACCGGCGAGGCCATTGGATGAAAAGGAGAACAGCACCACATTACTAAATATGCTTCTCATAGGCCTCAATTAAGCCACTGTAAATGACTTCTTTTGTAACTCTTTCTGTTGGTCCAGAAGACAGGCTATTAAAGATTAACATAGGAACTATTTTTCAAATTAGAATGTAGACAATTCTGATGAGTTACAGCTATATTATTCATATTACAAGAATAAGCCCTGGTGAGATTGGGAAAGGGAAGAGTCATATTTCTAGTGGAACAAAACACATCTTATTTTCTCTAGTTGCATTTCTTTTTTAAAAAAAATTGCTAGTCTTCTCTGCCCCCTGCTTAGATTTTTGTTTCTATTGAGTGACTCAAGGTGGCTTGAGGCTTTAAAATTAATGCCTGGTAGAGTATTATTGAGGCCTTAGAAGAATGAAGCTAGTCTGATCTATGTTACACCAAAAAAAAAAAAAAATCTGGATAATGTCATTTTTTGCTGTTCTTGGTCTTACACATTTTCTTCTGCTGCCTCCACCAGTTTGCTCTAAATTTTGAGTGAACAGCATAGAATGTACATTGTTAAGTGTTGTTATATTCCATTAGAAGCTATTTCAAGAATATAGATGCATGAGTGTAGAAATTTTTGAGTCAGCCTGGGTCATTTCTGTGAATCCTATTAGTAAAAGTTTTTGTGTTGCTTTGCTGTTATTGGTTAATAATTTGTTCTTTTAAAGTTAGAGGACAATTGCACATTAAATACCAAACTCATAAAGTTATGTACATGTGTGGTATAGAGGAAGGGAGACTTGAGAATGCACAAAGCTGTAATACTTGCTAAAATGAATCATGAGTGACCCTCAATATGATTTGCATTCAAGGCAGAATCATCCATATTATGATGCTGTGACAAAAGAACAGTACAAAAACAGTTTTAAAAATGCTAATGGGGGCGCCTGGGTGGCACAGCGGTTAAGCGTCCGCTCAGGGCGTGATCCCGGCATTCTGGGATCGAGCCCCACATCAGGCTCCTATGCTGTGAGCCTGCTTCTTCCTCTCCCACTCCCCCTGCTTGTGTTCCCTCTCACTGGCTGTCTCTATCTCTGTCAAATAAATAAATAAAAACCTTTAAATAAATAAATAAATAAAAATGCTAATGATATTTTACTCCCAAAGTTGAGAAATTCTGGTAAAGGGACCAAACTAAAAATAATTTTTATTTCCAGTTTTATGATATTATTGGACTTACACTTCACCGTTTGTAACATTGGCACGACTAAAGTAATTTTGGGGTTTTTTTTGGAAGAAAATGTTTACATAGAAAAATATAATCCTCAAAAGTGTGGCTATTATGTCAACTGTAATTATTTAGTGTTGATAAAAATTGGCCATATTTATTCTCACCAAAACATTTAACCAAAACCAATGCACCATAACAAATACCACACTTTTCTTCTTTTACTTAGACCTCAAAACCATTTTACTCATAGCAATGAAACTGTTCTTCATTTTTTATTTATTGACTTTAGAGCTGTATTTGTATATGTGGGTCATTCTACTATTTTAATGAGCTTATCTGATGGAAAGTAGGTATTTTGGAAGATGCTTAAGCTTGCTCAGTCTAGGGCATGCAAATTTCATTGGGTCCAAAAGTTCAGAACCTGGAGTAAATTAACATAGAGGAAGTGGGCTGTGAACTTGAAGCCTAACTACCAAAAATGCGTAGGAAGCAGAAATTCCTCCCTCAGTCTCTGTCACTTGTTTCAATCTAACATGTATTTTTTGAATCTCTGTAATGTTCCAACCTCAGTGCTTGATTCCGGTGAGACCGAGACCTGGTCCCTACTTTTGCAGAGTGTTGTAGGGAACACAGACAAGTTAATGTGTAACTGTAGTAGAAGGGGGTGCCTGCAACCATGAAGATCTTTGGAGGTTGCCCAGAGGAAGTGGTGACCACCTCGGAGGCCTGCGGCAGGAGAGGCAGAGAAGTATCTCTGGGAGAGGCTCTCTGAGGTGGTCTCCACAGGGCCATTTGGAGTTGGCCAGTCACAGAAAGGCAGAGGGCATTCCAGGGAGAGGGCCCAATATGTGCAAAGTCAGAGTGGGTGAAAGAGGAAACAGGTCTGATAGCACTGGAGAGTGAGGTGAACGGAAGGGAGCATGAGGACCCAAAGATGCGGAGGTTGGTCAGGAGTTTGGTTGGGAGGACTCTCAGGTGCCATGTTAGGACTTTGCTTTTTGAGGTGATGGATCACTTGAAGAGTTGACATAATTGGATTTGTGTGGTTGCATTTTAATAATATTTTTTCTGTTGTATAAATGAAACACATTAAATGCATATAATGGAAACCCAAAAATATGAATACTACAACTCAGAGATGACTGTTGTTAACATTTTTGTATTGATTTTTCTGATCACTCTTCTACATATGTGTGTAACATAGTATGTATCTATCTGTGTGTGTGTTCATATACGTATAAACACACACATACATATTTTAAATGGCATCATAGTATACTTGTTGCTTAATAACCTGTTTTTTCACTTAACAATGAATATATTTTGAACATTTTCCCTATCACTTTTCTACAAAATGATTTTTACCAGGTGCATAGCATTCCATCATGTAGAAGTATTCCAACTGAGAAATAATTATTGAATGTATGTATTATTTCTATGTGTTTTGCTATCATAAACAACAGCCCATGAAACATCATTGCATATCTGTATCTTTGTGCCCATATCTGATTAAGTTCTTAAGATATATTCCTAAAAGTTTAATCGCTGGTTGAAGGATTAGGAACAATTAAAATGACTTTGATACCTATTGCCAGAGTGCCCTCCAGAAAACATGAAAATTGTTCTGGAGGTGGGGTGGCTGGGTGGCACAGTTGGTTAAGTGTCTGACTCTTGGTTTTGGATCGGGTGGTGATCTCATGGTCATGAGATCGAACTCCATGTCCGGCTCTGCACTCAGTGTGGAGTCTTGCTTGAGATTCTCTGTCCTTCTCCCTCTGTCCCCACCTTGTGCTCTCTCTCATAAATAAATAAATCTTGAAAAAAAAAAGAAAAAAAGAAAGAAAATGTCCTGGAGAGGGGAGGGGTTATAGGCCAAGGGACATATTAGGAGACTATTGTTGGTGATCACGTAAGAATGATCAGTGACTTTACTGAGTGTGATAGATCAAAAAAGGAAAGCATCTGCAAAAGATCTTGTAATTATCTTGACTTTTCTATCAACCCAAACTGATTGAGACGACCTTGAAGTCAGAAGCTATGTCTTTGTTCTTTTTTTTCCTGTAGTCCAAACACACTACCCGGCACATAATATGTGCTAAATAAATATTTGATATACGGATGATTTAAAATAACAAAGAAGGAAGAAATCCGGGATTGCCTCCAGCTTCCTATCTTGGATGGCAGGAAACTTGGATATACCCAAATGAAGAATAACTTGATTCCTTTAAAGTCCTGTATTATGTACTCTAAGTTTTTAGGAATGAATATTCTGCCTTACTCATTATTCCTTATATTACCAACTTTTTAACTTCTTCTGATCCAAATGCTGAGACTCAAACCATTAGAAAAACTTTTATTAAAAATTCTTTTATTTTATTCTCTATTAACTAAGGTAAATTAAATGGCCCTACTTTATTCAAGTGAACATTTACTGAGTAGTTTCTTTATGCAAAGCTCTTTACACGGTGCTTATAGAGAGAGCAGGAAGGGGGCTACAGAAAAACTTGAGGATGTGTACTTGCAAAGGCCTGGGGCAGGCATTTTATCCTCATGGCCCTAAATGAGGAATTCAGTATCAATCAAAGAAAGAATGGCGCTGATGTTGCTTCCAAGCCTGGCATGTGCTTTTGGTAATACAGAATTTTAGAGCTAGGAAAGGTCTTTTTGTCTAACCTTTCTCCTTTGTAGATGAAAAACTGAGCTTGAATGCCTAAAATGAAGTTTTCAGAGTGCTACTGGTGAATAGAACTCAGGTTTTGTGGTTCTCACCTCACATCCTTTCCCTTCCACCATGCTGCCTCTCCCATCCTGTGCAGTCCTGAGCCAGGAGCCAGCAGTTTAAAAGCAACACCTCTTTCTTAAGGTGAACACAGAGGTTTGACTTGAGAACACTTGCATGGGTCTTGGTTAAATACGAAGGGAGTTCTAATTACTTATGACATTTCTTGTTTCGAGCAGGGAATGTTGCCATAGTTAAATCTCTCACTCAGCAAATAATTCCCAGTCACTGCCACATGCCAGCCACTGTTAGGGAGATAACAAACATCAAGACAAGATCCTTGTTTCACAGCACATACAGTAGCAGCAGCTTCATCTAGACTGGGAAGCAAGTGATTATGATGCAGGGCAGTCAGCGTTAAGATACTAGAAATACAGGGTGTCGTGAAAGCTGCAGGAGGACACCTGAGCCACACGTTAGCATCAGGGAAGTCTGCAATGAAATTGGCCTCTTTGGGAGAAAGATAACCGTAGAGTAGAAGGAGATGGAAAATTGAGTGCTCTAGGCTGAGGGAACATGGAGAGAGGGAACAAAGAAGCATTGATGGTTTTTTTTTTTTCTGTCTGTTTTTATTGAAGTATAGTTGACATAAAATGTTATATTAGTTTCAGGTATACAGTATAGTGATATGATAGTTATATGTATTATGAAATGCTCACTGGGATAAGTGTAGTCACCATACAATGTTATTACAATATTTTTTTAAAGATTTTATTTATTTATTTGACAGAGAGAGAGAGACAGCCAGTGAGAGAGGGAACACAAACAGGGGAGTGGGAGAGGAAGAAGCAGGCTCCCAGCAGAGGAGCCTGACGTGGGGCTCGATCCCAGAACGCCAGGATCACGCCCTGAGCCAAAGGCAGACGCTTAACAACTGAGCCACCCAGGCGCCCCAATAATGTTATTACAATATTATTGACTATATTCCCTATGCTGTTTTTTTTATCCCTGTGACTTACTTATTTTTTAACTATTAGTTTGTACCTCTTAATCCCTTTTATCTATTTCAGACACATCCGTGTGTGTGTGTGTGTGTGTGTGTGTGTGTGTGTGTGTATTTTTTAATCTTCTTTATCCATTCATCCATCAGTGGGCACTTAGGTTGCTTCCATAGTTTGGCTATCGTACATAATGCGGCAATAGTGGAACTGAAAGGCTTCTAGCATGTCTAGGCAGGAGGAATCATGGTGACTCCCAGATTTCCAGCTTGGGCACTTCATGGATGGTGGTATGGTGGTATGGCTTGCACCAGGGTGGCCCCTCATTATTCAGAACAGAAGAAACCAGCCACAGCTAATTGCTCCCAGCATGATCTTAGCAATACAGAGAGGTGGGGGGAATCTTTCGTGCCCGTGTCACTGTGCAGGCTACCATGCATTTGCAATGAATGTGGTTGGGATAATCAGTATTTAAAGGATGCTTGCTGTGCCCCATACTATCTCATTTAGTCCTCACAGGAGGTGCATATGATTAGGTTAGAGAGGTTACATCTTTTGTTCAAGGTCATAAAGCTAGTGAGTGACAGAGTCAGAATGCAAACCTAGATTTAAAATCTGTGGGCAAATTTGCATGAGAGTGTCTTTAGGTAGACCCTTGCCCCAACCTGCTTATATATTAGAGAGAAGTTAAAGAAACCCATCTGTCTGTTGAGTATTTGCTAGCTTGTGGGCTAATTCTTTTTATTATCAAATTAGAAAAATCACCTTCAGGGATCAAATGAAGAAAAATTCTCTCCCTTCTGTTCTCCAACTTCCCACTTCTAAGCCTGAGATCCTTATGTTTTGCCCAAAAAGTAATTTGTTTTTTGGTCTAGACTGGGACCAATGAGTAATATACCTCTCAGCGCAGCAGCCTGTCCTGGGGAGCAGGTCAGAGACTTGGAAACTGTGAAGCCATTTCAGAAGTTTGGTTCTTTTGGTTTCTCATACAAGTGTTTCTCCTGATAATGGTATCAAACCACTGAGCAGTGTAGGGCTCTCACAGCCTGACTTTGGGTTTTAGATTGAGGCACCACCAATCCCATTCTGGGTGTTCTGGGACTGGCTTACCTGTGTGCTGGAATTTTGATCCCTCAGGCCTGGGTAGGATCAGCACTGGCTACATCCACACCCATCACTTCTATCTGAGAGCAGTTTTGTCCACTACTCCCTATAAACCACGCAGATCGTATCTTTATTACTGTGACTTGATATGAATAAGATTGGGAGGTGCTGGTTTTCAAGTCTGGATCGGGGTCAGGATCCCCTAGAGAATAGTAAAAAAAACAAAACAAAACAAAAAAACCCCACCAAATTCCCAGGCTGCCCCATAGATTCACAGAATCAAATTCTTTGGCTCTTGTAACCAGGTAATATGCTTACTTATAAGAAACTTCTTAGGTGACTCTGATCTTTTTGGTCTACAGATCAAGGTTTGAAAACCTCTGGATTGTAAGAATGGGCTTTGGGATGAGACATGCCTATTCCAAACCATGGGTCCATCACTATTACTGAGTAAGTTACATAGACTCTTTGAGCCTCTGTAAAATGTAGACAAAAACACATCATGGAGAGGGAGGAAGTACATGGCACAATGCCTGGCCCTAAGCAGCACTAAATAAGTCATAGTTATTATTATCATTGCTGTTTACACTGACTGGTACTTAATGACCAGCGTTAATGTAGTCTTCCGTAGCCCATCCACTCCTGTGTCTCTTTATCACTTGAGGTTCAGTCTACTGAACAACTATCCCTGGACCATATATATTTAGCAGTCTAGGCCCCTCTGGAGATGGATCTGCACTTACCACTCTACTGTCCATCTCCAGGGGCACAGCTTTTCAAGCTTAGAGCACAGCTGGAGACCGCAAAGAGAATCATGCTAACTGGTTCCGAACGAGCTGACTACAGCTTTAGTCATTGCCTGAGCCAACCCAGCTGTGACTAATTTTGATAAAGGGAGAAATAGCACTCAATATATTCCACAGGTTAAAAAAAAATAATAACTTTTATTTCCTTTGCTAACATAGACAAACATTTGTTACGTTGTAGGTCTACCTTCTTGTGTTTAAACATTTTGCTTTCCATTAAATTCCGCCTTTGACCAAGACTTCGTAGAATATTAATAACACCTTGAGCTTCTGCTAGACGAATGAAACCTTTCTTGGTCAAAATGAAGAACAGTAACATCTTCTACAAGGTTCAACTACAGCAAATGATTAAAAGGCAGCACCACTTTCAAAGATAAAAGTTTATAATTAGCATGGAAGTTCTGTAATTTAAAATGGAAAGTTTGTGAAGCTATAGGAAAGCAGGATAAACCTCAGCTACAAAATAACAGGTTTCGTATGTTGAAAATATCAGCCATTTAACCCAACGTGAACCAATTATAACACATTTCCTCAAATGTATGGGTCTAAAACTCAGAGGTAAACCCACTGATTTATAGGAAATAAGTCATATTCTTAATAGTACTTAGCAAACTTTTGCTATCTATTGCTCTCCAAATTTATGATTCCAAATTTGTATTCCATTTGAGTTCTTGGGTTCAGTGTTGCTTTTTATTTTAATAGGGTAGGAGCTCTTACATGGTATAATGCATTGAAGTTTGTCATCTATGTAATAACATGTATTACTTATCTAATTATTATTCTCCAGACAAATAACTTTTCATAGTCATCTGGGATCTATTTGGAATAGCGTGACTCCTGTTTTAACTTAGAGTTAGTTTTATTCCACTGTTATTTCACTTCTGTATATCAAAAGTGTACCTTGCAGCTTGGCAGGTAAAAATTAGTATTGTCAAAGAAGTGTCAATCATTTCAGAATATTTTCTTCTAATCAACTGACATGATTGAGTAATACATGGTAGATAATTTATCAAATGTCTGTTTGTATTCTTTCATTTGGAGTTTGTTAACTGAACCTATGGAATGATGAAACTCAATCTCAGGCTGAAGTAATAGAATTTTTCTACCTAAAATATAAAGAAGCGTTTTTTTTTTCTTTTTTCTTTTTTTTAGGAGGTGGGAGGTAAGGGAGCTTAGGTGATGAAATGCTTCACTGTGCAGTGCCAGTTCCTTTTGCCCCTCACTCCCAAGAATTACTTTAAAATTGGGATCACTGAGTTCCCAAACTCAACAGCACTCCAGGAAATAATTTGAACCATGCAGTGATATGAGTATCATTTTATTCATAGTGCATGACAAAGAAAAATAAATTTGACTACAAGAGGTTTCCTTTTAGAAAACCAATTGGTTTTTACCAAAGTGATCATATCTCTGTTCACACTCATGATGAATGGCGGAGAAAGCCCACTGACTGCCTTCTGGGGTTCTCAGTGAGTTTGGGATACTTCCCCAGCTACTCTGGCATGCCCCACATTAGTTTTCAGTTATTAAATGAAATTTTCCCAATGGCCTACTAAGTAAAATGTAGAATTTATGTTTCAGAACTATTCATGTTGCAAACTAAGACTTCAGGCAGATCTTTCTCACATATGAAGTGAATAGGAGCCCAGGGCTTTCCATGAACACGCCATGTCAAGGAGAGACTTTGATTGCTTGGTTTATCTTTCATGCATTAGCTCTTCTTTGAACTTCTACTACACTGTATTTTAATATAAGTTGTTTTATTTTCACTTTTGTGTTTGTGAACTTGCATTCTGCACCTGGCTAATAAAAGCTCTTGGGTACAGAAATTGGGTCTGTATTCCTGCAACATTGGATTAGGAATATAGTATTTTAAAAACACTTACACTGAATTATATAAATTGATTGCAACTTAACTGGATTACTTAGAGATTTGCTTTAATTTTCCCCCTTATATATGCATGCATAAGCGCATTGGAGTTATAGGAAGACTCGAACCCTGATCAGCCGCACAGTAAGAATGGAGCTACCCGTAAATTCTGGGAGACTTCAGGCTCAGAAAAATCTGTACAGTCAAATGAATATAATGTAGAATGGATAGGTGGCCTGAAGTAAAGATAGAAAGCTGATGTACATGTGTGTTGGGAAGGAGGGTGTCCTAGGGGGTCTTGAGGTAGCACAGTATCTGGACAAAGGTATTATTATCCAGTCTAAGGCTCTATTTCAAAATCCTGTCACCTGAGTCATATTCTTGCCAAAAGCACAACAGTGGTGATCACTATTGGCTGAATATTTCCTATGCTTATAGGCCTTCAGGTTGGAGTTTCTCTTTGTATTAGTGTTTCCTTTATAGATTACTGAAGCTGATTATATCACATTCTGGAATAAAAGGTTTTCCATTTTTAGGTTATTATTTGACTGCACATTATTTCAACTGCACATTATTTTAGTCAAATCAAGATCAGTCTAGAGAAAGGGAAAGCAGTATCAACATGGAGGCAGCACCAACTCCACAGAGGAAATACAAGTCAGCATGTGGTAAATTTTAATGAAGTGATCATCATAACAGATTATAGACTCAATGGAAAAAAGAAAACCACAGAAACCGTTGTCTGTTTGTGGAGAAGCTTAAGTACAGCCATCTTTTAGAGTTTAAATCTATTCCTAGATATGCCACCTGTCTTATTGCCACATTTTTAGAAAGTATATACATTTTCTCAAAAGTTGTTCTTTACTGAATTAATAATTTTTAGAAAGAAATTATATGTATCCTCATGCTTAAAACTGAAGTATTCCTTAAAGATTATAAGTGACTTTGATAGTCTCCAACATCTGCTCTTCCCCAGCCCCTCCTTCCTCCGTCAACTAAATTGACACCTAACCTGAGACTCAATAAAAATGTTCTTATTCAACATTGTGGATAATTAATCCAGAGAATTTGGAAATTGCTGGTATTAACAGGAGAGGAGGGTAGGGCTGTGGCCTGCCGGGTGTGCCTGAGTGTGTGGCAAAATCTGCCTTATCCCCATCCATACACTCAGTCTTTCTTTGAAGTTGCACAGAATTCAGTAAAAAATGCTATTGACGTGGTGGTGCTTGTTTGTGTAGACCTTCTTTAAGGTTACATACTGGAGGTGGTTAGCAAGGTAACTGCTGCTTTATCAAAAAAAATGTGGGACTTCACGGGCCACCGCTCTGGAAAGCAGGGCAATTTACAGCGCCATCTGTCTTCAGTAAAAATTGCTGCGTCCCACTCCCACCTCATTCTCACCTTTCTGGGTGAAGATCATGCCCTCAGCGGACCAAAGGTTTGTCTAATGAGTTGTGAAAGTTGCTTCTTTTGCAAACTGGCCTCTGATCATGGTAGAATAATTGAGTAATCACTGCTCTCGCGTGAATCGAGCCTAACGTGGCAATGTTTGGGTCCATATAGGAACAATTTGGCACAGGAGGTAATTACTGAAAGTATAAATGTAGTCTCATTCTTTGGCGGGTGATAACAACATCAGGGGCAGTTACCCATCATCGCTTTACCTGATAGTGTTTATGAAGCATCCGTAGGCCACTGCTTCTATCCTATGAGTTATACTAACAATTAAAGTAAGCAGACATAGACCTTGCCCTCAGGGCACCTACAAGAGAACAGATAGCAGATCATTAGATGCAGACACTGAACACTTCTCAGTCCTCTTGCTTCTCAAACATCATGACTTTGCTGGCTGCCATATATGCCTGGGCAAGCTGCTGTAGACAATGTGAGCTCTAAGACAATAGACAGAGGAATATGATTTCCACAGGGAATTGAAAGTCTTAATGTCTTAGTCAGGTATTACTGTAAGGGTCTATGCATACAGAAATGCATGCAGGATCAAAGGGAAATATTGTCAAGAATGTGAATGGGCCGCTCCATCCTTCCACCAGCCAATTGCAGACTCAGAAGAAAGCTCAAGAGTATCAGATTTGGGGGCGCCTGGGTGGCACAGCGGTTGGGCGTCTGCCTTTGGCCCAGGGCGTGATCCCGGCGTTCTGGGATCGAGCCCCACATCAGGCTCCTCCTCTATGAGCCTGCTTCTTCCTCTCCCACTCCCCCTGCTTGTGTTCCCTCTCTCGCTGTCTCTCTCTCTCGTCAAATAAATAAAATCTTTAAAAAAAAAAAAAAGAGTATCAGATTTGGGTAGGATGTTTCTGGCCACTTAGCCAACTTCCCACTTATATGGAAGTCTCAGTCACATGAGATTGTCACTGGTGGTGCTAAAAACGAGCCTGTTAAAGCTGTAGGAAGTTTAAATTTTAATATACCCATGAGTGATACACTGAATTTGAACTTTGATTTAATTGGAAATATGAATATTTGAGTAGCAAGAAAGGACTCTACCATTTATTGTCTTTCTAGCTTGTATAAGCAGTAAGCCAAGGCCTTTCATTTGCATTATGACTCATCACAGTCATTTGTTCTTCTCTGCTCTTTATTTTAGCAACTTCATCCAAATACAAGCTCTATTTTAATACATTATTCCCAATTTATATAATATCATTGTGCTTTTTATGGAATGGCATTCTATTGCTGTTTTAATTTGGAAGAAACTGAAAGATAATTCTTCTTGGAAAGGATTGTGATGAATCAGATCTAAGCTCATGTAGTTTTGGATGCAAAATTTCAGACCTAAATGGAGTTGTATAGTGGGAAGAGAGATGAAAGGGTCTTCAGTCTTTGAAAAAAAATGTGTCCCTTCCTTATAGTTGCAGAATGGGATACCCAAATGTTGTCATTAATTGAATAATCTGTCTTGAATATGAATTCCTAAGAACAGATTATCTTCTCTATGTTCTGAAAAGAACCTACAATATACTTCCTACAGAAGAATTCTCACTGTAGCATTTGATGATAAGTAATTCATTTTAGGTAGGTGTTCTCTTACTGAAAGGTCTGCACAGGACAGTGAGAAATCTGTTAAATGCCAGTTTTGTTTTAACCTAAGAATTTACTCACATCTTTTGCCAATATCCTTAATATGTATATGCCTTGATTATCATCACTCAATTAAACAATGCCTTCCTGAATGTTTTTGCCCAATCCATTTGTAAATAGATTTGGTTTGGTGACCTGCAACCCTGTCCATACAAACACTGTGTCTGGTAAATAATACAGTATGATTGTATATGGACTCTGGACTCTGTTACAAAGTCAAATCTCAGAGTGGAACCAGAGTTGTGGGTTCATGTAATCTGATCTTTCATATGCAGAGTGTCTTTTTATAGCCACAATGTATAGCATACCTATATTAGCCAAGGTTCTCCACAGAAATAGGACCAATAGTATGTGTGTGTGGATGGAGAAAAATATTTAAAGAATTGGCTCACATAATTATGGAGGCTGGCTAATCCAAAACCTGCAGGGTGGGCTGGGGGCTAGGAGAGCAGGGAAGAGCTGATGTTGCAGTTCAAATTCGAAGGTTGTCTGCTGGTAGAATTCTTTCCTTCTTGGGTGTGTGTGTATGGGGGGTCCATCTATTATTCTATTCAGGCCTTCAACTGATTAGATGAGGCCCACCCACATTATGGAGAGCAATCTGCTGTACTCAAAGCCCACGGATTTAGATGTTCATCTCATCCAAGAACACCCTTACAGAAAAACCCAGAATAATGTTTGGATACATGTCTGGGCACCATGTCCCAACCAAGTTGACACATAAAATTAAACATTATGACAGCCATCAGCAGCATTTGAAGAAGAAAGTTGCTTTTCTCTTTTTGCCCAATTTGAGCAACATAATTTTGATTGTGATAGGGAAGTAATACACACATGCACACATACACACACACACAGACACATGAGGAGCTCATAGTTAGATTTTATGAAAGCAGGCAATAGTTAATAGAGAATAAGTGAATTCACATTATGAAATGCCAACCCTACACATTTTACCACGTGATTAATACTAGCCAGCATATATAACCATCTGCATGATATTTAAAGTGGGAGAAGGGATCTTATTTAAAATCCTGTTTCTTCTCACTGAGAGTCTTGTGACTTGACTATGTAAATAGGATCCAGAAACTCTTGTAGATTCTTCTCATCTTTTGTCCATAAGACTTTTGTCTCAAGCCAGTCCAGGCAGGGAATATTATTTATTTCAGGACAGTGGCCTTCTGAACTTGTTCATATGTCCTTTCCTCTTCTCTCCTGCTCTGCAGTATCATGCAGACATTTGGAGCCTCTCACACTCCAAAACCTGCAAACATTTGGAGAGAAAGCTTGGCCTTTCTATCTCTCTTTTCTCACAGCATTCCATCCCTTTAACTTCTTAAAAGTATCAAGTAATCCTTTTAAAAATATTAATTACACTTTTCCTATATTCTCAGTAACCAAGTGATTCTAGAAACTAAGCTGGCAAACAGGAGTGTTTCCTACTATCCTTCCCTTTCTCCAGACCTGTTATCTCTGTACAACAAACCCAGGGGCTTACCCTGTAAAAGCAGATGAAGGAAGGGAGAGAAGGAGCAGGTGAAACCAAGGTTGGGAGTAGGGGAGGGGGAAGGTTGTGTAGCAGGGAGGAAAAAGCTGGGAGATCATACACAATCATAAATTTGTCCCAAGAACATTTCTAATCAGTTGTTTCTTTGCCAACATCAAAAAAGTTGTATGCCATCTTCAACAGATGTCCTCCACTATGTAAGGGGATGGGAAGCATGGTAGTGTGTCAGGCAGCTCATGCCAATTTTGGACAGCTTGTACTGTTGGGAAATTTCCTCCTATTGTGTCAAAATCTTCTCCTCTGAAACTTGGCTCATTCTCCTACATCTGCCTCGGGGATCAATGAGTCTTTGATACCTATCATGGCCTTTAAACAAATGAGTACTACGGGCTCCTAAATCCTATTTTTCCCAGTTTAAGCCCCAAGTTCCCTCAATCAATCTTTATATGACATGATTTCCAGACTCTTCTCTCTTTTAATTGCCCTTCTGGACGCTTGCTAGATTTAAATGTTAATATGGCTCAGAACTCACCTGAGTACAGCAGCCAAAAACTGTCTGGCTCATAACCAGTAAAGTGGAATTACTACCATTTTGTCCTATGACTTGTGCTTATTAGCATGCCAATTGTAATTGCATTTGCTTTCTAAACCATCATTTACACAGCTTGCTCATATTGAGATTAGAACAGCTCAAATCTCCTGGTCTTTTTCATAACAATTATTGCCACTCAAGGACCCCTCCTTCCTTACTTTTCCATCTTCATTGTTAAATTTTATCTGGTCAGTCTGTTGTTCTGCTTCTTAAAAATCTAGTTGTCTGATAATTACATAAAATACCCAGGACCCAGAAACATTAAAGTTCAAATATAAAATGACTGCTGCTGAGTGTGACCAATGAAACCAAATAAACATACATTTAAATAAAAATAATCAGTATTACATTCATACAAAATTGAATGCAAAAATAAAATAATTCCTTTGAAAGGAAATATAAAAAAAATCTTTTAAAAGTTATAAAATGGAGAATCAGTGATTTCGTAGTAATGATCTAGATCTAATCCCAGATTATATCATAAAGGCCAGAAAGTGAAGGAGGTAAGGGATAGGGAGAGTATAAACATACCAAATTCCTAATATCATATAATGAGAATCAAAGGTTTTGTTTGAATTTGGTATTTTGTGAAATATGGGTTCACATATAATTTTAAAAACTTAGCAGCAATCACAAGTAAAATAAAAAAAAAATAAGATGTCTGTGTTCCAAATCACTGTGGAAGATAAAAGCAATCAAAACACCAATCATAGACTAAAACACAGGCACACACAAAATAAACAGCAAGACATTACTCAGAAACAAAAAGAATAAACAAAATACTAGAGGTAAAGTCAAATATCAGATACAACAATTGAAGTAAGCTTTGTAAGCTTTCCAGTGAAAAAGCATATATTCTTTAGGATGAGTTTAAAATAAAGAACAGACAGATTTAAAACAAAATGATACAAATGTTTACTACAAAAACACAAAAAATTACAATAAATCTAACAGAAAACGGTTAATATCTTTGACATACAAAAGCCACATAATAATTGAGAAGGAAAACAATACATTTCCATTAGAAAAATGAATAAAAGCCAATAACGGACAATTCACAGAAGAAACACAAATAATACTATTTGTATGGGAAAATACTCCATGTCACTCTAGTTAATAAAATCCAAATCACATTAAATCATTTGCTTAGTCAAATGATGTTTTTTCCTACCAAATCAACAAAGAATTTGAAAAGTAAAGATCATTTTGAATCGTGGGAAAATGGGTTTTTCCTCAAACCACTGCTGGTGATAATGTAAATTGGTGAGAGCTTTCAGAGAATTAGTTCGGTACTGTGTATCAAGAATCTTTAAAACATCTTTTTACTCAATAATTTCACTTCTAGAAATGTATACTAAGGAAATAATCAGATTAAGATAAATACTTCTGAACTATTTATATTAAAACAAAAAATTCGGAATAATAGAGTAATAACTGAATAAATTATAATGTGTTACCAATTCACTAGAAATTATGTTAATAGAACTTTAAGTGACATGGAGTCAAAGATTATACTCAGATGCCAAGTGAATAAAATGTATGATTTCAATTCTATAAATACGTGTGTGCGTGTGTGTGTATGTTTCTTCAATGCTAAGGTGCATTTTTCATATTTTAGTGCTCATAAATTAGGATGAATTATACATTTAATATATTTCCTTTCTCAACCCAAAAAGCTGTTTTTATATTGATGTATGATCTCAAAATGAATTGCATCTTGGAGTCGAGAAAGTACTATATGTCCACATACTTTTAAAAAATATTGCTTATATATTTAGAAAATAAATTATTTTTTAATAAGAAAAAGTCCTTTGTGGCTAAAGGTGGCTTAAAGGTTGCTTCTCATGTTGGTATTTAAAGAGACTATCTAATAAGAGTTCCTCTGTCCCATGTTACTGGTGCATGTTCATTACTTGTCCATCTTTTACTTTATCTACTAAAAAGGGAATGAAGCCCATTTGGGGTGGATTTTCACTAAATAAATACCAGAACCACCGGATTAGCATTTTGTTTTGTAAGGTCAGCAGCCCACCCGTTTAATAGTCCTCTCCAGGATTTTTCAGGATAACCACATCATGTCTACTTATTTACAGTTTCTAGAATCTGCTCCCAAACCTTGCATTTCCCACCTGCTGAAAAATCCAAAGTGAATCTGTCCTGTTCCAGTCTCCTGACATATCTCAGGGTCTCTTTGATTCAGTGATAACTCCAAGTCACCTCACAATCATGCCTAGAAGTTCCCTTAGAATCCTGGGGTGCAAGTCCTCTGGAGATGGAGTATAAGATTCATTTAAGCAGCGCATTCTTTCTCAAAATCCGTGTACCCTTTTAACCCATGTTGGACTTCCTAAGTTTTGAAGATAATTTTCCTTGATTGAAATCCTTTCTCATCTACTAGCATTATACTGTCATCTCCAGTATTGTACATTTTACTTCTTGTTCACATCTGTGATCTAAACAGAGTTGAAATGATAGGTTTTATTGCCTCTGTCACTTTTGTAAGCTTTGGCTTATCAGCACATTAACGAACCTGACAATTTTCTTATACATTTTACAATTTGTGTCCTTGGTTATATGACCTTCCTTGCATTTTTATATGTATTCTTTCAAAATCTAAGCTCATCAGAGAGTTTTTGAGCGGTCTTATGGATGTCTTTATCTCTGCATTTATTTATCATAATGTGTCAGAATTTCATTTTTAGAGCCCCCATCTCTCTTAAGCCATGTTATCCTTCAAAGCTTCTCTTCATAAAGCCATATTTGAACTTTCTCTAAGTTGCTTTTAAAATCTTTTTTATTCTTAAGGCATTGGGTTCATGCTTGACTTTGATCAAAGCCTATATATTAGATATTAGGAATTCCAAGATGGCGTGATCATTTTTCCTGCAGTCTCTTGCTTTTGTGGTTCCAGAAAATGAAAGATTTAAATGAATAGTATACTTTGTCAAGATAATTAGGCTAAGTAATTGATATCAGTGAGTAGCTATGTGGCAGGGGTCTGCTTGGTACTGATTGCTCAGTTTTATTCTGTAACCCAAAGGGAGAGCTGTCAATCTTGGGGTTTGCCTTCAGGGAAATGCAACATGACTGGTCCGGCAAATTCAACTTGAAAAACTTTAAAGTCTACATTCATGTTGCATAGAAGCATACAGAGTATACACACAGCACACTGAAATCGAGACTCCAAAGTACCTCAACATGCTTCTCCGGGGCCCTGTAATTCATGACCACAATGAGCAGAACAGCAGTGTTCCTTGTTTATTCCATCTGAGTAACTCAATAGTAGTAAAATTAAAACTTCATAAACAAGAAGACATTGAACTCTTTAACAAAGTCAACTATGTTGTGAAAAAGCCCAAATGGGTTTTTCAATGCAGACATTTTGTCGAGACGCTTAATTTGTTTGTCAGACCCAAAATGTGGGAGTTTCAACAATTGTTATTTCTTTTCCATGTGGGACATAACAATATAACAACGTATATTGTTAGCATGTTGTTCTAGCCTTCTCTGTTAGGCTTTGGTTCAATTCTCAGTTGAAATGATGATGTGCGTGATAGCTGAAGAGCATAAGTCAAGATATTTAACATCTGTTAGATTGGTGTTTGCCTCAGAAAGTCCATTGGTGTGAAGGAAGGAAATATTAGAACTTTTATTTGTATTCATTCCTTATCTTTCCAATTTTAATTTTTGTGCATGTTTTATAATTCATATGATATTAATAGTACATTTGTAAATATATTAATAGGTGAATGTAAATATATTGTGGGGGTTAATATTTATTGATTGTGGTTCATGATCAGAAAAAGTTGGGAACCATGATGTTTTACATAAAAGCAGTTCCCAACATTTTTTGTTATATGTATATATATATAATATATATTCTCCCAGAGCTTGGAACTGATATTTTGCTACATTAAAAAATGGAGTCTCTTAGTATTTACTGAGAATCCAAGAGGAATAAATATGCTGGGATAGTGGAAAAACAAGTTAAATTAAAACAGGAATTTCCTGACCAGTGAGGTTTGGTAATGCTAGAATTAGCTGGCAATAGAAGGAAAGACTTTTAGCTCTCCCTCAACATTTGTTCTTTTTTCCTCCTCAGTTGTGGAACCCATGATTTTTAAATTGTGCTCATTCCTCAGTTTCCCTTACTATTGGTGCTGTAATGGAACTAAGTTATAACTAATGGAATGTCATTTGGCTCTTCAGTGCATTAACGATTCTAAAGATATTGTGTGCAACTTCTGAAATGTGTCCTTACAAAGAAGGGGCATGTCATTCTCCCCTTCCCCCTTCCCGTTGGTGAGAATAAGGATGCAATGACTAAAGATGAAGCATCCATCTTATACCATGAGGAAGGAGACAGTACTGAGGATTCACCACTGAATCTAATCTGTCTAATGATAAAATAATTAGGTTATGAAATATTTCCATGAAGTACAACAGATTGAAGATTGTGTTATAAAACATCTTATATACTATGGATTAGACAGTTATTATTCTACCTGTATGTAACATTAATGAGTACATACAGGGGAAAAGATAAAATTTCTTGTAGTTAAAATAAGAAATATAAATACAGTCAATGACAATAAAAATTAAGAGTGGCAATAAAAGAACTCTAGTTTAGAATGGAAAAAACAACAACCACGACAACAACTGTAGTTTAGAATAGTCCATGATAAAGAGGAGAGAACATTGGATTTGGCCCGAAACAATAAGAAGTGCCAGGGACTGGGGAGTGGGGCTGCTCATGCAGGCACAGAATATGTTCTGATGTTGAGAAGTCATGAAGTGTTCATAAGGAAGGGTAAATAGATGAGAGACAAACTTGTCCCATATTTGGTCTAGGATAAAATATTTTGTGTGTGAGATAGTTCACAACCAACATTTTTCTGGAAAGAAATTAGCATTCCTGATAAATGCTTAAGCAATTTTCTGATAAACTTTAATGCAATTAAGAGCTCTTCTGGGAAATCAGCTCCTACCCTCTCAGCTGATGTTCTTTAACCAGATGACTTTTTTCCTGAATTCTGCCTTAAATTTTTATCTAAACATTCTCTTTTCCTATAACATATCCCTACCATGGTGAATCTCTGAATTAGCCTCTTTGGACTTCTTCCCTGGCAGCAAGAGAGAAATAAAAACTAAGGCATGAGATTTTTTTTTTTTAAGCATAATCATATTAGGACAAAGTAAAGTGTGCATGTGAAGACATAGTAATTGATAAAGGAGACTTAATGATATTGAAAAGCAATGAATACTGGGCTAAGGAATGTAATCTCTTTGGTGGGGAGTGGGGAGTCACTTAAAGAGTGGCTAGAAACACAGTAAGGTGCTCAAATGCATAGTTGTTGAATTGCATTGAGGAATTTGCTGCAATCCCAGTAGAACTGCAGGCCCCCTTGCCTAGTAATTGTGTGCTGAGTAATCTGGGGCAATCTCAGCAGCTTTTCTTTCCAGCACTCGACTGAAGCTATAATGTGATTTGAGAAGCACCGATCTAAGCCTTCATCCTTCTTGACCTACAAGGTTCATTCACAGGGTTGTCACCTCTCTCCTTATGAAAAGTCTTCCTCCTTGGGCTGTCATGACACTGGACTGTCTTGGTTCTTCTTTTCCTCTCTACCTCCCTAACTCTGACTGCCGATCTCTTGTCTCTTCAGTGACCTTCTTCCTTCTTCCAGCCTCTGAGTGTGGCCTTTCTGAGGTGCTGTCCTGTGCCCTTCTCTTTCTGCACGGGCTTCCTCTTAACGGTTGCATACCTGATAGTACATCAGGGCCTCCTGCAGTGTAGTAAATATCTTTCACCGTACGAGATACAAGAGCTATTCCTAGAAGCACTATCCTGGAAACAGTAGGATAGATTTCTGTAGATTTGCGCTGGGCTGAGACCTGCTTGGATGCATGGGCTGGACCAAATGACATCTCAATAATTTATACCTAGATGAGAATCCTATGCTTAAACCTTTGTGTTTTAACCTCAAAAAATCTTTGTCTGGCTTTAGCACTAAAGGCTACCTTTGGGAATACTTCAGATTAATATTAACAGGATTTATGGCCCATTTAAAACAGGTGCAATTGAGGTCTCATTTTGCAAGGCTGTGAAGTAGAATGAAAATATATGGTACGATTTTATCAGGTGATTTTTCATTCCCATATCTATTTCATCTATGCCTTGTTTATGCTTCTAATGTTGCAGTTGTCACAAGGGATTGTAATTTTGACTGTGAACTCCTTGAAAGCGTACAAATTTGCCTCTGTATCTGAATTAGCACATGCTTAGCATACAGTAGGTCCAAAACAAAATTTAATCAATTAAATTAAAAAGAAAATTGATGTCATTAAGAAAAAATAGAATTATGTAACAAAAAACTAGAAACTAGGTAAAAGGCAAAAATGATACTAAAACATTTTTAAAAGTCTGAATTTGATTCATGACAAATTTCAAAGACATGTCAGTGGAAATGATGATAATTAGCTTTATATGTCATTTTCGGTTGATATTCTCCTCTTCCTGACTTCCTTTGTGATTATTTTAAAACAAATCTGCAAATTCTTTGACACTTCTGCAATACAAAGGTGGAATCTAATTACCCTTCCCATAAACATGGGCCAAACTTAGTGAGTCAGTTCTACCAAATAGAGTGAGGGGAAGCAATCTCCTGACACTTCTGCAGGTGGACTGCAGGCAGTGACACAGCTGCCACCTTACTCTCTCTACTCTATACTCTTAGGAGATATGCCGTTAAGGGCCTGAGCTGCCACGTGGGAAGTTCAGATACCCTAAAGCTGCCATGATACAGAAAACAAGTAGAGGGGCGCCTGGGTGGCACAGCGGTTAAGCGTCTGCCTTCGGCTCAGGGCGTGATCCCAGTGTTATGGGATCGAGCCCCACATCGGGCTCCTCCACTATGAGCCTGCTTCTTCCTCTCCCACTCCCCCTGCTTGTGTTCTCTCTCTCTCTCTCTCTCTCTCTCTCTCTCTCGCTGGCTGTCTCTATCTCTGTCAAATAAATAAAATCTTAAAAAAAAAAAAAAAAAAAAAGAAAGAAAACAAGTAGAGAGACCTCCTCGACAAGCTCCACTTGTTCAAGCCATCAGCTTTGGAGTCTTCCTAGCTGGGGCACCAGGCTTGTGTGTGAAAAAGCCTTCAAAATGACCCCAGGCCCAGACACCATTTGCTGATAACCTCATGAGACCCCAAACCACCCGGCTGAGCCACTCCCAAATTCTTGAATCACAGAAGCATGAAAGGTAAGTGGTTATTATTATTTTACACTGCTAAATTTTGGGGGGATTTGCTGTACAGCAATCGATAACAAATACACCCTCTCACTAAATTAACATCAGCCAGATTCACCCACTTCAGTGCGTCAAGCTTTTCAAAACATGTTAAGATTTACAAGTAAGAAATCTATTTACGGGCTTCTAAATTTTATTCCCATTTCTCCTATTGAATAGCAAAAGCCAAGACTCTCATGCCAGCTTGAGAGGTATGAATATGAAAATTCACAACTCCCTGAAGCCTTTTCTGAGCTACTGAGAATGTCACTTCATCCGCTGCCTGGCTGAGGAGGAAGGGAAGTGGAGAGGGACAGGGGCTACCAAGTGACTGTGGAAGTTGTTAGCTGGTGATTGGAGTGCAGTGGCATCACTGATACAGACAGAATGTCATTTTTTTAGGGCAAAGACATGTAAGCCTTTAAAGGATTTAGTATATCAACTTTCTGGTGACCCAGATCATGGGAGATGACACTGACTCCACTAGTATGAAGCCTCTCAGCTTCTGAAGCCGGACGGTTATAAACCAATACCATCAATCTTAACAAGAAGGATTCTCTTATTTTCAGAACTTTGAGTTTTGTTAGAGGAGCTATATTCTTTGGCCCGACCAGAGGGAGTTCTGTGCTTCTTTTAGGGTATATAAGGTACTTGGGTGGTTGGGTACTCTACGTGGGACAAAAATAACACCCAGACCAAAAGATAAGCAAGCCAACTAGCAAGGGCAGTTGAGCTAATATTGCCCCAGCTCTGTGACCAATTGGAAGAGGATGTCAACCAGACCACTCAGGTAGGAGAAGGGGGCAGAAGACATTTGAGGGACAATTCATTATCTAGAGGGTTCTAAAAGAATCTTGGCTTTTGAAATGGACCTGGCATTCCTTAATTGTGAAATTTTTGGAAACCGTGTTACACTGTTGGACTTCAGCTTCTTATGATATGACTCCTCCAGAATATATAAAACTGTGGGAGGGGAATATTTCTTCAAACTTTCTTTGGGTTGGCTGTAATTAAGTCTCCTGCCTACATGTGGTTCCCTCTGCCTGGAATGCCCTTTCTTCAACATGCACCCATAGCCTGCCTCCCCATGAGCTTATACTTCTTGGGAAGGCTTCTAAGAACCCTCCCTCCTGCCACACAGAGTTGATCACCATGTCACTTGTGCTATCATTACGTCATTTGTAACTCACACCTCTATGAGATCATTTTCCATGTTGTGTGGTCAGTATTTGTTCTGACGTCATTCACTAGACTGTGAACTCTGGAAGGCTAGCCTTTAGTTGTCCCACCTCCCCCTACCATGAATCAAATACTGATATTATGTCTCTCTTGATTTCCTCATCCCAGTCCCTGGACAAAGAGTAGGTATTCTCCTAATAGGTTTCAATAGCTTACCCATTGTGGAGAGACGAAGAGGCTTGTCCAGTGAATCTTTCTAGTATGCCTGGCAGGAGCCAGCTGGTATTAGTTAATACCTCAGCAGGAGGGTCAATGGCTGGTTTCAACTTGCCACAAGGTCTCCAAGGTATATTGGTGCTGGATCCAGCCCTGGTATGTACTTCCCATAAGCAGCTAGTAACAAAACTTACATTGTTTTACCCCCCTTATATGCTTTTGTGAGAACTCTACAAAAAGACCAGAAGGGGGGCTAGGTGCCTCTCCTGCAGCATACCCATGGTATATCTGGCCATGCTCAGGCCAACCACTCTTCTTCCTCAGAAGCTTGAGAAAAGGGACTACATCCATGTCTACTGACCCTCTGCCTGTGTGTCTCAGTCTGTTCTAGGTGTGATTATGCCATGTTTGCCTGGGTCCCTTTCCAGGGCCCTGATTGGAGATCAAGTGATCCAGAGAAAAGAGATAGATAGAGAGATTATAGATAGATAGATAGATAGATAGATAGATAGATAGATAGATAGATGATAGATAGATAGATACAGAGTTTCGGAGCTTGGGAAACAAGAGTTTTGGATAAAAAGCTAATTTCAGAGGTCTTCATCAACCCTCTGATCACTCTCTTCTTTTCTAGATGCCTTCCTGAACTAAAAGCCAAAAAGGTAAATCCTGTAAGTTTGCCTGAACATGTTTCCTGTAACTTCCTTGTCATTTTGATTGAGAACTCCCTTGATTTCTGCTTTTGACCCCGTCAGAACTGATTCTTGAATCCTATTTTGCCCCCTGGAGGCTTGGTAAACTATCAGGATGCCACCTGAGAACCCACAGACCAGCAAGTTAACTGTAGTATAATGAGCCCAGTGGAAAACTGGAATGAATGAATAAAAACAAATTATATTATTGTTGATATCTGCTAAATTTGTTGCCGTTCCATTTAGGAGAACTTTGACTTTAGTATTCCATACTCCAAGATAAAACATTAGAAGAATTTCTGCCTTTGAGTAAAAAACAGTAATGTCTTTCTATGCAAATATCTACCTCTTAATTTTCTCCAAATTGTTAAACAGATTGGTGGTGTGATTGTTAGCTCAAAAAGGAAACCAGTAGAAAATATAGAACTCTCCCAGTATATAGAGCCATAAAAGAATTATGCTTTCAGGTGAAATATTATGTTTTGTCTAATCACCATTTGAAATTTTAATTTTGAGTTGTGGTACTTAGCCAGGAAAATTAGTAAAACAGCCTCAACACCAGGCAAAAATTCATTCTTTCAACTTGGTATTGGTTTATAACATGACCTACTCTTAACAAAGACTTTCCAAAATTATATTTTATTATAAAATTCTCTAAACCGTGCATAAAGCATTGTTGTTACTCCCCAGATAACAGAGATGTATAGAGAAGTGATTCATCGGTGTATGAAAGCACGTGAGGGACAGAGGTAGGATGGTTAGTTCCTGGGTCTCCTAATTCTGTTCTTTTGTTATAAACTGCATACTGCTTCACTGGCTGTGTGGCTTACCAAACAAAAGGTTCAGCAGAATCTTTGGACATCAAATGGCCTTCATGAAACAATGTCTTGATGAGTTTAGTAAAAATGAATCAGAAACACATGGACCCAACTTCCCTTGAAATATAAGAGGGCATACAAATCAAGGCAAAGAGCACTTAACAAACACTGGGTTTGGGTTTCCTGAACCTGAAATGTTAAAATAATTAGCAAGGACTTATTGAGGCTGAAAAGTGATCAGTTCCAGTATTTCTAACTCAAAACTGAATGAAGAGAGGTGGAAAGGTCCTAGAAGAGAAGGGAGTGGCCATGGGGCAGATGGAGACCTTTGAAAATTAGCTTTTCCCCAAAACCACTTGTTTCCCAAAGCTCACAAATTTTGTTTTTATATATTTATTTTTCTTCTCTTTTGCTTTGATTTCCAGGTTTCAGCAGAAGACATATCTAAAATGCTCTGAAATGGTTCAGCACAAGTCTTTCTAGTCTCTTCTCAAAGGCAGGAAATGATGATATTTGGTTAAGACAATGCTCTGTTCATCTTTGAGTTGGAGATAAATTCATATATTGGCCATTCAGGAAGTTTGGTTAAGTAATCAGGTTGAATTTATTTCCTAGTGAGCTGGACTTCTCAGCATTTCCCAAACCCAGAAAATAAACTCTTTCAGAAAGCACTGGGAAAAAATTGTAAGAAAGAATTATTATGTACTAGAGTACAGATAGATTAAATAGATTGCAAACCTGGAGAAAATAACCCTCCAAACCTGTATTGCTGGAAACTGAGAGAAAGCAGTTCCCTTGCTTGATACTACACTGTAATCTGGAGTTCTCAGAATCCCTTCTCTGCCCCTGCTCGTCTCTCTTCCTCCTCACAGAGGCCTCTTGGACTCAGCCTGCTTCCTCTATCCTTTGTGATCTTCCTCCCCACATTCAAGTCTGGCTGCAGAGTGTGGAGCAGTTTCCCACCACTATTCCAGAATGTACTTTATTATTTATAATTGGTTTAGAGCTTTTATTGGTAATCATCATAGGAAACAGACTCAGGCAACAAAAATAACCAAGGGGAGGTCGCAGAATGGACAGAGTAATCCCTGGTCTCTTGGCTCCTGACCTCCTCTGTCAACTGAGAGGTCAAATGCAGTGGTCCTGCCTGATCTTAGCAACCAGACTCCCTCTTCTGAAGTTCACATGTATCCTTCCTTTCAAGGTGGCCCTGGGTCAAGCCTGAAGATAGGTTGTATCATTAATGTCTCCTTATATCAAGGGGGAGCTGTCCATCTGTAAAGCCCTTTTGATTAGAGAATACTTGTTCACTATTGCTATGCATAGCTTACAATTGGCCTCTTTGGGTGTATTCTCATGTACCGCCTCCCATTTATGAAGAATTATTTTTTTTTAGCTATTTCAGACCTATCAGGAACAAACTTAATTTTTAAAAATCATTTAAATATGAAACACTTCACTTACTCATCAATGTATGTTTGTGTCCATTAGGCCCAAAATGTCTGGTATTATGGATACAATGATCAGTTGTATGATATAATCTGACTCCAACACATTATGAAAGTGTTCAGCAATGTCCAAGAGTCCTGGCTGAAGGGAGCAACTTTATTAATTCATTCAACCAACACCATCACGTTGCTTCCTCCAGGGTCTCTACTGATAATATTTTAGCACGTGACAAAAATTGACAATAGTCTTTTAGGTTTGGGAGCAATATTCATGTGCATAATGCCATCTGGCACTTCCTTCAATGAAAGACCTTCTTCCAGGCTTAAATCCATTATTTATTTTCCTATAACAAGAATAATTACCTCTCTTCTATTTGAGCACCTATCAGGAGGTAAGCCCATTAGTTATGTTCTCTCATTTAATTCTTAAACAACTCTATGAAATAGGTAAAGTGAACCTGAACCATATTTAATGATTGAGCAAATTTAGACTTAGAGAAATTAAGTAATTTGCTCAATATTGAGCCATTGGTAAAGTGGGAGACTTCGAATTTGAACTCAGATCCAATGCAAAAGCATATTGTATTCACCATGTTCCTCACTTTTTGCAATTGTTGTGTATAGAATGCATGGAACTTTCAAAGAAAGGTGCTATATAAATCTATTCTGATGATAGAGTGATGATGGCCAGGAAAAGTAATCTCACTGTTTTATAAGTATACCATTATAGGTCCACAAGGTATTAGAGTGGTGGGGACATTTATGACCACCAAATCTCACCTCATTTTTACATAACCAGGAACCCTCTAGAAATAGAATGTTGTCTTCAGATTGGTACCTAAGGCCAAGGCTGCCATCGTGGTCCTCCCACTTCTCAAGCCAGGGTGCTCTCCAGTCCATGTATCATCTGGTAAAACCAGTCAAATTACAATCAAAAGAGAAAAACTTCATCAAGAAAAAAGCTCAGAAATCATCTCACTCCTTCCCCAAAGTTATAATGTCTAAGGTCATTATTGCCAAAGTTACCATTTCTCAAACCAGGCATTCTGAGAAGATTCCTGAGTGTTTTGCATTGGGTTCCAGTGGCTGTCCAATCTTTGAATACACTATTATTTTTAACAGCTGGAGATCAGCATAGAAGGTAGGATTACAATATTTCAAATGCCACAGGTACTAATGAATGGGCCCTTGTTGTAGTACCATCAGTTGAGTGCTTGTTTTGCACTTGAGTGTATAGTTGAGTTTAGAATCCCAGTTCAGTAAATTTATAATAGCTTTACGATTGCTAAGACTTGGAGCTCCTTATCAGTCCTAAATGATCTTCCTGTATTTTCTTTTTCTGTTTGCCATGAGTCCTGGGAATTCAGCCTATTTTCCTATTTCAGTGTAAAGAAAAAAATGATAGTGCAACCAGTTCTTTTTACTGAGGTCTTATTATATGCAAACACTGTCCTAAGTGCTTTACATGTATTATTTCACTAATCTTTATGAAGTAGGTCCTGTTACTATTTTCATTTTATAGATAGGAAACTGAGACAAAGAGGCTGTTAAGTAACAGACCCAAGGTTAAACAATTAGTAAGTGGTTGAGGTGTTCTGCACTGTATGATTTTGGTTTCTCCCTCCAGAAACGGTCCTCCAATTCTCTCCTTTGTCCCAAAAGGCATACACATATTATATGCCCCCTCCCATCATATTTAAAAAAAAAAAAAGACTTTGCTGAGAATTGCTGCTACAAAACCGAGAGTAACACAATATAAATACTGGTAAGTTACAAGGTTACAGAATTTTACAAAGCTCTTTTGATTGTGATTTGTGGTCTGTAGTTTATGACTGCCTGCTAACATAACAAATGGAAGCCCCAATAGTCTTCTGTTCTTTTCTTTTCTTTCCCTGGGGATAGCAGTTTTTTATTCATCTGTGCCTTTTTTTTTTCTTGCCTGAAGACACTGGTAATGGAGGACAAACTGAAGTCGTATTCAATGGACTGATGTCTTCCCTCAGACCCTCCAGAAATCATGGAATGCCCATCACCAGACTTTTGTGTCTCCCAGAGTGATCCCCTTTAGTAGCAGAAGAAGAAGGAAGAGGAGGAGAAAGAGGGAAGGAAAAAATTTCCTTAACCTTAAAGCCTAATCAGCTTGTTTCTCTGTAGCATGTAACTGGTAAGGGTTGAGACTATAATGGGGCTTAATTTTTCTTTTTTTTTTTTTTTTAAGATTTTATTTATTTATGTGACAGAGAAACAGCCAGTGAGAGAGGGAACACAGCAGGGGGAGTGGGAGAGGAAGAAGCGGGCTCCCAGCAGAGGAGCCCGATGTTGGACTCGATCCCGGAACGCCCGGATCACGCCCTGAGCCAAAGGCAGAGGCCTAACAACTGCGCTACCCAGGCGCCCCTTAATTTTTCTTTTAAATGGATTTATCACCTACCCTTGTGGAGATGGTAATGGGAAGATGCAATTAGGATGACATGGTACCTTGAGCCATTGAAATTTTCAGTGGCAACACCAGATGCTGAACTTTTCATGTCCAGCCTATCCCTTGTCCAGGTGTTGGTCTTTTGGAAGCAAGCAGCTACATTTCATGCAGAAGTGAGCTCCATGTTTTTTTATGGTCTAGTATTATACTGATGCTTCTATGTATTTAGATATAGATAAAATCCTAATTAAAATCAGAAAAACCAAAGAAGTCACTGTAATGGGAAGATATATGTCTTGGCTCTGCCACTAATTAGTTTTGTGATTTTGGCAGATTCTTTCATTTCTCTGGGACTCAGTTTCCTAGTTTTTAAAGTGAGAAAAAAAACTTTAACATTTCTGAGGTATCTTTTCATTCTAACATTCTTTGAGTTATAGGAACCATGTGAATGAAAGAAGTCTTTTAGAAACTTGAAAATATAGTACTATAGGGGAATGTATCTTCTGTTATTTTTAATTTTATCAGACTTTATATGATTGTGAATATTAAAACAGAATTGAATATTTTTCAATTAGCTTCATATGTAGTACCAAACACACATTTAATTCACAAAGAAAAAAAGCTAAAAACTACTATGGGGGGAGAAGTATTTCAGTTTCCTTAGACATTAAATGGCTCATTCAAAGCAACATTTTGATAAATTGTGTAAATGAGAGAGGAACATATGGATTAAATTTTCCTTGAAATACATACGCACTTAAAAATTAAGAAGAAAAAGTGCTTGGCAAAGCCCATTTGGGGTTCTGCCAAATGGGAAACATTTTAAAAATAGTTGAAAATGCAGTTCTATCTCAAAATGCTGCCATATTCACCCATCCTTATTGATCATGTATTTTTAAATTTGTGAATTACTCTCCTTGTATTTATTTTTACAGTTTGCTTTATGCCCTGGGGGCTTGTTCAATTTTGCTACCTTATTATTATTGTTCTTTTAAACAGAAAGCAGAGTCCATCAGTCACTGAAGAGCATATCACAGTTTCTATCAATCCCTGTGAGATTCCTGTTACTTGACTTCTGTGGAAGTTTCAGTTTGATCTCTCCTGGCGTAACAACTGGCATTAATTCATATTGCTGTAATGAAAAACTCTAAGGAGCAAATAAGGGGGATTTGGTCTTTGAAGCTGTGTTATATAGTAAGTAGCTTTCTAGTAAATCATGCTATCGCAGTGGAAGAGCTTTGAGGGAAGACAAGCCCTGAGTTTCATGATTAAGTATAATTTAAAACCAGAAAATCAGAACACTCAGAGATAACATTCTTCTGGACGGACGGAAGAGTTTGGTTTGTTAATGGATCCCATGGTACAACTTGAAGAAGAGGAAAATTATTTTCTCAAAAATCTTTAAAATCACAGATTTCTGGTCAAACTGGCAGCACTTCCTAGTTTTAAGGGGTGAATTTACCTGAGTAAAACGACTCAGTGCAATTTGTATAATTATTCCACAGCTAATTGCAGCCACACTGTGGAAGTCACACCTCCACAGAAAAATATACAGATTCAGGTCATTAGGACATCTTCCTGAAACCTGAGTATTCTAGGTGAGGTTTTTCTATCCTCTCCCTGCTTCTCTCCCCGTTTTTTATAATCTGATCCTTTTAACAAGATTGCTATTTTGTCATGAAAATACAGGAAAACAAGAACATTTTCTTAGTGTTAAAATCTCAAACCCTAAGAGATGATGCCATCAGATAGAACATTCTACCCAGGCTATATCCAAGGCAAGAATTAGATTTATTTTCACAAGATAACAACTTTATTTTATCCTTTGAGGCTAATATGTAAAACACAAGAGTATATTTCTATTGTTGGGTTGTCCTTTTTATTCATAGTATAAAATGTTTTACATTATTCTTAATGATTATTTTTCAGTGAATTCCTTATGATTTAAAGAGAAACTTTCCTCATTGGGCTTATACATTTTATCCACCAAAACTGCAAATAGATTTCGTACATTTTCGTGAGCTCTGAAATAAAAAATGTAGGCAATTTTGTCTAACAATTCAATAACAGAACTGAAGACCTAGCTGACACCCTTGGAATGTCCCATGTGCTTGTTTTATGTTTAAAGGGCCATTCAACGCAACAGAGTATGTTTGAAATACAAAAGAAGTAATTTTGAAATGCTTTATTCCATTTACTTGGGGAATGTTATAAATAATGTTTTTTTGCTCTCTGGTAACCCAAACATTTTAAATATATATTATTCTATTCTTTAGTTTATTTGTTCGAAATGTAGTGGCAGATTCAGAAAATCTAAAAAAGAAAGAGCAAATGTAATTATTTTACTAATGGGATTATGGACAGTTATTTCAGTTTATAAATAAAGGAAGCTAGGTACTTACATGCCTTCCTCAGTGTAAGGTGTTGATTTGTCATACTTAGGTCAGACCTAAGTATATCCTCACAGTCTGAAAACTTCAATTATCGTCATAGTTCCTTGGTTGCTAAAAGAAATTACTTTTTCAGAAATTGACTTTATTGAGGTATCATTTACATACAATGAAATGCACCTACTTTTAAGTGTACATTTAGATGATATTTGAGAAATGCATACATCTATGGAACCAGCCTCACCACAATCAAGATGTGGAATATTTATATGATCCCCAAAAGTTCCATTGTTTTCCTTTTTAGTCCATTTCCTCCCTTGAATGCCCTGGCAAGCCCTTATTTACTTTATACCATAATCGATTAGTTTTTCTTATTTTAGATTTGCTATAAATTCATTTATATAGTATGTATTTTTTGGCGTCTCAGTTCTTTTACACAACATCATATTTTTGAGATTCATCCATGTTGCAGTATCTGTAGTTTGTTCCTTTTTATTGCTGAGTAGATTCCATTTTATGACATATCACCATCTGTTTGTCCATATACGTTTAAGTTGTGGCCACCTTTTGGCCACTAGGAGTAAAGCTGCCGTAAACATTTATGTACAGGTCTTTGTGTTGACTTGTTGTATTTCTCTTGGGTAACCACCTAGGAGTAATATTGTTGGGTTGTATGATAAATGTGTTTTTTTTCCTTAAGAAACTGCTGAAATGTTTTTCCAAATTGGTTGCACCATTTTATACTCCCATAAAAGTGTGTATAAGTTATATCACATCCGCATGTTTACTAGTATTTTTATTTTTTAATATTAGCCATTCTTGTAGGTGTGTAATGGTATCTCATTGTGATTTAAACTTGCATTTTCTTGTTGACTAGTGATGTTGAGCATCTTTTCATGTGTTTACTGGCCATTTGTATATTTTCTTTTATGAAGTGTCTGTTTAAATCTTTTGTCCTTTCCAAAGTGGGTTGTTTGTCTTCATGAGTTGTAGGAGTTCTTTATACATCCTGAATAAAAGTCCTTTGTGAGACATATGCATGGCTAATTATTTCAAAAACTTTTTTGTCAACATTGTATTAGGAAATACTATACCCTGGCATTATTATATCAGTTTATCTTATTTAAAATGTTTTTCTTCAACAACAGCAACAACAAAAACAAGGAACAACCCAGTTCAAAAACAGGCAAAGGATTTGAATAAGTATTTCCTCAAAGAAGAAGCATAAAAGGCCAATTAACATGTGAAAAGATACTTAACATCACTAATCATTAGGGAAATACAAATCAAAACCAAGGGAGATACCTCTTCACACGCGTTAGAACGGCTATTAAAATAAAGAACTAACCAACCTGCAAACCAAAAACCTACAAGTTTTGTCTAGGATGTGGAGAAATTGAAACCCTTGTGCATTGTTGGTGAGAATGTGAAATGGTGCATCTTTGGTAAAAGACAGTATGTTGATTCTTCAAAAAATTAAACACAGTCAGCGTTCCAAGATGGCGGAGGAGCAGGAGACCTAAAGTTCGTCTGGTCCCAGGAATTCAGCGAGAGAGCTACCAAACCATTCCGAAATACCTATGAATGCAACTGGAGAATGAAGAAAAGAGTAGCAGAAACTCTATGAACAGAAAGGCAACCACTTTCTGCAAGGAGGAGAAAAGATGGAGGAGGAGTAGGCGACCCTTTCTCAGCTGGTCTGAGTCGAGCTGGATATCTACCAGACCATTCTGAACACCCACAGAATCAGCCTGAGACGCAGGAAGATACATCTGGATCTCTACAAATGAACATCTCCAGTGCTGAGTATTGAGGTACGAAGCAGGGAGCTGTGAATCCGACACAGATATAGGAAGATAAAGGGAAGGGGGAGGGAACCTCTGCGCTCAGGCGCCCGGAAGCGATAGCCCCTTGTGCTGGGGAGTGGGCTGGACTCTCAGACCAGCACCCGCAAGAGAGCGGACTGAGACAGTGAGCCTGGGAATGCCCGTGTCCAAACTGAAAACAGGAGCTCCCGACCGCACACTCGAACTAGAGTAAAACCGAGAGCTCAGGAGTGCAAGCGCCACCAGACTGAAAACTGGCGCTCCAGAGCACAGGCGAACCATACTGAAACAGGGAGCTCGGGAGCTCGGGAGC